>NC_040043.1:20479154-20610363 GCF_003713205.1 Coffea eugenioides
ATCACTCACCTATTTAAGCAAAATAACGTCCAAAGTTTCCTTCCGGATAATACCCTCAATTACCAAGGAACCCTAATAATAACCAAGAGAAAATATTACAGCTAAACCATCTAAAGTTTAGGTGAACCAAAGAAAATCCGAATAACTACTAGTACAAAGTATAAGTATAGTTTTGGAAGTGAAAGAGTACATTTAAACCAAAGGACATGAGTAAAATATTTGTAAAACTTATGCTCGCTCGTAAAACTTTGAAATCTCCATTTGCGTCGAAGAAATGAAGAAAACGTATTTCTATTAGTCGTAAATTTCATTTTTCTAAGGGTACAAGTTTTGGTCAGATTCTACCTTATATACCTCTAAGAAAGAAGACTTGAATACCTTAGATGATTCAAGTTAGTTTCATCCTCAACCCTTACTCAAGTCGCGAGTACATCTACCTAACCCTCGAGTGCAAATTTGGGTTGCACGTCCTTTGTATTTACCTATTTTCCAGCCATTTATGGCTTCATTATTTTTCTCAATTAGCCCCCAAAATCACACACAAATAATATCATTACAATAGTCGTTCAATAGGCTAAAAGTCATTCAATTACAAAACCAAGCTAGAAAAGTGACCCGAAATAAGGTTTAAGGCAAAGAACAAAATGACAGGTTTGACGTCTCTTAGCGTATCGGTCACAACAAAAGCTACGCTTATCAGATTGGGGAAAAATTTATACCATTTCGAAGATAAGACAAAGGGTTACAACTTTCATGAAGACAACTCAACCCAGTTCACAATTGATCCAGGTCGAAATTACAGATTACAGAACCAGAATGTCCTTGTCAGTACTGAATTGAAATGACAATAACTCAAACTACACAGTTCTGTTTGGGGTGTTTTGAGATGCGTTGGAAAGATGAAACATAGGGCTAAAACTTTTGTGTTTTGGCCAAAGACTAGTTTGATACGGATCAAGGTGAGAAAAACGAGGCCAGAATGATGAAATGTCAAAATTGTCCGCAAAACTCTACCTATGGCAGTCAAGGGTATTTTCATTATTTCACATGATACAGTGATCTGATTGAGCTAAAATTTTACATGCAGCTATAAAACATCATTTCCTACAACTTTCATGTTTTAAGCTAAGCCCAATTCGGCCTCTAACATAGACGAAATAAGCAGGTCAGAATAGGGCAGATTCATCACTATTCATCTGGAACTTTCTCTACTAAAGCTGGAATTCTAGAACTAAAGCTGGAAATTTCAACCAAAGCTAGAAAACCATATACCAAAGCTTAAAAGTTCACATCAAAGTTAAACCATCTCATATCAAAACTATCAAGTTCATCTCATGGTTAGAAAATGCATATCAAGGCTTGAAATTGAACATTAAAGCTGGAAACTACATGCTACCCTAGCCAAAACCATAAATTCTTTCATAACCATGCTTCTTCTAGCCTTAATCATACCTTATCTTGAATGAATCTCAAGAGTCAAGTAAAAAGAGATGTTTTCTAGAAATTTTACCTCAAAACCCCAAGATAACAAGCAACTCAAGTGTGAGAACCCGTACATTTTCTTATTTTCTAGGTTTTATGTTAATTAATTGCATGTTATTCTGCATTTTCTTTATTAGGAAAATTTTCTAGGTAATTTATATGAGTAAATATAGTTTTTCGATGATTTTTCTAGTATCGGTTAGTTTTCGAGAAATTAAGAGTGTATACCGGACGTGGGACCCGCTAGTGCGGAAAGTTCGAAAAAATTCGGCCAGTTAGGTTAAGTTTTGGATACCGGATTTATTTTAGCAGGTGTTAAGAGATAACTAGAGGTTACTAAATGAGTTGGTGTGAGAGGGACAAAAGGATAGCCATGCATTAATTGGAGTGACAAGTGTCACTTGGAGATGCATTCTTACATTTGACCACTATTCACCATTGTACCAAATAAACCAAAAATTGACCAAAAATCATCTTCATTTCAAGCTTCTTGTGGCCGGCCATCTTCAAGGGAAAAGAAAGGAAAACCTCTCCAAATTTCTTGCTCCAATCTTGCTCAATCCAACAAACCAACCGATTAATCTTGAAGTTTCTCCATAAAAACCCTTAGTTTAGTGATTGTGAGGTGATTAGTGAAGTGGTTTGGAAGACTAAGGTGCTAAGTTGTCTCCTTTCTTTGGATGATAAGGTGAGTAGCTAAGGAACCTCTCTTTTCTATCTAATGATGTTTAATTAGTGGCTTGTGGTAGTCTAAGAGGTGATTTTGTGGGCTATTTCATGATTTTGGTTGAGATTGGTGAATTTTTCTATTTATTCATGATTTTTCTGTTTTTATATGTTTAATATTGATTGGCCATGGATGATGGTTGGGAATGATCTAGAATGAAGCTAGGGTGCGTAAATTGTGGCTATTTGCGGAAAATTTCCGCTTTGAAAGGAAATTTCGGAATTAGGGTTTCAATTAACCCCATTCTGCCCGGTACTGTTTCTCCTAGTTAGAGGCCGAATTAGCCTTGGGTTAAAACATAAAAGTTGTATAAATGATGTTTTATAGTTTCCTACAAAATTTCAGCCCAATCGGAGCAACGTAGCCTGTGAAAAGACCGAAATACCCCTGCTGCCCTGTTTCTGTCCGAAACTGATAATCCGCTTCTGTAATTGGTTAGTTTGACCGGGAATACTACTGATTTGGTTGTCGATGTCTTCTTAAGAAATATATCCTGGTATCTTAGCTTTCAGATGGCTTTGGAATCACTTGAATTGGAGTTGTATGTGCTGAGATATGATTGAATGAATCAGGACTGCTAGTTGAACTGCGAACTGGAAAATCTGGGGTTGTTTTGGTAAATTTGACCTAGATACATTGCAAACTGGACTGAGTGGCCTTCTTCAACATTGTAGCCCTTTCTCTTAGCTTCGAAACGGTGTAAATTGCACCTCAATCCGACTAGTGTCGCTTCAGTTGTGTTAGTTCCGCTAAGCAACAGCAAATCTGCCTTTTGTTTTCCAACCTAAACGTCATTTCCGCACATGTCCTAGCTTGATTTGGTAATCATATGACATTGAGCCTATTGAGTGGCTATTTATGTTGTGTGTAATGTTGGGATTGATTGAGGAAAACAATGAAGCCATAAATGGCTGGGAAATAGGTAAATACAAAGGGCGTGCTGCCCAAATTTTCGCTCGAGGGCTAAGTTTCTATTTGAACTTGTATATTTTTCGTTTGGCAAATACTATGACCGTTTTCCATCTTAAAACATGATCCTTCTTCAATTGGAAACTCCAAATGTGTACTTACTCTTACCCAAATAAAGAGGAGTGGTTTAGGGTTTTCCTGGGTATTTTGACCTCCTTTTTTTTCATGAATTTCATTAAGACCTTTAGTGTATAATATCTACTTGAATATGAGATGATTTTGAACCATATAAACGATTCCGAAAATAGTATTTCTTAGCCTATCTAGTTGGATTCCGACTTGTCTTTAGTTTGGTTTTACGTTTGATCTACGAAACCCTAATTATTCTTGTCCACGGGTCCAAATGTCCTCGTTTCACTTTAAAGTCTTTTTATACGTTCTACTCATCAATTGTTGAGTTTCTTTGATTTCACCTAATTGTTTGTGCTAGATGAGCTGTAATATTCTTTCTCGTTTAATCTTAGGTTTTCTCGGTGACTAAGGATAATATCCGGAAGAATATTTTGCACGTTGTTTTGCATACATAGGTGAGTGTTCCTTGTTTGTTATATTCTCCTTGACTTCATGACTTGTTGTTATTGTTTGATAATGTGTTAAGTGTTTCCAATGATTTCCAAAATGAATTTTCTAGGCGAGCGTGTACTTTATCGCGCTCGACCTAAATGAAACGTGAAATTTTCAACGATTTAATGATTGATACATTAGTTGTGCATGATGTAAGCCTTTTGGCTGAACTGGGCCCTGCCCTTCGTTACCGATCGACTCGAGCCAGAAGCGGACTCGGTCGGGCGATATGGTGACCCTGGGTGTGAACATTGGTATACTCGAGTATTACCTTGTAGGTTTTGTGGAGCCTGGCCAACGTCCAGGAGGGGGTGAATGAAATGAACGATCGAACGAGGGTTTTACTTACAAAAATACATTTTCAAATGATTGGAGAAATAAGGGGAATGACAGGAGAACGAACGAACAAATGGCTCCCTGTGAGCCCGTATCCTTTTAATGTATGTGTTATTATTGCTTTCCATTGTAAATGTTTCTTGAATTATTGATTATCGATGGTTAATGTATTGGCTTTGTTGTTGAATATGTGTTCGGAACCTCACTGAGCTTTTAGCTCACCCTTTTAGTTTTGTTTTCCTTAACATGGGGATGTGAGCAAGGACGAGAGCCCAATGTAGGTTAGCCTAGTCTAGTTTTTTTGTTTTGTAATGGTTCTCGCCCTAGTGCTTGGCACGGGCTGGATGTATGACGAATTGAGAACCTTTGTATATTCGATATTTGTACTTCCTTTTGAGATAGAAATGTATATAAGTTTCGCTTTAAGTTTTGGATTGTTATTTCGTTTGATCTTGTGGTTTTATTTTGGATTTGATTGAGGTTCGACTGAGTCCCGGCGAGAGCTGGGCAGGCGGTCCGCCGAACCCTCTGGTTCGCCTTAGGGGGAGGTGGGGCTGTCACATCAAGAGCTTTCTTTCCCAAGTACTCTACCAAAAATTTCTTCCTCCAAAAACTCTCCACCAAGGCTCCTCCTCCTACTTCAAAATTAGTTTTTTTTTTTATAGATTGTTTTGGAAGGTTGGGATAAAACTCAAATATTAAGCAAGGTTTTTGGGTTGTAAATGGAGTTTGTTCTCTCCTTTCTCTTGAGAGGAGGTTCGGCCAAGAGAAACAAACAATGAGGGGAGTTTTAGTCCAAAATTCTAAGATAAAGACCAAAGAAGTCTTGGTCAAAAGTGAGGTAGTTAATTTGACACTTGTGAAGGCAAGAAATAATGTCCAAAATTAGACCAAAATATCTCTCTTTTTCTCCTTGCAACATTTGGCCAAGACAAGCAATAAATGGAGGAAAAATGGTGATGGAATGATAGTTTAGTCTTGATCAAGTCTTAGTCAAAATTTGTGGCTTGTCATTATCAATAAGAGAAAAATAATAGCTTAGTCTTAATCAAGTCTTAGTCTATCCATTTTGTTTGGTCAACAATTTCAGCCATACTAGGATAATTATTAGGGAAGGATAAATGAAAGAAAAATAAGAAAATTAGGAGAAGAAAGTATTAGTCAAGCGGTGCCTTCGACAGGTACAAACGGCGCGAGTCGGTTCAAGCCGTTTTTCCTTAACTTGCCCGTACTAGTGTTTTCACTCATGATTCACTCACTTATTATTAACACTTCTAATCACACATTTGTTTTTTTATCTAAAACTCACTCTTAACTACAAAATTTAGTACACACTCCGTACTGAATCATCACACTACGAAAAGACGTAAAAACCCTAATTTACGCTAACAAGAAAACAAACGAAAAAACCCTTGATTCTATGTTTGTTTGCACTTATTGTGGGGTGAATGAGTAGTAAGGCTTTTAAAAAGTAATAAATGCCAAATAAAAGGAAATTTTAAGAAAAATATAAGGAATTTTACAATTCCATAGATTAAAATTAGGATTTCGACTAAAATATGAGAGATTTAAGAAAACCTGTTAGTCACAAGTAAAACTAGGGTTTTGAGTACAAGTAGGGTTTCTAATCTTTAAAACAAAACAATGTCTTAAAACAAAAATAAAATAGAGAAACCGTAATATCCTAAAAGTCGAGGTATCACACTTTCTATCAAAGAAGAAGCCACTCTCATGACCACTTGGAAAGCAATCTAATTAAATTCTTTTGAAATTGCAACTTTTTTTACTCATTAACTGAAGTAACTAAGCCTTATAATTCTTTATTCCGCTCTCAACCATCCATGGGACTGCTCTGTACATTGGATGACACTAAAGTAGAATAAGTCATAATAGGATTATGATCCAATTCCTGATAAGCATCAAAAACCACATCCTCAACAATCGCATTATCCAGATTAATATTCCCTACTATGGTAACCAAATCTTTTCTAAAGCGGATTGAACCATAGACCTTTTCCAATGCACCTTTGAACATAGGTTTTAAACTTTGTAAAATAACTTGTCTTGTAGACCTAGAGGCCACATCCATCAATGAAGCCTCCATCCCTAATACATCCTTGTTAGAAACCTAAGAGTCAACACCCGAAGTAGATGTTGTTATAGAAGAAACAACAGAACCAACCAAAGCCTGACCATTGACACAACTTCACTTAAAACCATCATAGTTTGAGCGGAGGACAAAGGTTAACCACCCTTCTTATCCTTTCCTCCATGAACCCCTTCACTCCATGAACCTTTCTTATGCAAAACATCATCTGTAGTTTACTTGACTCTGATTCCTTTTATAGGACAGAGGTCAAGGAAACATGACATTTGTCTTCCACATGGCTTTGATGAAAATAGTAACAATATTTCAACAAATTTTCAGCTTTCAACAATTGCCAAAAACCATCATTGTCACCCATATCAATCCAAACCCGTGATTGAAGGTGTTTAAGCAATCTATCTGCACACAAACATGGGCAACATTTCGGCAAACACAAGAAGAAGTTGCTACATCGATGAAAAGGGGATTACCAAAATAGGAGGCAATATAAAACAAGCATTGTTTATTAAAAAGATGAATCGGCAGTTTAGGAAGACTAAACCAAAGATGATTCCTTATCAACATGGAGTTTGGAATACCACTTAAAAAACCCTCATCGGACATCCAAATGCATACCAAATATTCCTTGACCAGGCCCTTAAGAAATTAGCTTCATTGTTGAATATAATCAAAACATGATGAAAATCAAGAAGTCCCATCGAAACTGAGTCTTTTAAGTCTAGGGTTAGAAAAACTTTCGGAATTCTTCCATGGAGAGGTGACCCTTGGAGAACTTTCCTACCAAAGCAAACTAAAATTGGGAAGAGATAAAGGTAGGTTCATCTCTATGTGTATATTAGAAGAGTGAAAAACAACAGCAGGTTCTCCTCTATGTATAGTCTTGGTTGCATGAATGTCCAAAATTGGTTGCTAAGAACTCTTAGAGAATAGTTCTAAAAACAATTTGTTCCTTAAAGTTAGGAGAAGAAGATTCAAGATGCCCTTCTCTATCCAATAGGAGGGTAGCCTCAGTTGCCACAGCCCTAAGAAACCCTAGCAAAGGAACCGTAGCGCACGTGAAAGAGAGAGAGACAAATATTCTGAAGGCACACTTTCATCCACTATAGATTCATTTTTATAGGGCTAATTGTGTACAAAATACAATTTGATCATGAGTTACCGTAGCATTTTGCAACGATCAAAGTACTAACGCTTCGAAATGGCTTCATATCATACTTATGACTTTGTTGGAGAAGCAAATACACACAAACCATACAACATACTAGCATAGTAGCATAGGGATTATGGGCTCATAAATTCCATTTTAGGTTTGTTGAGGACAAAATGATCATTTTTTATTTTATACACCACAACACTACCACTTTACACCCTGCCTAAATCTATTTGTACCATATCTCTACCTATTTACACCTTAGAAGCAAATTGGTTTAAGTTGGAACTTGTAAGGCCCTTGATCCAATAGCATACAAGACACCTTAGACATGAATATCACATGTACATAAATGGTGGTTAGTTTTGTTAGTTCAAAAGAACTCACCGGCTGGCAGGATCCATTATCTCAGAGAAGACACAATAAGACTTTAACTTGTCACTGTTGGTTATGGAAGTCCAAGTTGTATTACTATAACGATGGATCTTCATCACTAAAGGAGAATCTTGATCACTTCCAAATTGTGAGAACGCAGCTGTATCATCCTCGATCATAGTATGCATATCTTCTCCGTTCATAAGAGAAAGAAAATGATAAAGGTCATTGGCTACCTCCATTTTCGACCATCTCCGAGAGCTATAACACAAATTCATGGCTCCAAACCACGTCATGCATTCCGGATTGTTCAATCCACTAATCTTTTAAACAATTTATGGCTGTTTTAACAAAACTCCTCTAACACCCGGGAGCAATCTCTCCTTCATATTGAGGTTTATAATTTAATCAACAATTCCTTTTCTATAACACTTCCAGATTCGATTTTGTAGAGATGGTCACGAAGGATGCAATTAGCTATATAACCATAAACCAAGATTATCTTTTTCTTTTCATCACAATAACCAATCAGGGATACTAGATGAAGATGCCTTAGATTTCACAAACCCATTGACTTGATAAGGGATTTAACCGCTCAATAACAACATTTGTTAGACCATTGTCCATGTATCCTTTGTACATGTTTTCAAATCCTCTGGTCCTAATGACAAACTTGGCATTGAAGTTAGCCGTAGTAGATCTAATCTCTTTAGGGAAAAATCTCCTATAAAGATCCAACGGTAGTGATAAGAGCCTTGATGCGTTAGTCTTGCTTGACCTTGATAGGGTTGAAAGTGGGGCTTAATATGACTTTGAAAAACTTTTTTGGTCAAAGTCTTTTACTCCTCTTTATCGTTGTTGAGAAATCAAAGAAAGTACGCAACTCCTCTCTAGTAGATATTGCCTCCTTTGGGGACTAAGCCCTTATTCTCAAGTAAGACCTCTCTCATGAACTCATTGTTCAACAATTTTGAGGAGCTCTACCCCAACAAGTCAAGTCAAGAGTTTTATTCCATTGACATGATTTATGTGACTCGTGCTACTTGATGAGATAGAGATAGTGACCGATGTGTAGCTACACCGAGCTATAGATTCTTATAAGACTATTACGGTGACCCAATTCCTTATGAATAGCATCCATTCCCAAGAATATTTTTATATATACATCACTCCACGCCTCCCTTTAAAGGTAGCACAAAAATGTCTGTCTAATGCTCCTAAAGACCTACTCACTTTGATAACTAAAGCACCAAAACTAAACTAGGGAACAAGCCCTACTCTGTGAGTACTCTTGTTGTGTTTACAACCAAGCAATTTGGATCCACCAAATCATGCTCGCACACCTTTAACTTCTCACAATGCATAGGTGGGTATCTATCATGTTAGTTAAAGTAATCAATGACCCCAAAATGCTAGTTCAAACTACATGCTTACTAACCATAGTTAAGAACTAGATGTTTAGTAGACGTCTAACATTTCTAGATTAGGTTTAATGATACAAAGGGCTTTAATGCAGCCAACGGCTTACTATTCAGTAAAGGTAGCTGTACTTGCCTTTTTCTTTGGAGCATTGGCCACCATGCTAGTTTCTCCCATAGCCATTTTCTTCCTATTGGCTATAGTCATCCCCTTTCAAGTGGTCATGTTGGAAATTTTTGTCATTGCCAAAAAAAATAGAAGGATTATTTAGTGTTTAGGATGAGGACATAAAGGACAAAAGATGAAAAATTACAAGCCCTTTGCAGCCTTAAACCAAAAAAAAAGGCTTCATCTATAGATCTATACGAGCTTCACTTTATTTTGTATCCATCAACGCAGCTATTAAGGAGAAACACTTGAGAGAGCCAACTAAAGAGGCCCAATATATAAGTCAAGAACCTAATGTTGACCCAAAAGTTTAAACTGTTAGGTTTTGGACCCTTACTTATGTGATAGCCCCATCTCCCCCTAGGACGTACCCAAGGGTTTGACGGACCGCTTGCCCAACTCTCGCCAAGACTCATTCACATACTACGAAATTTGCCAAATATTAACTTCAATAATGAAAGCAATAACATTTACAACCTTAGATATTTACAATCATGGATATCAACTGTCCATAGAATCTCTAAATACAGCTGAGGAGTTAAACTTACAAAGTAAAACCAAACAAACCCGCTAGAGAGCCAAGTGCTCCAATGCAAGCAACTTACAAAACTTAGACGAAATCTATGTCTTGTCCAATTCCCACTCTTGCGTTCTTACCCCTGTAAGGAAAACAAATTTCATGGAATGAGCTAGAAGTCTAGTTGTAACAGCCCCACTTTCCCCTAAGGCGAACCAAAGGGGTTAGTGGGCTGCCTGCCCAGCTCTCGTCAGGACTACGGATCAGTTCACGTCGATCTAATAAAACAAGTCAAAATCACAAAATAAAAAAAAAATGAAAATCGAAGCCGATGATGAACAGTACCGTCCACGTCAGAATCCGAATACTAGGCCGAGAGTAGCCAAATTTTTCTTTTGCCGTTTGAAATACGAGTTAATCCGAAATCCAACCAAATGTCAACCAAACATTGAAATGTAACATTTACAAGCCAAAAGCCAAAGCGGTATATCAAGACGATTCATCATGGATATACATGTTCGGTTTGCCAATCAAAAGAAATTGAACCCAATACACATTAGGGTTTCATTCAAAGAGCTATTCAAAAGACATTTACATGAGCTCAACTTGACAACCAACTAACACAACCTTTTCCAAAAGTGGTCATTTCCTGTAAGGAAAACAAATAGAACGGAATGAGCTTAAGCCCAGTGAGTTACTACCACATAAGCAACAAAGAGCATATAGCATAACCTTTCATTTCAAGTACACAATGAAAGAATAAAACAAGTCGGTAAAAGGATACGGACGGCTCTCAAGAGCCCATTTCCACGCGTACATTCTTGATCCAATCTCATTGACTCTCCGTGAACGTTTATGAGTACCAACCGTAGAACCCACTTCACTCCCATCCCTTCCACCAAACATACCCCAACCGGGCCCGCACTCCAATCAGTAGCTTTTGGTAATACTCGAGTTTACCGGAATCAAGAGTCTCATTACTACAAGATTCCCCAGTACAGTCCCCGTGGCATGTCAATTTTCACGACCAAGCCCTCGCCGGCTCGATTCAATTGACTACCAACGAGGTTGAGCTCAGTAGTACAGTAAGGCCGTTGGATACTCGTCCAAACGACACCAAATCAGTTTTTCATGAAGTGAATTCAATATCTCATATAGCAAGTGCAGTATATCAGTGAAGCGGTAAACAGTCATTAACGGTATCACAAAGGGTGAGGGCGGTCAAGTACACCCTCACCTCAATCAATTCCAATAGCCAAATAAGCCTTCAAGGCATCAAAATCACATATAGCAAAGCCACATTGTAACATTCAAGTGAGTAGTATACTCACTACTCAAGTAGGTGATGTTTCATGCACCGTCGTTAAAAGGTCGTCGTGAACCCTCGTCACGTCCTAAAACACGTAAACAAATACAATGAGACTCGATAACGAGTCATAAAGCAATGCCAATCACAACCCCAATAGGGTTTCATAAGCATGTATAAGCATCATAGGCAACCAGAAATTGCGGAAATGCAACTAATGTGGCCCTAACAAAAAAAAATAGTTTTGTCCTCATTTTGCGGTAATGGCACAAATTGCACTACGATTATCGGATTAGGGTGTAAAACCCACCATTTCGAAGCTAAGAACTAGGGCTACAACAATGTAGAAGGTCACTCAGTCCAAATCCCAGCACAACTAAGTCCAATATGCCAAATAACAAACCAGAACCGTAATTGCAGGTTTACAAATCCCCCAAGAAAATATTTCTAAGCCAGAAAATGCAGAAAACATGCCATTAAAGGGAAAAAAAAAACCCTAGGGAAAAAATATTAGGGAAATACGGGCTCTCACACTCTCTCCCCCTTAAAAGAATTTCGCCCTCGAAATTTTACTTTTCAAATTTAAAGTAACCAATGGCCTGTACCTTCTTCGGCTTCAGAGTCAGAAGAAACGAGATTCTTCATTCCAGTCCCTTTTCCACTTGACGGTCCAGGGTCGGTCTTGGTTGGTTGCTGGGTTCCTTTCTTTTCACGCACTTTACTCGGGCAATGAGCAATTCGATGCTCGGCGCTCCCACAGCACAGACATCTCCCTCCTCTTTTCCAACAATTCTCTTCAAAATGATTGGATTTTCTACAATAGCCACAATATGGGAGAGGAATTGGGGTCTGATCTCCTTGTGAGATATCCCTCAGTGGCTCTTTTCCCCTTGAGTTTCCT
Organism: Coffea eugenioides; assembly: GCF_003713205.1. Taxonomy (NCBI): domain Eukaryota; kingdom Viridiplantae; phylum Streptophyta; class Magnoliopsida; order Gentianales; family Rubiaceae; genus Coffea; species Coffea eugenioides. Next base: position 20,491,176 of record NC_040043.1, read on the forward strand.
CCCGGCGTATCCTCCTTAAGTGTCTCCAGAATTGTCACACCCCTCGCTCCACGACCCTTCTTCGCCAAGGGCCTACCTTGCTCACCCTGTTCTGGCAATTTACCCCTTTTCTTGCCCCTTTTCTTGGCATGGAAGATCGTCCCCTGTGGCCTTACAATTCCTGCCCTTTGAGCTTCCTCTGGAGCCCCCATAGCAGCAGTGCTTTGTGCCATTGCTAAAGCCTCTTCGGAACTCCCTTCGTATTCCCTTTTTAGCTCTAAGTTCTGGTGCAAGAGCTCAATCTTTTCGAAATACTCGTGCCTCCATCGCCCTTCCCAGTATTCGGCTAGTCTTCTTTGAACCTCTATTTCGTCACGAAGTACCACGATCTCCTGATACATATTAACCCAATGTGCCATTTCACGGAGTCGCTGGAACTCAGATAATAGCCTGCCAGGCAAATCAATGGGTCATAATAAATTCTTAAGTAGGTGTGGTACTCTCGGTCCTGGTCTTTGTTCAACGGTTGTTTCCCTTTCTGCTCTTAATTCTTGACCTCGCTCAGTTCCACGGCCACCACCATGACCTCGACTACATCTTCCTTTCATATGATATATATATATTATTTTATTTTATTATATATATACTTTTTTCCTCTCTTTTCTTTTTCCCCTTTCCCCAAGGTAATTCAACGCATAAATACAGTAAAATGACAAAAGTAATCAAATTCTAGCACACCAATTACACCAATGACATATGCACATATAACACACCATGTATCACGAAAACGGTTAATCAAATACACCAATACATGCCAAATTAGACAGATAATCCTATGCACAATACTCAAACCACTGTTATGTCATAGCGGTATCAAAGCAAATCAAGAGTAAAGGCGATATAGTCCCAGACCCAACTAAAATAACCCCGTCCGATCCCTCACGTCACTTACCATGCAAACTAGATATCCAATAACCTCAGGGATTCATTCCAGCCAAACAAAGCCTATTCATGTTCCAAAAATGCAAATCTCACATACTTAACACCGTTTCAACTCTGGAGTACTCAGGCACAAGAATCCGAAATAAGACAATTCACCTCTCGAGCTGGCCAGTCCCAAGAGTAAATCATCTACAATCGAAATTCCTACCAGACGTACCTATCTATGGTCCTCAATTACCACGGAAAAATTTTAAGGCCTATAACATTCACAATTCAGAGCTTAGGCTCGAACGAGCACTTAATCCTTCATACCTATCCACCACTTAGTCCAGGCTCACTCCGCGCAGAGACCACGCGAAGCAGGCTCTGATACCACCTGTGACAGCCCCACCTTACCCTAGGGCGAACCAAAGGGTTCGGCGGACCGCCTGCCCAGCTCTCGTCAGGACTAACGGTTCGGTATAGAACGAGCTAATACATCCCGAAACTGACCAACGCGGGTAAAAATAAATAAAATAAAAAAAAATAAAATCGAAGTCGGCTATGAATAGTAACCGACCCGTCAGAACCCAACCAAATACCAAGTAAACATTCCCATCTTGAAACTTAGCATTTACAAGCCAAAGTGGCATACAAAAGTATTCAAAAGTGGATACATGTCTGGTTTGCCAAATCAAAAGGAAAACAGTTCCCAAAAGTACATTTAGGATTTTAATATATGAGCTATACAAAAGATATGTTCAACTAGCTCAATTTGGCAGCCATTTATCAAATCCAGTCCAAAAGTATTTATTTTCCTGTAAGGAAAACAAAAAAAAACAGAAAGGGGTGAGCTTGCGCTCAATGAGGTACCAAACATATAGCAGAAAATCATGGCATTTCACATTTAACAAATCAGAGACACATGCCAGATGTAAAGTAAAGTAACTAATGATTCACATAGGAAGGATACAGGTGGGTCTCAGGAGCCAAATTTCCAGCGCAGTACTTGATCCAAACCGGTTGACTCTCCGTCAACGTATATAGAACCAACGCGTCCGTAGACCCACTTCGCACCGAATTCCGTCCACCAAACACCCCTTTACCGGGCCCGCTCACCTCAAACGAACAAAAATGGTAATACTCGAGTATACCCGGAATCAAGGGTCTCAATACCCAAAATCCCCGAACAGACTACCGTGGTTCGTTATCTAATCGTCCAAGCCCTTGCCGGCCCGACTCGAATAACTTAGCCACAGGATTGAGCTCATGGGTCATAGAAATCCGAACAGATGCAGACACAGATAACAGATTCAAATTTTGCATAGTAAATTGGCATATGAACAGACTAGAGAACGAGTGTGATAAAGTACACCCTCGTCTCGAACAAATAAACAGATTGCAGAGCAGAAATCAAGTTAAACAGCAATGGAGGGGAGTGGTACACTCACCGGCTCAACTTCAAAAGTTTTTACTTCAGATTGGCCTTAATCGCCAAGAAACCCTAAAATAACCAAAATAAACCAATTGAAGGTTTCACATCCGTAATCGAGTAAACACAATGCACATGAGGCTCGACTACTAGTCGTATGCCTCGCCAAATAATTACTAATGCAAGGGTACAAAACATAATTTTTGGGAACAAAAAGATAGCATAAAGACCTAGGTTCAAAAACCCAAAAGCCCTTTTTATTTCTACTAAAAAGGCAGATCCAACTTAAAGGAACCAAACGGCCTAGAAAATCGGGCAGCACCTCCCCTAAAATTCTTACTTTTCCAGCCATTAAGGCTTCATTATATCCTCAAATCAGTCCCAACATTTCACACAAAAGTCATCTCATTTACCAAAAGCCGCTCACTAGGCTCAAAGTAGTACAAGTACAAAAGTTCGCTAGGAAAAGACCGGAATGAGAGCGAGCCCTAAACATGCAAACAAGTACATGGAGACTCGATAACGAGTCATAAAGCCATACCAATTTTAACCCTAATAGGGTTTCATATGCATAAATAAGCATCATAGGCAGCCAGAAATTAAGAAATGGCATTAGCTTAGGCCTTAACAAAAAAACAGTTTTCGTCATACTTTTACGGTCATGACACAAAATGCGCTACGCTTATCGGATGAGGGTGTAAGATCCACCATCTCGAAGCTAAAAGACAGGGCTAAAACAATGTAGAAGGCCACTCAGTCCAAATCCTAGCACAACTAGGTCAAAAATGCAGAATACTATACCAGAATTACCAAAACAGGTTTGCAAAACACACAAAACTGTAATCGGTATAACTCAGCCTATACAAGTCCAAATTCCGAAATTCCAAAGGCATATGTTAGCTAAGACATCCAGATACATTTTATCAGAAGACACCAACTTCAAAATCCAAACCAATTCCAGTCAAAATATCCAAATACCAACGCAGTTTTCGCATTCTGACCAAAGCAGAACAGCTACAGTAATTCCGACATAACTCACTCTACACTAATCCAAATGACCTGAAATTTTGCAGACACTTCAAACTCATCAATACCTAAAACTTTCATGTTTTGAGCAAAGTGCAATTCGGCCTCTAACCCTATGATCTAAAACCGTACAGAATTAGGGAATTATGAACCCTAACTTTCCATTTTTCCATCCAAATCCAAAATTGATTGCATTTATCAACAATTCACACCTACTAGAGTCATTTTAAACCATTACCATTCATCATACAAGGCCACAACATCCCATTCATATTAAACCAGAAAATTCATCATAAAATGAAAAACTTCACCAAAACTCTTCAAATCAAGAAATAAATCACATATTCCATCACTCAAGCTACTTCTAAGCATAATATAAACATCATTAGGTGTAGTAGAGTGTTTTAGCATCACTTACCAAGTAACAAGAGAGATAGGGATTGTGGACACCTTGGCTCTTCAAAACAACTTCACTAGACCACTCACTATCACTAAAAGGAAAGATTTTATGGAGTAAAATGGATGTAAGCTAATGTTTTTGGGTGATTTGCACCAAGTAGAAGCTTGAAAATTGATGGAGTTCTCTTCCTTTTGGAGCTTGAGAGGGCCGGCTATGGTGAAGAAAGAATGAGGAAATTTTAATGAATTTTGAAGATATTTAACCTTTGGTCAAAAAAGTCAAAAATGTGAATAGTAAACCATAAAGTCCAACCAACCACCAAGTGACACGTGGCACCCTATTAATGCATGTCAATCCTTTTCTTTTCCTCTCACATCAATCATATCATACACTCTACTTATCTCGTAACACCCGATAAAGTTTACACAGTATCCGAAACTTAACCTTATTGACCGAATTTTTCCGAACTTTTCGCACTAGTGGGTCCCACGTCCAATATATATTCTTAATTTTCTAAAAACTCTCCAATACTAGAAAAATTATCTAAAAACTATAATTGCTCATAAAATCCCCCAAGAAAATATTTCTAAGCCAGAAAATGCAGAAAACATGCCATTAAAGGGAAAAAAAAAACTAGGGAAAAATATTAGGGAAATACGGGCTCTCACAGAATGAAGTCATGAAACTTGCATAGCCACTTGCTTTGATTTTTTACAATTTTTTACAATTCAATTCCAGTAAAAATTTTGGCTGCATCTGCAAAGAAAAGCATGGAGACTTATAGAAGAATATTTTGGAAATCTTAAGAAGCATTTTACATCAAATTTAACAATTGATTTGGAGTTTGAATTCATCTATAAAAAGAGGGTTTGAAGACATATTTTTGTAACTTTGGAAGGTTTGAGACACTACCAAAATAGAGTTTTCACTAGTTTTTTTTTGTTCATCAGTATAGTATAGTTAGTATAGTTTATCCATCTTGTACTTGTAGATAGATTTGGATGAAGAATTAAGGAGCAAATGGAAATTTGGAACTCATGTGACAAGAGTGACTTCTCTCCTATTACTCTCTTTTTTTGTGTTTGAATTCATGTTTAGCTATAATATAGGTATAGTCTTTTCTTTCATTCTCTTCATGTTTTGCTAAAGTTTATGTCTAGAGTTATGGATGAATTTTCTATATCTTGTTAGTGCTGTTTAATTGCCTATTTGATGATATTATTTTCAACAAGTTACTTAGCACTTTTTCTTTCCTAATCATGATTAACTGGCTATTAATTATGATAATCTTAAGGTGTTGAGTTTTCAACGAAAATTGAAATTTGACATTAGTTCAAAGAAGTGCTAAACTTAGAGAGTTCACTAATGAAAGTAGAGGAGCACCTTTGTAGGTTTAGTGGCTTGTTCCATGTAATTTCATAAAAGAAATGAACTTGTAGTTAATTTCATAAACACGAGAATAGGTGTGGCTTAACTACAAGTATAGTTGATTCACTACAAAAATAGGTTTCACATACATTAGCAAGTTACACCATAACTAATCAAGATAATAACATTAAATTAACCGGTAATTTCACTTGTAAGTGTAGTGAGAAATTTCATCATCCTAGGAGATCTCTAATATTAATTTTATTACTTTTAGTTTATGTTTGTAGTGTAGATTTAGTCTCTTGCATTTGTGGTAGTCTAAATAATAAAGCAGTGTGAAAACATCGGTAATTAATAATCTTCCCCGTGCGATCAATACCTAATATACCTATACTTGATAAACGATCTGAATACTTGCAAAAAATGGGGCAGTTGTGTTTTACATGGTAGAACCTCGTCAAGTTTTTACATCATTTTCGGGGAAGATTTGATTCAATATTAGTGCTAAAAACAACTTTGTTAGATTTGAAATTTTTACTTGTTTTTCTTGTTTTTGTTGTGTCTAGTATCTTGTTTAGAGTATTTTGTTTTGTGTTTGGTTTTTTGTTTTTGGTTTGTGCCTTTTAAACTATTCTTCTTGACTAATAGTACTTTGGAGATTAAAAGCATTTTTAGGTTCTAAGGAGGATAGTAAATGAAAGTGAATATAAGAATGAGAAAAGAAAACTTGGCAATGGACCCTACAATTTTCAAAACTACAACTAACCAAAGGATGTTCGATGGTATGTCTTTTGAAAATGGTTTAAGAAACTTAAAGGTTAAACTTGATTTTGTAACATTAAAAGTTCAATTGGATACCATTTTGCATATACTTGAATGAAAGAGGAATGTTAATACTTTTAATTATAATCATGTGATTTGTGACTTGTGTAGAGGTTATCATGCTCCTCATACATGTATGCAAGTACAAAATGTGCATTATTATGATGAATTTGGGCATTGCAATCCCTGTTTTGATCAAAATGATCCTAATGGGTTAAGTTGTGACGGCCGAAAGAAGAAAAACAAAATTTCTGGTGAACAGTGATTTTCGCAGAATCCGGCCAGTTCTTAGACTGATACTTGGCCTGTGACAGCCCCACTTTCCCCTAAGGCGAACCAAAGGGTTTAGCGGACCGCCTGCCCAGCTCTCGCCAGGACTCACTCGCTCACCACAGTCCTCGAATCAAATACATCCCATAACACAGGGTACAACTTCAATAATAAACGAAATAACATTTTCCCAAGCCTAGCACGTATACGTACATATATTCAAATCTCAAAATAATACAAGCCTAAATAGAACAAAGGTTCTCAAATTTGAACTGTACAAGTACAGTCATTCAATCCCAACCACACACCACATAGACATGATGGAACACCTTATATATATACATATTTGGAAGGTTTTACAAATCAAAAGTAACATTGGATCATAATACTATCAGGTTGTAACCATAGAGGAGCAATACAAAAAAAAATAACTATACTAGCTCAACTCTTCCTTCAAAACCTTGATTTCAAAACATGGAACCCTGTAAGGAAAACAAGGATAACAGAACGGGGTGAGTTTACGCTCAATGAGATACCAAACATGTAAGCAGTTAAAAGCATGGCAATTCACGCTTAACTAATCAAAAATATGTGCCAGGTATAAAGTAAAGCAGTTAGACACATTGGTCTAAAATAGAAAGGATACAGGTGGCTCTCAGGAGCCAGATTTCCGGCAGCAGTACTTGATCCCAACTCATTGACTCTCCGTCAACGTATAAAGAACAACCATGTCCGTAGACCCCACTTTACACCAACTTCGATCCACCAAACATACCCCTTATCGGGCCCGAACACCTCAACAGAAACAGAAGTGGTAATACCCAAGTATACCGGAATCAAGAGTATCAATACCCAAAGATTCCCAGAAACAGACTACCGTGGTTCGTTATCTAATCGACCTGGCCCTTGCCGACTCGACTCGAGTAACTAGCCACAGGATTTGAGCTCAGAGGTCACAAACTTATGCAAAGAACAGATAAAGATAACAGATACAGAGAACAAATAGAAACTTATACAGTATGCAGGAAACAAAGTAACCAGGTGAGAGAAACGAGAGAGATAAAGCACACCCTCGTTTCATACAGAGTATACAGAAATCACAGATAGCTCAGATAAGCAACAAATTAGGGAAGTGGTACACTCCCCAGTTCAAGTACAGGTACTTCCAAAAATTTTCACCCAAAGTGGCCTAATCACCGTGAAACCCTAAGAATAACAAAGGTAAAGCAGTTGAAATTTCCTCATCCAAAACCGAGTAAATAGGATGCACAAATGAGGTTCGATTACTAGTCAGGTACCTCTCCAAGTTATATACTAGTACGAAAAATAAAAGACGGCTTAAGAATAAAAGAAAACGGTTGGTCCTAAGGACATACATGACCCCAAAACCCCTCACTCCTCTCAAAATCATATTTACAATGATGTACTAGCTCATATCTCAAGGTGAAATTGAAAATGAGAATAATTCCAAGAAAACAGAATTTTTCCAGTTTTGCACACCCCCGATTGAAAAATCATATCTTAGGATTCTTAAGTTCGAAATTGGTAAAATTTACACCGTTGGAAAATAGACTCAAAGGGCTAAAATTTCTCATAAGACACATTTAGAAGATTCAGATCACAAGCCAATCAAATTCGAGCCTCAAATTGCTGTCTTAACCAGAAAAAGGCAGAGCAGGTATACGATTTCGGTTAACTTTGAAAAATCACCATAAATCCTACAGACCAAACAAGAGACTGAATTTTACACGGTTCATAGCCCTATGAATCTAGTTTAAAACACAACAAACGAAACTCAATTACGATATTTTGACATCCAGATATTGCAGATTTCCCAGAACTGCTCCGGGGTTCCTGCGAAAATTTTAAGAGCATTTCCCCTTGTTTTTCTTACTTTTCACCCTACAATTCATCACCAAATTCAACCCAAATCAACCACAACCTCAAATATAATTCACAAGCTATTAAAAACATCTAATTATGGTCACAATACCCTTCATATATAGTCAATTACAACACAAGTTTAATAATGCAACCGAAAATCAATTTGAAAGACAATAGGCCTAACAGCAGGTTTGACGTCTCTCGATGTTTCGATCGTAACTTAAGCTATCCTTATCGAATTAAGACGAATCTTATGGCATTTCGAAGCTAAGACAGAGACCTACATTCCTTATGAAGACCTCCAAAACCAAATAATGCATTTTCATGGTCAAAAATCAGAATCTCTACGAAAACCGAAAACTGTCAGCGAATCAGGGGTTGTGGCAGTCAAGGGTATTTCAGTCATTTCACATGTTACAGTGTTCCGATTGTGCTTAAATTTTGTAGACAACTACAAAACATCATTCTCTACAACTTTTATGTTTTATGCTAAGGCCAATTCGGCCTCTATCTAGGTCAGACAGTACCAGGCAGAACAGGGTTAATTACAATCCCTAAACTGGAATTTCAGCACCAACCAGAAATTTTCCGCAACCAATCATATCCAACATATACTATCTCCATTTTACACTATAACAAGCCCTCAATCCATGACTAAACCATGATTATCATATAAAACAAAAAAATAGCAATAAGAAATCAAAATTCATCAAAACTTCACTTCCAACCATAAATCAACATGTTCAACCACTAAAGCCACTAATTTAACATTATCAAGACTAAAGGAAGAAGTTCTTAGTAACTCACCTTGTTAACTCAAGAAAAGAAGCAACTTAGCACCTCCTCTTCCAAAACCACTCCACCATCTTCCCTAATCTTACTTAGCAAAGGGTTTTTATGGAGAAATTTGAAATTCTAGCGGTTGGATCACAAGATTTGAGAAAGATTTGGAAGAAATAAGTTGAAGGTTTTGCTTTCTTTTCCTCTCAAGCCTCACGGCCAAGAAAGAGCAAATGAAGATGATTTTTGAGTCAATTTTGATATTTGGTAATGGTAAAGTAAAATGGTCAAAGTCCAACATCCAACCATATTGCAACACCTAGCACCCTTTTAAGTTCAAACCTATCCCTTTGTCCCTCCATGGTTAATACCTCTAAGTAACCTCTAATTATCTCCTAGCACCTTGGAAAATTAATATCACTTAATACAAAATTCCAACTAGTGGTAAAAAATATATCGCACTTACCGTACTAGCGGGTACCACGTCTACACTGCACTTCAAGCTTGTCACGAACTAACTTAAACTAGGAAAACATTTTACAAACTCTCCTCACTTATAAAATCTCTGGAAAAATCAAAATAATTGAGTATATTGAGGGAAAATGCACACGAGAAAATAAAATAAAATAATATAAAATTAAGACAAATTACGGGTCTTCACACTCTCTCCCCCTTAAAGAAATTTCGTCCTCGAAATTTTCTTATCACTGGGATCTATCAAAATCTAAGGTAACCAATGGATCATACCTTCTACGTCTTCAGACGAGTCAGGGACCTGAGAATGTTCTAGGGAATATACCCGAGCCGGTATCTTCGATCCAGTCCCTTCTCCTTTTGACTGTCCAGGGTTGGTCTTGGTTGGTGGCGGAGTCCCTCTCCCTTCGCGCAGTCGAGCTGGACAATTAGCAATCCGATGTTCGGCGCTTCCACAGCGCAAGCATTTTCCTTCTTTCTTCCAGCAATTTGCCTCCATATGATTTGGCCCTCCGCAATATCCACAGGGACCATGAGTAGCAGAGACCGATCCCCCCTGAGAAACATCACGCGACACCCCCGGTTGTCGTACCCCCCCTTTTTCCTTTCCAATCTTAGGGGGTGTACTCTTATCTTCTTGCTCAGAGCTACTCCCAGGAAAGCCCCTTTTCTTGGCTTGGAAATTTTGCACCTGTAACCTCGCATTTTCAACTCGCTGGGCCTTCTCCACAGCATCACTAAAGGTACTAAGTTGGGCTACAGCCAGGTCCTTCTGAATCTCAACATTTAGTCCCTAGACAAAACGCCTTATCCGTCTTTGTTCGGTTACAATTAGTTCGAGCGCAAACTTAGATAACCGAATAAATTGACTCTCATACTCGGCTTGTGACGACCCCACCTTCCCCTAAGGCGAACCAAAGGGTTCGGCAGACCGCCTGCCCAGCTCTCGCCGGGACTCAGCCATTCACTTCAACCCTCAAACAAAACCAGAATAAACCCACAAGAATAAACATAACAATGATCCAAAACTTAAAGCAAAACTTATATACATTACTATCTCAAAAGGGAGTACAAACATCGAATATACAAAGGTTCTCAATTCACCACACATCCAGTCTGTGCCAAGCACTAGGGCGAGAACCATTACAAAATCAAAGAACTAGATCAAGCTAGTCTATACGGAACTCTCGTCCTTGCTCGCCTTCCCCTGCTAAGGAAAACAAAACTAAAGGGATGAGCTATAAGCTCAGTGAGGTTCCGAACACATAAACAAACAATTAATTCCTACAATAAACATAGAGCATCAATAAATCAAGAAACATTTATAATGGAAAGCGATAATTGTAGACACCAAATTTTTGAATAATTTTTATTCTATTTTTACTCTTTGTTTTAGTAATAATTCTTTTCTATTTTTATTTGTTAATTTCATGATTTTGGTTTTAGACTTTTTACTTGTATAGCATTTTAGATTATTATTATCTATTTTATTTTAGTTTTATTTTGTATTCGTTTTTGCCCTTTTAGCTGTTTATTTTTATTGTAAGACTTTTAACATAAAATTATGTAAAAAAAAAAAAGAAAAAGAAAAAAAGAAAAAGAAACCAAGCTCACGCACTGAGAGCTACACACGATCCAAGCCCTTCCTCAGCTTCATATCAGAAACCAAAATACGCGGAAGTACCGAAAAATGCAGCTCGGTTCCATTTTCTTTTCCACCATTTTTTCCACTGTTTTTCCTTCACCATTGGATCGTGCTAATCCCTGCCCATCTGGCTTTCATCTAAGAGCTAGGAAATATCTAGGAGAAAAAAGAATCCAAGGGCCCGTAAGTTAAGTATCAGGAGGGAGGTCGGCTGTGAGAAAAGGCTAGGGTTTTGAGAGAGGTAAAAAGCTGGGAGAGGGGGGGCAGGAAAAAAAAACCAGAGGTGCACGGTTGAGAGAGAAAGCTAGGCAGAGGAAAAAAGTGAGACCAGAGAGCTAGAGAGGGTGACGGCGGAGGCTGAGAGAGAAAGAAAAGAAAAGGGGCTGAGCGGTAGAAAAGCATCGATAGTTTGTGGGCAAGGAAAGGGAGCGCTGCAACTAAGGGGATTCTGGTGACGGCTGATGAAAAGGCTGGGAAAAGAAAGGAACTGAGGCTGGAGGAGGATAGAACAACGGCGGATGAAAGAATCTGGGGAACGACTGGAAAGAAAAGATAGAAAAACTGAGAGGAAGAAAAGCTTCCAGTTGCGGAGGAAGAGCTTCAAGCAAGAAAGGGCTGAACCGAGGAATCTTACTGTCATCTGCGACTGTTCTCCGAAAAATCACTACTAGACTCTATCAGAAAGTAGCTCTGTAAGATTTCTTCTAGCTTTTTCCTACGGATAGCTTTGGTTAATAAATTATGAGACCATGAGAACTATGGGTCTGTTTGATGTCTGATGAATATGTGTTGTCGTTTGGTTTGAGCCTGTGAATATGATAAGAGTTGCAATGGTTGTTCTTCGCGTCGGTCCATAGTCTACTACCCAAAGATGTTGCCTTTATACATTGGATCTTCTCAGTTTTAGCGGTAATTCGTAGCGGTCGTATGGAGTCTAATGAATGCCAAGTTCTTGTTTACAGTTTTGTTTTCTTGCTGCAACTTAGTCCAGTCGGTTTTGGCTGCCAAGGTTTTCGTTTCCTAGTTATGCATGTTCTGTATCCAGAATCTTTTGTTGGGGGCCTATGAATCAAAGCGACACTAGTTTGGAAACTTAGGAAACATGAACCGAGCACCATCTATTTATCTTGTTCCGATGTTCTGGGTTTGCTTCCTGGAAATTTGATTTGAAGTTTTAAAAGTTTGTTCGAGAGGATTGGATTTGTTTTGGTATTATTGGTCATGCACATTTGTCTTATGTTTCATTCCTTCACGACTGTTTTCTGGTCATCTGGATAGGCTTCCTCTTAAGAACCTAAGAATGGTTTTTTCTGGGACTGAAATTTGCATGCTGGAGTGTTGAATGTTGTGTTTACTGGCTTAAGGTCTAAACTGGATGTTTGGTAGAATGTTAGCTGTGTTGGGATGAAAATTTTTGCATGGGATTAAACACAGCTAGGTTAAAGAATTAAACCTGGAAAATTGCAGTAAGCTTCTGATGCATGAAACCTTCAATACTTGCATCGCTACCCCTCGGTCCACTTTGTTTTCTTTGTCTGCATTTTACTGGAGATGTTTTTAAGTCTGTCCCATGTGCCCCAAGGTGCTAAAGTGAGCTCCATGTTAGATGGAATCATTTCTTGTCAAAATGCTGCAACACACATTACAACTCATGAAGTTCGAAGCTTCTAAAGGCTGTTACACAAAATGCAGCAAGCTTTTGCAAAGTTGCAGTAAATTATAAAGTCTCTTTGTTCTTCCTTTTGAGTCTTATCGTCAAAGTTGTGTTAGTTTTGAGGTAGAAAATCCGTGAGTCTTGCTTTTGGATTTCATTTCTTTTATTCATGTCAAGATTTGGTTTTTGCTTGGGGCGAAATTTCCAGCAGGTGTATGTCATTTGAGTTGCATTTTTTTTTCCTACCATTTCCTCTCCTCCCATCCCAAGTTCTCCCAGTTGAGTTGAGTCACCGAAGCTGTTGGAAATTTCTTGGGTTACTTTTGCATAGACATGTCTCGGCTAAGTGAAACAAAATGCAGCAGCTTCCCTGTTTTGTTGCAGAAACTCTTGCTGCATTTTTCCATTCTTTCTTCTTTTGTCGGGCAGACCAGAGTTTTGTTGTCATGTGGTGATGACTGTTGTGTTCGGATTGGAATGGGTGTGTACAGAAAGGGGTGAGTTCGAAAAGCCTGAGTTTTCGATGTCTTTTCTTTCTCTTGTTCATTTCGTTCTCTCTTGCCTTGCGTGACATTGTCCTGGAAGCTTGGTTCATCACAGTTGGGAAGTTCAGGTCATGTTCTTGATGCTAGAGGGAGGGGATTGTATCATTCTGTCAAAATGGCATGTTATTGTTGTTGTGCAAGAAGTCATGAGCGAATGAATGGCTAAAGGTTGCAGAACGAATTGCAGAAGCTTTCTTCGTACTAGTTTGCATGGAATTTGCATGAAAATGGTTTCAAGAATTGCATTTCATCCCATTGGCTTTTGGTTAATGCTGCTATGGCCCAAATGAATTGAAAGAAATAATCAATTTTACCCTTTCACCATATTGTTTTCCTTTGGCATGCTTTAAATTGACTATTGGACAGAATAGGCATGAATTTTAGGATGAATTCGAAGGTTTTAAGAACCTTTTCTAGATTTTAGTTTTTTTTTAATTTGGATTTCTTAGCAAAAATTTTGGGTATTTTGTGGTTTGAATGTAGCAATTGATTTTCATTTATTTTTGTGGATTTCACGATTGATTTTTTATAGGTTTCGTTTCAAGTCCTTAATTTTAATTCATTTTCTTTTGGGACCCTTAATATTTGTAATAATAATAAATTGATCCCTCAAATTGTCTTAACTCTTTTACATGGGTCTTTGTTTGTTTCAATATTGATGAACATGAGTTGTTTAGTTTATTTGAATGATTCAATTGATTCAATTTCATATTCATTTCCATCTTATGTGACTATTGGTTAATTAAAGTGGTACCTTGACATTTTTATTCTTTTGGAGGATAATAAGTAATTTCACTCGATTAGGGCACCAACTCAAGGGAGATACACTCTATCTCTTATTTTGACTTTATTTGATCCTATTTGTCCCTATGTGACTTTACGTGCTTAATTGCATGCCTTTTGAATGTCTTTATTTTATTTATTTATTTATTCGCTTTATTTATTTTAATTTAGTATATTTATTTTGGTTCAATTTTGGTTATTGGAAAGGCATTTAAATGCCAAGATGTAGTAGTTAGGCATTCATTTATTCTTTTCCCCCTTTTAGATTGTAGTAGGCCCCCTCTCAAATATAATAGCTAGGGTTTTATTTGCTTTCTTCTTGCCTTATGTGTGTTTTGCATGCTTACGTGCTATGTGTTACCGCTTTCTTAGGGTCTTGCATCTAGATATCATGATTATGTGTTATGTGTTTATGTGACATTATGTGTTTACTCGCTTTATTATGCTTTTATGAGATTATAATTAATTAGTGACGTTATCACACTAGTCCAACGCTAGTTGTGATTCATTTCTCGATACCACACTAGTCCAACGCTAGTTGTGGTTTTCTTGTTCGATTGTTCACTAGTCCAACGCTAGTGAGAAAGTAGAAACATGGGCTAGTCCAACGCCAGACCCTTGGGAGCCCTTCGCGCGTTAGATCATGATTGTGTGACAAAAACACTTCATCTCATGCATATCTTTACTTTCTAGGGCCTCTTTCACCATGTTGCATGACACTTTTCCTTATATATGTATGCCCCTTCCCCCGTATTTTCCCTTATATGTATATTACTTGCCCCTTTGTATGATACATAATATTAGACTTGCATTTCATTTTAGAATTAGGATTAGGGTAGTGCATTTGCTTGATTAGATTAGGGAACACCCCTTTGTCGCGCCCCACTTTTCGAATGAATAGTGTATGTGATGTGTGATGTGTGTGTGAAGTGTGGTGTGAACGTGTGCAAAATGGAAAGTAAAAAGGCCATGGGACTTTGGAAAGCGACGATTTGGCCAAATGAAATTTTAAAAAGGGTTTTTTTAAATATGAAGACGGAGTCGCCACTTGGTATAGATTTGGAGTGTACCAAGTCACCCAAAAAGTGTTTTTTAAAGACAAAGTAGTAAAAACCCTTTTTTAAAACGACTCCTAGTCCACGTAAGCCAAAGAAAAAGGTTCGGGGGTCACGTTTGACAAAGGGGAAGGCAAGGATAGAATCCAAGGCACCCCTTTGACCTAGCCAAGGCTAGTTGCGCGACTTAACCTTACCTTTCCTAATTTTCTACCCAATATATGTTCGCACGTTGGACATGACTATATGAATGCAAAAACCTAGACCTAGGGGGATCGGGGGAAATTTCTCTTCAAAGGTTGAGTGGTGCCAATCACATTAATTGTGAAGCCCAATAATGATCCTTTTGGAGAGGTCACACCTAAACCTAAATGACGTGAAAAATGAGTGGAATGCATGCCATGTGAAAGTGTGAGTTTGTGTGAAATGAGAAAAATGATAAAAGTAATAAGATAAGAGTGAAGGTGTGCAAATGTAGATGAAAGTACTCGTGTGCGAGTGAAGATAAAATGCTCGTGTGCAAGTGAAGATAAAAGGGTTCGTGTGCAAGTGGAGACAAAAAGGTGCATGTGTGCAAATGAGACAAAAGTGAAAGTGTAATGATAGAGTGGATTGAGAATGCATGAGCCTAGGGAATTCATGCATATTGGGTACGGGGAGACCTAAATCGTGACTTGATTTTCCCTTTGATTAGAAGGCGAAACTAGCGTGCTAAGGCTATCGAGTAGCCACACTCGCTCGTTTCCCTTATCGGAAGGGGACACTCAAGCAAAATGAACCCTATAGCTAGTATGGGATGCAAAACCTAAAAATGAGGGGAAAGGGGTTCGAGGATCATGCCAAATGATAAAACTAAGGAAAATGCGTGATATGTGGTGAACAAGCAAATGAGGTGCTAACGAGGGGAAATCCCTAAGGGTCTAGCGTTGGACTAGCCCATTCTATGAATTCCGACTAGCGTTGGACTAGCGGAAACGTACATTCATCCATTCCATTCATTCATGGCTATGAAAGCAAGTAGACATGCCGAAATACTCGTAAACACATAGCACATAGCATTTAGCATGCTCGACTAGATGCAAGAGCCTAATAAAGCAATTAAACATGTAGCAACAAAACAAGCAAGTAAGGGGAAGGGGAAGTGGACCAGATGCTCTCCGAGCACTATCTATTACAAGCCAAGAGGTGTACACATACCCCATAAAAGCATAAAAGGGAAAGGGTGAATGGACCAGATGCTCTCCGAGCACTATCTATTACAAGCCAAGAGGTGTACACATACCCCATAAAAACTTAAATAAAAGTAAAAACAAGCAAATGCAGGCAAGGAGGTAAGGAAAGCGGAGTAGGCATGCATATTCACATAACACGTAGGAGCACATAGGGTCAAATGAAGTGCAAGTGAGGGATAGAGTGTACCTCCCTTGAAATTGGGGCCCAATGAAGTGGAATTACCAATTTACCCTCCAAAATAATAAAAATGTCAAGGTACCAATTTATTTGGGAAAATTAAAGAAGATAGGCAAACACAAGCTCACTTGGTCATAAAGCCCCCAAAGTTGTGAATTAAGTGCGGTTGACAAAGCATGATAGTTAATTGAAGCAAAGAAGCAATGAAGTTGCACAAATTAAAATTATCAAGGACCAAATTGATGAAATTATTCAATTGATTGGGCCATAGTAGGATAAGGGGAGACTCGGGGGCCAAAGTGAAATTTTAGAAAACGAATTCATGCAATCTCCATGCAATCTACGTGAATGACTTCTGCAACCCAGAAACATTTCTGCAGCCAAGACATACCGCAACTTCCATTTTTTTTTGCAAGCAACTATCAATCTCAACATAAATTGGATCAAAATCCTTTCAACCAAACATCCAAAACATGACAAACAAATCTAACATTCACACAAACCAAAACATAGAAAAACAAAATCATGCAAATGTTGGAGAGTTTTATGCAAAAGATTCGACATTTTTCATCCGCAAGTTCCTGCAACTTGTGTTCATTCTAATGCAACTTTTCCAATCCCAACTTAGCTAGACTCTTAAACAAACATCACCACCTTGACCTTAACAACAACATCACCAAAACTCAACATCAAAATAAACTAAAAGACTTAGCATGAGAAGGCAACTCCAGCAAATTTCTGCTGCAATTTTCTGGTTTCATTATGCAAGCCAAATCAGCAAGTTACCAAGGTTTCAATTACTTGTTGCGGGTTTGAAGCCAAGCATCTAAGTTAACCCAACAGCAAAACGAAAGGGAAGAAATGCAGCAAGGAACGCCAGAGGTTTCATGCAAACGAAGCTGATCATCAATGATACAAGCAAACAGCAAAACAGCAATAGAGGAAAAGGAAAAAATGTGTCGCGAGTTTCTGCAATTCTTCCCAGCCGCAGCCTTTTTCTATTCCATCACGCAAACCAGATTTTCAATTCGAATACGCAGCTTTGATCAAACATTTTCCAGTCCAACATCACAGCTTTACACTAAATAACAAACTACCTACTGATCACAATCCAAATGGCTAGAAAACTTAGGAAGATGTCATATGAAATTCTGGAAAATGCGTGCAACATGGATCGACAACCTGATGATTTATTTTCCAGCAAGTATGATTCAAGTGTTTTATACTCTAAACATGCAAAACTCAACACCAAATCAAACACTTTAACTATGTAAAAACTTCAGCAAATAGACATGCAGGCCTGCTGCATTCTTTTTCCAAACTCAAGTTTCAAACCCAAGCAGTCAGCTTTGCTCAAAATTTTTTATCAAAATCATAACTTGAGCCTAAGAACCAAATGCATAACTTCAACGTTCAAGCAGGCAAGAACATAGGTGGAAATAAAGCAGATTTTTTTTGAAGCTTTTATGCAAAAATGGTTCAGCCAAGACACACACATACAGGATACCGACTCAAATTCCAGATTGATCAATACCCAACCAGTCATGTTGAAACAAGAATACAACCAATGAACAACCAAGAAATGCGAGCAATCAACTAAAGACAAAAACTTTCATCCTTGAAAGGAGAGTTCAATACCTTAACTGAAGAAAGGGAAAAAGAAAACTCGGATGATTCGGCTAAACTGTCAGTGGAGGAAGTTAAGATGATGATGCGATTGCCTCCTTCCAATTTCAAGTCCCTCTTCGCCCTCACGGTTGGAACTTTTCTGGGTTTGTTTTTCTTCAGCAGTCCGCAACCCTCCCCCAAGGATCTTCCTTCCTTTTTATCTCTCAAGCTCACGGCTTTTTCTAACCTTTCTTTCCTTTCTTCCTGGTTTCTATCTCAGCCCACGCTCTATCGATTGCTTTCTCTCTCTTTTTCCCTCTTCGTAGCTTTCTTTTCTTGTTTCAGATTTCGGCTGTCACTCCTAAAGCTCTCGGCTGTTCCCTTTCTCCCCCAGATTTCTTTCAACTAATCCTCCCGGCCCTTCTCCCTTTCAGCTGCCTTTTTTTTCTCTTTGCTGTTTTCTGTCTCCGTTGGTTTTTTCTGCGGCTACCTGCCCTCTTTCTATTTATATGGGAGCCACAACCCTAAAACAATCTCCCCATATTTGCAGCCAAAGGGGCTGCCCAGCCCTTTGTTTGCAAGCTGCGGCAATACGCAGCTTGCATGCCGCGTTACACCCTTTTTTTTTCTTTTTTTTTTTTTTTTTTGAACTTAATAACTTAATAAATACAGAAATGATAAAATATAAATAATAATAATAATAACAAATTGCCAAAAACCAGGTAATAATAATAATAATAATAATGAAAATAATTTAAAAACTAAACAACTAAAAACAACAAAAATGGCCATTTTCCATCTTTTTTGTTCCATTTTTCATTTTTCATATTTTTCATTTTTTCCTTTCAAGAAAGCATTGAATTTAAATTACAAATGACTAAATCATATTTTTTTGAATGCTTTTCTTTTCTTTTTTTTCTAAAAACTCTACGCTAATTTTAAACTTAAAAGCTAAAACTAAAAATTAAAACTAAAAGTAAACAACGAATGCAAGCAATCTAAAATGAAAATCATGAAATAGATGGCTACATAAAATTATTCAAAAATTTGGTGTCTACAGTTTGCCCCTCTTTGTCTGAGTTTTGGAAAAACTTGAGACAAAGAAGTAGACACCAAATACTTACCTGTGTTATTGGGCTGCAAAAGATTCCAACGAACAGAAATTCTAATACGGGACTGACCCGAACAGAAATTTAAAATTGGGATAGACCCGGACAGAAATGTAAAATTGGACGAATTGAAGTGAGATAGAGTGTTGGTGGGATGGAAACACGCACATTAGTGAGATAGGCTCGATGCTAACGGCGGTAGGATGAAAACGCGCGCGTTAGTGAGATAGGCTCGATGCTAACGGCGGTAGAAATGAAACGCGCACGTTAGTGAGATAGACTCGATGCTAACGGCGGTAGAATGAAAACACGCACATTAGTGAGATAGACTCGATGCTAACGGCGGTAGAAATGAGAACACGCACGTTAGTGAGATAGACTCGATGCACGCACACGTTAGTGAGATAGACTCGATGCTAACGGCGGTGAAATAGAAACGCACACTGTTAGTGAGATAGACTCGATGCTAACGGCGGTAGAATGAAACACGCACGTTAGTGAGATAGACTCGATGCTAACGGCGGTAGAATGAAAACACGCACATTAGTGAGATAGACTCGATGCTAACGGCGGTAGAATGAAAACACGCACGTTAGTGAGATAGACTCGATGCTAACGGCACGCACGTTAGTGAGATAGACTCGATGCTAACGGCGGTAGAATAAAACACGCACATTAGTGAGATAAACTCGATGCTAACGGCGGTAGAATGAAAACACGCACGTTAGTGAGATAGACTCGATGCTAACGGCGGTTGAAGTAAAACACGCACGTTAGTGAGATAGACTCGATGCTAACGGCGGTAGAATGAAAACACGCACGTTAGTGAGATAGACTCGATGCTAACGGCGGTTGAATTAAAACCAATCCCAACATGACTTTTGTGAAGTTGGCGGCACAAAATCCAGGCCCAACGTGATCTTTGTGAAGTTGGCGGCACAAAATCCAGGCCCAACGTGATCTGGTGAATGGTCAGCAGGATAAGACCCAATCCTGCCATCCAATTGGTCAAGAAATTCGATTTGATCTGTCAAGATATAAGAAATTAAATTTTGATTTTCCAAGAAACAAAAATTTGAACTTGATTTTCGATTTTTGACTGTTGAATTTTTCTGATTTTTCGAGAGAATTTTTTTCAAAAATAATTTGCCCCAGTGTAGGGCCCTTTTCCCTTCTTTCTTTCCTTTCTTCGGCATCGGCCTTCCACATCGCCAGATGCTTTTCGTCGACTTCAACTGTGAATACCTGCACAGGGGGCTTACATGCACTCAAATTTTCAAGAAAAAGGCAGCGTGATTGATTTGAAAGTCTTGCTTGAGTCTTCGACGAAATCCTCAAATGGACTATAAAAAATTTTCCCCAGTGTGGGCTTATTTTGTGAAATCTTGCGAATAAAAATTTTGCCCCAGTATGGGCCCATTTGATTGCAAACAATTGGTTTGGATGACTTTCCATTTATGCGAACACTATAAGAAAGAAAATTTCATGATGAATTTCTCAAAATAATGCCAAATTACAAAGGATTTCTTCCTTACCTTAGCATCGAAGCTTTGGGTAATGGCGTTATTTCTGATTTGGAAATGAGAGGTCAAGATTTGTCTTATTCATGTGCTCAGATGGTATGTAACCCCTTCTATACCACATCTTGGTGAAAGCAAAGAGTTTATCATCCTTATTTCTTAAGAAAACGTAGTCCACATACGAGCTTTATAGGCTTGCAATAACACGGATGGAAACGATAGCTAAAACATGAAAAAACTGGTTGTTCCCTTATGATCACAAATGATTGATGGATTTCTTACGAGCATAGTCGTCACTTTGGATTGTCATGAAGGAATAAGTCAACGATGGACTTTATGAGCTTGTAATGTGGCTTGAAAACGATAGCTAAAGAATAAAACTTTCAAGGACATTACACCACAGATCGCATTTTTCAACATTGCCTTCATCTGGACTCCAGATTCTTGGACTTTGTTTGACTTTTATCATCACCCAACAGGGTCTTTCAACATCAAATCTTTTTGCATCTTTCTTTTGCATTCATTTCGCTCGTTTTTCTTTTCTTTTTCCCTCTTTTCAGAAATACCTTCTCGGGGTTTCATATGAAGAGCAGTGTCAACCTCACGCCAAATCAATTCAGAAATACAGCTAAAATTTTCGACATCAGAAATTTTCTTAACAGGGCCATTGCTAAGAACAGAAGTCAGGGCTTTCGGCTTTTGTAATGGGGTCAGGTGGGGTGCTTAGAAAAGTTAAGGCTTGAAAACGGATTTCAAGAGTAGTTTGAAGAATCTGAGATCGCATTGTTGCGCCAACCCTATTTTAGGGTAAAATCAGAATTTGCCTCAGTTTTTGCTCAATTGAGGCTTTTTCTCTTTCATTTTTCTTTTTCCTTTTGACTTTTCGGCCTTTTTGCCATTCTTTGAAATTTCTCAAAATTTGCCCCAGTTTACTTTTGAACTGAGGTTCTCTTTTCTTCTTTTGCCTTTTGATTTTGTGGTTTTTCACTTTTTCGCTTCTTGAAATTTTCTTTTCAAACTCGCCTCCAGTGCGGGGTTTGCGATTCTCAGGGGTTGCCAAACGAAATAATTCATTCTGAAGGCTCAAAAGGGATAACGAGGGATAGAATGTTTGATTGGAAAAGAAGATGGCCTGATTTGTATTCCGTTCCTTACAATAACTCTGAAAGGAAACTTTCATAAATGGAAATTTTGGCATGTATCTGAATTAACTGATTGAGGAAAACCCTTGTTCGTCAATATTTGTGAAACATAGGCGATGGACAAAAACCCTTCCTTTTCTTTTTTCAAACTTAGAACCCAAGTGGAATCAAATTTCCCCAATTTGCGGTTCCCTCTTTATTCTAGCATTTTTGCTTTTTGCTTTTTCTTTTTTTTTGTTTTTTGAAAATTCTCCAATCTCCCTCCCCAATGTGGGGTACGACCATGAGTGCATTAGAAAAGAACCACCAATTTTAGCTCAAAATGGGGATGCAAGGGGTGATCAGTGTTTAGGTTGTAGAAACGACGGCCAAAGCATCATTCTTACACCTCATGACAACCAAAGTAACGAAACGGTTATTGAAAATCCATTCCCCTATTTGATATTTGAAAATTTTCCAACATAGGGTAGTGATCATTAGGGCTCTTATTTGAAACGAAATTATTCTTTCATAGGCTCAAATGGGAGAGCAAGTGATAAAAATCTGTATAGGTAGAGAAAAGAATGCTCGAAGTATCATTCCAAATTTTCAAAACAAACAAGAATAATGCACAATTTTGCTTTCACTTAGATGTGATTGAATTGGATTAGACACCGCGGACATTTCCAAGCAAAAGTTGCCCCAATTTGCAAATTAACAATCAATGTGATTGATTTCATTTTGGGGTTGAGTGAAGGAGAAAAGTATCTCATGGGCCTTTTGAGTGACCTCTTTCTTTCTTTCTGAGCACTCTTATTGTACAGGTTGGAACACCAATCGAGTGTAAGGATTTTAGGAAGCATACACTTGTGAAATTCAGGCTATAGGTTGAAAAAATCTCAATTTGTTTTATTTCTCAAAATTCATCATGAAATCTCCAATGAATAAGAATAAAGAATAAAATGTACATCAATATACACAAGACAATGATTGTCCCAAAAAATTTATTGCTAAAAAAAAAGTTTGAAACAAAAGTTCTCATTCAATTATGATACAAATAAGAAGAGAGAAACTTGTAAAGAGCTCCACATGTACATTTTTTTGTCTCCTTTTCTTTTTGGAACAAAATGTATTAACAAATCAAATATAGAAAATTTCCCTTTGGAAAACAATTACAACATCTCTCAGAGGCTTTAGCGTAGAGCTTCCAGATAGATCATTTATGTTTTCATCGTAGGATCTGCCCAAGAATCAAATAATACTTTCCAAACTTTATCGGATCAAAAATTGTTATCCAATAAAGGGAAATATTTTCATCTTATTGAAACATTTTTGTATGAATGCAGGGGAGGGGGGAAACAAAAGAAAAATACCCGGAGTTAGTAAGCAAGAATAAAAAAATCGGTATGCATGTCCTATGGGGGAGCCCTTTTATGCCAAGGGTAGGCCTAGCATGAAAATGCAATCCTCCAGAGCAGGCACTATACAATACCTGATGGATCCAATCAGCTTATGGAGTGAAAAATAATTTGAAAAAATTTTGACCCATTGGAATGAGAAGAGACGTTTGTCAAAATGAGGACCTCGTCCGAAGGGATTGATCACTTTTGATTGATACAAGAACTTGCAAAAACGTACGGGTTTGACTTTGACGAACTTCCTACCGAAGAGATTGGAATTCGTTTTGACAACTTTTCTCAAAATCGACTAGGTTTTCCATTTTGAAATTAGACATTGAAATCCTAATTGGTCAAATGAAATTGACAATTTATTAAAAATCGACCGGATTACCCTAAAAAGGGAAACAGGTCAAATGAATTCAAAGAAATTTCAAAATTAATCAGAGCACCCTAAAAAGGGTGAATTGATCAAGTAGATTAAACGGACCTTGATTTATTCAAAAACGGCTCGGTTGCCCTAAAAAAAAGATAAATTGGCCAAATGAATGAAATTGAATTAGTGACTTGTTCAAAAATCGGCCGAACGACCCTAAAAAGGGTAAATCGGTCAAATGAATCGACGATTTAAAATCGATCGGATGACCCTAAAAAGGGGAAATTGGTCAAATGACCCTAAAAAGGGTAAATTGGTCAAATGAATTGACGATTTATTCAAAATCGACCAGGCGACCCTAAAAAGGGTAAATTGGTCAAATGACCCTAAAAAGGGTAAATTGGTCAAATGAATTGATGATTTATTCAAAATCGACTAGGTAACCCTAAAAAGGGTGAATTGGTCAAATGAAATGATGATTTATTGAATGAATTGGCAAAATGGATTGGTTGAATTGTCTGGCCATTGGTTATTTCAAAATTATTGAGATGCATTAGCCTATGAGCTTCTAAAAATCAAATTTTGGCCTCAATTTATTTATCGTCTCAATAGAAGGAATCATTTGTGAATTTCTTCAAATTAATGTCCTTCACGCAAGGGATTTTTACCAATTTTTGATAAAATGGCCAAAAAGTGATTATTAGATGCTCATATTCCAAGGATCACTCTATGAAAATGATCGGATCCTACCTTACCTTGTGCACTACCCCTTTGGATGGTACAAAATGTAAACGTGCAAGTCTCACTGGATTAAGTATCCGAGACACAAGGTGGCTTATTCCTAAACACGGGATTCCCTATGTGGCATTCCCTTTCTATGGTTTATGCATGATGCCAGTTTATTAAAGCTATGTAAATATGTGACAAACATGAAATGTGAGCTAAAGGACATAAATAATGCAACGGGGGGAAAAGGTCTAAACATGAAATGTATTTACTGAAAAGTAAGTGCAAAGACTGAAATTTAGACATGTGAGCTATCTAGTGGGTGAGTCACTAAAAGAGTGCCCAAGAGGCCTCTTATTGCTAAGGCACATGAATGCAAGCCAAGAAAACAAAAGAAATGGTTAGTGCAGTTGATAGTACACATAACACATTGGGAGCAATTAAGAAAAGAAATACAATAAAAGCAAGTAAAAGGGGTGGAACCCCCTCCCTCGTGCCTAATGTGCTTAAAAGGGTGAGGCTGACTCTACCTAGGCAAATGCTAACATGGATGCATGAGGTTTGGTTCATTAATGCCTAGACTCGATAAAGCTTCGGCTCCCAAGCCTTCAGACCTAAAGGCGAAGGGTCATCACTCCCAGGGCCTTTGGTCGGTGGCTCGAGTGATCCCTTAGGTAGCGCTATGGGCGCAGAGCACACCAGCCGCCTACCCAAGGCAATCGATCCTAATCCTACAAGGCGGTGTGGGATGGCGCCCACGAAAAATAAAATAAAATGGGATAAAGCAAGTAAACGTGCACGTATGAAGTGTTCCCCTATTTTGAGGGAAGGGGTTGAGAACCACGCGAGGCTCTAGAGGTGACACACCCCTCCCAAATGCAATGCAAGCGCGAGATAATCAAGTAAACAACATCCAATCAACCAATCACACATACGTGAGTGAGGGAATAGTTAGATATGCGCGCGAGGCAAAAGGCCCTAAAATAGAAAATGCAACCCTAATATCCAAATGCAATGCATAAAAAGGGTACAAAAAGGAAACGAATGGCTAAGTCAAATGCTTGGACCCACTTAGGAAGTCCCCAGTGGAGTCGCCAACTGTCGCGCCCCACTTTTCGATAAGTGAATATGTGAGTGATGATGTGTGTGTGAACGTGTGCAAAATGAAAAGTAAAAAGGCCATGGGACTTTGGAAAGCGACGATTTGGCCAAATGAAATTTTAAAAAGGGTTTTTTAAATATGAAGACGGAGTCGCCACTTGGTATAGATTTGGGGTGTACCAAGTCACCCAAAAAGTGTTTTTAAAGACAAAGTAGTAAAAACCCTTTTTTAAAACGACTCCTAGTCCACGTAAGCCAAAGAAAAAGGTTCGGGGGTCACGTTTGACAAAGGGGAAGGCAAGGATAGAATCCAAGGCACCCCTTTGACCTAGCCAAGGCTAGTTGCGCGACTTAACCTTACCTTTCCTAATTTTCTACCCAATATATGTTCGCACGTTGGACATGACTATATGAATGCAAAAACCTAGACCTAGGGGGATCGGGGGAAATTTCTCTTCAAAGGTCGAGTGGTGTCAATCACATTAATTGTGAAGCCCAATAATGATCCTTTTGGAGAGGTCACACCTAAACCTAAATGACGTGAAAAATGAGTGGAATGCATGCCATGTGAAAGTGTGAGTTTGTGTGAAGTGAGAAAAATGATAAAAGTAATAAGATAAGAGTGAAGGTGTGCAAATGTAGATGAAAGTACTCGTGTGCGAGTGAAGATAAAATGCTCGTGTGCAAGTGAAGATAAAAGGGTTCGTGTGCAAGTGGAGACAAAAAGGTGCATGTGTGCAAATGAGACAAAAGTGAAAGTGTAATGATAGAGTGGATTGAGAATGCATGAGCCTAGGGAATTCATGCATATTGGGTACGGGGAGACCTAAATCGTGACTTGATTTTCCCTTTGATTAGAAGGCGAAACTAGCGTGCTAAGGCTATCGAGTAGCCACACTCGCTCGTTTCCCTTATCGGAAGGGGACACTCAAGCAAAATGAACCCTATAGCTAGTATGGGATGCAAAACCTAAAAATGAGGGGAAAGGGGTTCGAGGATCATGCCAAATGATAAAACTAAGGAAAATGCGTGATATGTGGTGAACAAGCAAATGAGGTGCTAACGAGGGGAAATCCCTAAGGGTCTAGCGTTGGACTAGCCCATTCTATGAATTCCGACTAGCGTTGGACTAGCGGAAACGTACATTCATCCATTCCATTCATTCATGGCTATGAAAGCAAGTAGACATGCCGAAATACTCGTAAACACATAGCACATAGCATTTAGCATGCTCGACTAGATGCAAGAGCCTAATAAAGCAATTAAACATGTAGCAACAAAACAAGCAAGTAAGGGGAAGGGGAAGTGGACCAGATGCTCTCCGAGCACTATCTATTACAAGCCAAGAGGTGTACACATACCCCATAAAAGCATAAAAGGGAAAGGGTGAATGGACCAGATGCTCTCCGAGCACTATCTATTACAAGCCAAGAGGTGTACACATACCCCATAAAAACTTAAATAAAAGTAAAAACAAGCAAATGCAGGCAAGGAGGTAAGGAAAGCGGAGTAGGCATGCATATTCACATAACACGTAGGAGCACATAGGGTCAAATGAAGTGCAAGTGAGGGATAGAGTGTACCTCCCTTGAAATTGGGGCCCAATGAAGTGGAATTACCAATTTACCCTCCAAAATAATAAAAATGTCAAGGTACCAATTTATTTGGGAAAATTAAAGAAGATAGGCAAACACAAGCTCACTTGGTCATAAAGCCCCCAAAGTTGTGAATTAAGTGCGGTTGACAAAGCATGATAGTTAATTGAAGCAAAGAAGCAATGAAGTTGCACAAATTAAAATTATCAAGGACCAAATTGATGAAATTATTCAATTGATTGGGCCATAGTAGGATAAGGGGAGACTCGGGGGCCAAAGTGAAATTTTAGAAAACGAATTCATGCAATCTCCATGCAATCTACGTGAATGACTTCTGCAACCCAGAAACATTTCTGCAGCCAAGACATACCGCAACTTCCATTTTTTTTTGCAAGCAACTATCAATCTCAACATAAATTGGATCAAAATCCTTTCAACCAAACATCCAAAACATGACAAACAAATCTAACATTCACACAAACCAAAACATAGAAAAACAAAATCATGCAAATGTTGGAGAGTTTTATGCAAAAGATTCGACATTTTTCATCCGCAAGTTCCTGCAACTTGTGTTCATTCTAATGCAACTTTTCCAATCCCAACTTAGCTAGACTCTTAAACAAACATCACCACCTTGACCTTAACAACAACATCACCAAAACTCAACATCAAAATAAACTAAAAGACTTAGCATGAGAAGGCAACTCCAGCAAATTTCTGCTGCAATTTTCTGGTTTCATTATGCAAGCCAAATCAGCAAGTTACCAAGGTTTCAATTACTTGTTGCGGGTTTGAAGCCAAGCATCTAAGTTAACCCAACAGCAAAACGAAAGGGAAGAAATGCAGCAAGGAACGCCAGAGGTTTCATGCAAACGAAGCTGATCATCAATGATACAAGCAAACAGCAAAACAGCAATAGAGGAAAAGGAAAAAATGTGTCGCGAGTTTCTGCAATTCTTCCCAGCCGCAGCCTTTTTCTATTCCATCACGCAAACCAGATTTTCAATTCGAATACGCAGCTTTGATCAAACATTTTCCAGTCCAACATCACAGCTTTACACTAAATAACAAACTACCTACTGATCACAATCCAAATGGCTAGAAAACTTAGGAAGATGTCATATGAAATTCTGGAAAATGCGTGCAACATGGATCGACAACCTGATGATTTATTTTCCAGCAAGTATGATTCAAGTGTTTTATACTCTAAACATGCAAAACTCAACACCAAATCAAACACTTTAACTATGTAAAAACTTCAGCAAATAGACATGCAGGCCTGCTGCATTCTTTTTCCAAACTCAAGTTTCAAACCCAAGCAGTCAGCTTTGCTCAAAATTTTTTATCAAAATCATAACTTGAGCCTAAGAACCAAATGCATAACTTCAACGTTCAAGCAGGCAAGAACATAGGTGGAAATAAAGCAGATTTTTTTTGAAGCTTTTATGCAAAAATGGTTCAGCCAAGACACACACATACAGGATACCGACTCAAATTCCAGATTGATCAATACCCAACCAGTCATGTTGAAACAAGAATACAACCAATGAACAACCAAGAAATGCGAGCAATCAACTAAAGACAAAAACTTTCATCCTTGAAAGGAGAGTTCAATACCTTAACTGAAGAAAGGGAAAAAGAAAACTCGGATGATTCGGCTAAACTGTCAGTGGAGGAAGTTAAGATGATGATGCGATTGCCTCCTTCCAATTTCAAGTCCCTCTTCGCCCTCACGGTTGGAACTTTTCTGGGTTTGTTTTTCTTCAGCAGTCCGCAACCCTCCCCCAAGGATCTTCCTTCCTTTTTATCTCTCAAGCTCACGGCTTTTTCTAACCTTTCTTTCCTTTCTTCCTGGTTTCTATCTCAGCCCACGCTCTATCGATTGCTTTCTCTCTCTTTTTCCCTCTTCGTAGCTTTCTTTTCTTGTTTCAGATTTCGGCTGTCACTCCTAAAGCTCTCGGCTGTTCCCTTTCTCCCCCAGATTTCTTTCAACTAATCCTCCCGGCCCTTCTCCCTTTCAGCTGCCTTTTTTTTCTCTTTGCTGTTTTCTGTCTCCGTTGGTTTTTTCTGCGGCTACCTGCCCTCTTTCTATTTATATGGGAGCCACAACCCTAAAACAATCTCCCCATATTTGCAGCCAAAGGGGCTGCCCAGCCCTTTGTTTGCAAGCTGCGGCAATACGCAGCTTGCATGCCGCGTTACACCCTTTTTTTTTCTTTTTTTTTTTTTTGAACTTAATAACTTAATAAATACAGAAATGATAAAATATAAATAATAATAATAATAACAAATTGCCAAAAACCAGGTAATAATAATAATAATAATAATGAAAATAATTTAAAAACTAAACAACTAAAAACAACAAAAATGGCCATTTTCCATCTTTTTTGTTCCATTTTTCATTTTTCATATTTTTCATTTTTTCCTTTCAAGAAAGCATTGAATTTAAATTACAAATGACTAAATCATATTTTTTTGAATGCTTTTCTTTTCTTTTTTTTTCTAAAAACTCTACGCTAATTTTAAACTTAAAAGCTAAAACTAAAAATTAAAACTAAAAGTAAACAACGAATGCAAGCAATCTAAAATGAAAATCATGAAATAGATGGCTACATAAAATTATTCAAAAATTTGGTGTCTACACCCTTGAATATGGGATATGGACGATTTTGGCTTTCTAACCTTAGCATGCTCGTATTCCCTCTATTAAAAGGGAAAATTGAGTCACGAACATTAGTCCCCCGTACCCGACATGGTGCATTCCTTTAAGACACGTATATTTCTATAATTATTTTATCCTTTTCCTTTTCTTAGAGTCTCATATTTTTGCATTATTCGTGACTTCTCCAAAGGATCATTATTGGGCATCACAATTAATGTGATTGGCACCATTCAAGCTTTGAAGAGAAATTTTGCCTAGGGTTTGCATTCATATAGTACATCCAAATGTGATAAAATCTTTGGTTAAAACAAGAAAATCTTTGACTAAATCATGCAACTAGCCTTGGCTAGGTCGAAGGGGTGCCTTGGATTTTTTTCCTTGCCTTCCCCTTCATCAAATGTGACTCCCGAACCTTTCCTTTGATTTTCGTAGACTAGGAGTCATTTAAAAGGGGTTTCTCTACTTTTTTCTTTAAAAATTCATTTTAGGTGACTTGGTACACCGTAACTCGATACCAAGTGGCGACTGTGACAGCCCCACCTTCCCCTAAGGCGAACCAGAGGGGTTAGCGGACTGCCTGCCCATCTCTCGCCAGGACTAACGGTGCAGTTTAGAGCGATCTATTGCGTTCCGGGACTTATAACGCGCGTAAACAAGGAAAAAGGGCAAAATAACCCAAAATAAAAAAAAATGAAATTCGGAGTCGGCCATGAATAGTAACCGATCCGTCAGAACGCAACCAAATATCAAACAAACATTCACATCTTGAACTTTAGCAATTACAATCCAAAGTGACATACAAAAGTTTTTCAAAAGTTAATATATACACGGTTTGCCAAATTGAAAGTGAAAACGGCCCTAAAGATACATTTAGGGTTTCACTTCATATACAATACAAAAGAGATATACATCTAGTTCATTCGGCAACCATCTATCAAGATTCATTCCAAAAAGAGTCATATTCTTGTAAGGAAAACAAAAGGAACGGTGTGAGCTAATTGCCCAGTGAGATACTATCACTTACGCAACCAAGTGCATATAAGCATCAAGCTTTCATTCAATATAGTAAAATAAGCAAAGGCACACGTCAAATATGGTGATAAAAGGATACAGATGGCTCTCAAGAGCCCTTTCCTCGTTTGCATTTCTTGATCGGACGTCATTGACTCTCCGTCAATGTTCAAAAGTAACCAACCGTAGACTCCACTTTACTTCCACTCCTTCCACCTAACATCCCCCTACCGGGCCCGAAATCCAAACACTTGCACTTTGGTATTACTCGAGTATACCGGAATCGAGAGTCTCGCATACTACAAGATTCCATATAACTTTACCCAAGGTTCATTAATTGGCACGACCAAGCCCTCGCCGGCTCGATTCAATCAACTACCAATGAGGTTGAGCTCAATGATAACATTTGTAGTCGTTGGATACTCGTCCAATCGACACCAAGTCATGTATTTTCATTTCAAGTAACACTTCGTGTAACATTCCAATCACATGATAACAAGAATATAAGGCACACAGTGAGAGTGATAAAGTACACTTTCACTTCAAGCAATTAACATTCAAAGCACCAAGTTCAAGTATCAACGCCATATATTAACACACAAGTGAGTAGTACACTCACCAAGCTCGCAAATGTGGTTTCATGCACTTCCGTCAAAAGAACGTTGTGCATCAACGTCACGCCCTAAAACATGCAAACAAGTACAATGAGACTCGATAACGAGTCATAAACCAATGCCAAATACAACCCCAATAGGGTTCCATAAGCATATACAAACATTAGCGGAAACCAGAAAATGCGGAAATGCAATTAGCTTTGGCCCTGAAAAAAAACAGTTTTTGACCTCTTTTTGCGGTAATGGCACCAAAGGCACTACGATTACCGGATGAAGGTGTATGATGCACCGTTTCGAAGCTAAATGACAGGGCTACAATATTACAGAAGGTCACTCAACCCAGTTTTGAGTGCAAACAGGTCAAAAATACAAGATACTACACCAAAAACCGTAAAACAGATTCACAGAACGTATTCTAGCGGAAACATCATAACTCAGGCTCTCCAAGTCCAAATCCAGAAATACCAAAACCAGATACAAGCTAAGAAATAGGGATACATTTCATCAGAAGGCCGTAACAACCAATTCGGAAGCAATTCCAGCCAAAACAACCAATTACAGGCGCAATTCTTACATTCGGGTAAAACCAGAACAGCAATAGTAATTTCAACTTGCCTCATTCTAAACTACTTCGATTGACCTGGAATTTTGTAGGAACCTCTAAAATGGAATTCCCTACAACTTTCATGTTTTAAGCCAAGGCCAATTCGGCCTCTAATTAGGAGATATAAATTCGGGCAGAATGTTCCCACTAAAACCCTAATTTTCTGAAATTTCTTCCAAACCAGAAATTGGTTGCAATTAATCACTTTTTCCACCTCCTAGAGTCATTATATACCATTTCCAATCATCATAGATAGCCACACAATCATGTTCATTTTAAAAAAGAAAAATCCCCAAAAATAATAAAACTTCATCACTTCAACCACAAATCAAGAAATAATCCATAATATTGCATCTCATACTACCACTAATCATGATTTAAGCATCAATTAAGGGAGGAGGGTGGTTCTTCACAACTCACCTTAGAAACAAGAGAGAGAGGGCAATTGGTCACCTTAACTTTCCAAATAACTTCACACAACAACTCACAAACACTAATTGAAGAGGTTTTATGGAGAAATTGCAAGTTTCAATGGTTGGTTTTGATGATTTGGAGCAAACTTGAAGAGTTTTCTTCCTTGTGCTTAGAGTAAGAGAGAGAGAAAGAGAGAGCCGGCCACTTATGGAGGATTTTTGATGATTTTTGGTCATTTTTGGTTTATTTAAGTCAAATGGTAAGACCATGAATAGTTTTCCTAAAGTAAACCCACTCAAATGGTGACACTTGTCACCTTTCTTAAATGCTTACCTAACTTGTCTCTCTTATACCAATCCACTTAGCATCCTCTACTTATCTCTTAACACCCGGTAAATTAATTCCAGTATCCAAAACTTTACCTAGTCGGCCGAATTTTTCCGAACTTTTCGCACTAGCGGGTCTCACGTCCGGTATACGCTCTTAATTTCTCAAAACCTATTCGATACTAGAAAAATCATCTAAAAACTATATCTGCTCCTTAAAATTATCTAGAAATTTTTCCTACTTACGAAAATGCAGAAAACAAGCCATGAAAAATAATAAAACCTAGAAAATGGAAAAATACGGGTTCTTACACTCTCTCCCCCTTAAAAAAATTTCGCCCTCGAAATTTCTCACCTTGATTCACAAACAGCTCAGGGTATTCCTTTTTCACCTCCCAGGTACCCTTTTCTATCCCATGATTTTTTTTCACCTTTTTTTTTTCTTCTTTTTTTTTCCGCGTGGACACTATTCTCTCTCCTACCCAAACGCTGCGATCCTTACAAACCATACCAATGCTCACATGATGATTTCCCCATAGGAATACTACTTCCAGGTCGTTGGGTAGACAAGCAGGCGTGGTATCTATTTCGTCCATCAAAATTGGGGTTGACAAATGCATGAGTAATACCGGGATCTACTCAGATTTCCTCAAATCAGTGGAATACCAAAATCATACCTTCCTCAATTTCAGGAGAATCGGGGACCTGTTGTGGCTCCAATGAATATACGCGAGCTGGCACCTTAGGTTTTGTCCCATTCCCCTTATCCGGTCCCGTACTGGTCTTTGGCGCGATTCGAGCTCCCTTTTCGTCTTGCTTTAAGAGTGGACAGGTAGCAAGCTTGTGGTCTGTGCTTCCGCAACGCAGACATTTACCTCCCTTCTTCCAGCAATTATCTTCAGAGTGATTCGGCTTTCCGCAGTACCCACAGGATCCGCGTACTGCAGAAGCCGAGCCTCCTCTCTGGTCTCTCCCCACTAGGCCGCCTCGTGACGGGCTCTCTTGTGACACTCCCGGCATCCTTTCTCCTCCAGTTCCTCGCCCAAACTTGGAAGGGGTACTCTCATCCCCCTGCCCCGAACTACTTCCAGGAAATCCTCGCTTTTTCGCCTGGAAGTTTCTTACTTGCAATCTGGCACTCTCTACCCGTTGGGCCTTCTCAACGGCCTCGCTAAAAGCATTGATTTGAGCCACTGCGAGGTCCTTCTGAATCTCCACGTTTAGGCCCTGGATAAAACGCCTAATTCGCCGTTGCTCTGTCACAATCAACTCAGGCGCAAATTTGGACAGGCGGGTGAACTGGCTCTCGTATTCCGCCACCGATTGAGCTCCTTGGCGGAGTCGGATGAACTCATCTTCCTTCCTCTCCTGAACCAGAGGAGGGAAGAATTTCGCGTTAAAATCCCTCATAAAATTTACCCAAGTCCTGGGCGTTTGTTCCCGCTCCCATTTTTGCCGAATGACAATCCACCAGGAGCGGGCCGCCTCTTCCAGCTGGAAAACGGCAAAAGTCACCTGCCGTTCTTCGGTATAGTGCAGGGCGGCGAAAATATCGACCATCTTTTCGAGCCACCTTTCGGCGACATCCGGATCGGGTCCCCCAATGAACTTGGGTGGAGCAAACTTTTGAAAACGTTCAAGAGCTCTGTCTTCGCTCTCAACATGATTGCCAGGGTTTCCAGGGTTTCCCGGATTAGGGTTTGGATTCTGGCCTTGTTGCTGCACCACTTGTGCCAGCAGGTTTGTCATTTACTGCATAGCGGCAGCTATCTGTACATTGGGGTCAACTCTCGGTTCAGGATGGGGTCCAGAGGAGGTTTCCCCAGCACCCCGGTCTGGCGTAGGTTGCCTATTCACGCGCCCACGCCCCCGTCCACTACGTGTGCCTTCCATACAATCTAAGTCGATCTAGGTCACAAAATAAATATACTGTTAAAGGGCACCTAACCCTCCTTTTCGTAGCACTAAACAGGAACAATTAAATAAGAACAATTAACTCAAACAACTCCCTCGTAGGGCATTTAAACATATAACACATATACAGAGAACACATAACCGGATCAAACAATTATACAGAACAGTCAGTCAGGTACATACAAAGTCATCCATAGAATCGCATTTCTAGTTCGCCCAAGTCCTTTCTAACCTAGCCTCTCATTGATTTAGTAGCCGGGCACAAGAATCCCAAATAAGATAATTCACAACTCGAGCCGGCCGGTCCCAAGCGTAAATCATCCATAGTATAGATTCCTGCCCGACATACATATCTATCTTCCTCAAGTTTCATGATAAAGATTTTTACACTTATAACATGCCCCGTTCATAACTTACGCTCAAACGAGCACTTAGACATATCCATGAAATCAGGACCATAACACCACTTGGCCCAAGCTCACTTCGCGCAGAGACCACGCGAAGTAGCTCTGATACCACCTGTGACAGCCCCACCTTCCCCTAAGGCGAACCAGAGGGGTTAGCGGACTGCCTGCCCAGCTCTCGCCAGGACTAACGGTGCAGTTTAGAGCGATCTATTGCGTTCCGGAACTTATAACGCGCGTAAACAAGGAAAAAGGGCAAAATAACCCAAAATGAAAAAAAATGAAATTCGGAGTCGGCCATGAATAGTAACCGATCCGTCAGAACGCAACCAAATATCAAACAAACATTCACATCTTGAACTTTAGCAATTACAATCCAAAGTGACATACAAAAGTTTTTCAAAAGTTAATATATACACGGTTTGCCAAATTGAAAGTGAAAACGGCCCTAAAGATACATTTAGGGTTTCACTTCATATACAATACAAAAGAGATATACATCTAGTTCATTCGGCAACAATCTATCAAGATTCATTCCAAAAAGAGTCATATTCCTGTAAGGAAAACAAAAGGAACGGTGTGATCTAATTGCCCAGTGAGATACTATCACTTACGCAACCAAGTGCGTATAAGCATCAAGCTTTCATTCAATATAGTAAAATAAGCAAAGGCGCATGTCAAATATGGTGATAAAAGGATACAGATGGCTCTCAAGAGCCCTTTCCTCGTTTGCATTTCTTGATCGGACGTCATTGACTCTCCGTCAATGTTCAAAAGTAACCAACCGTAGACTCCACTTTACTTCCACTCCTTCCACCTAACATCCCCCTACCGGGCCCGAAATCCAAACACTTGCACTTTGGTATTACTCGAGTATACCGGAATCGAGAGTCTCGCATACTACAAGATTCCATATAACTTTACCCAAGGTTCATTAATTGGCACGACCAAGCCCTTGCCGGCTCGATTCAATCAACTACCAATGAGGTTGAGCTCAATGATAACATTTGTAGTCGTTGGATACTCGTCCAATCGACACCAAGTCATGTATTTTCATTTCAAGTAACACTTCGTGTAACATTCCAATCACATGATAACAAGAATATAAGGCACACAGTGAGAGTGATAAAGTACACTTTCACTTCAAGCAATTAACATTCAAAGCACCAAGTTCAAGTATCAACGCCATATATTAACACACAAGTGAGTAGTACACTCACCAAGCTCGCAAATGTGGTTTCATGCACTTCCGTCAAAAGAACGTTGTGCATCAACGTCACGCCCTAAAACATGCAAACAAGTACAATGAGACTCGATAACGAGTCATAAACCAATGCCAAATACAACCCCAATAGGGTTCCATAAGCATATACAAACATTAGCGGAAACCAGAAAATGCGGAAATGCAATTAGCTTTGGCCCTGAAAAAAAACAATTTTTGACCTCTTTTTGCGGTAATGGCACCAAGGGCACTACGATTACCGTATGAAGGTGTACGATACACCGTTTCGAAGCTAAATGACAGGGCTACAACATTACAGAAGGTCACTCAACCCAGTTTTGAGTGCAAACAGAACAAAAATACAAGATACTACACCAAAAACCGTAAAACAGATTCACAGAACGCATTCTAGCGGAAACATCATAACTCAGGCTCTCCAAGTCCAAATCCAGAAATACCAAAACCAGATACAAGCTAAGAAATAGGGATACATTTCATCAGAAGGCCGCAACAACCAATTCGGAAGCAATTCCAGCCAAAACAACCAATTACAGGCGCAATTCTTACATTCGGGTAAAACCAGAACAGCAATAGTAATTTCAACTTGCCTCATTCTAAACTACTTCGATTGACCTGAAATTTGGTAGGAACCTCTAAAATGGAATTACCTACAACTTTCATGTTTTAAGCCAAGGCCAATTCGGCCTCTAACTAGGAGATATAAATTCGGGCAGAATGTTCCCACTAAAACCCTAATTTTCTGAAATTTCTTCCAAACAAGAAATTGGATGCAATTAATCACTTTTTCCACCTCCTAGAGTCATTATATACCATTTACAATCATCATAGATAGCCACACAATCATGTTCATTTTAAAACAGAAAAATCCCCAAAAATAATAAAACTTCATCACTTCAACCACAAATCAAGAAATAATCCATAATATTGCATCTCATACTACCACTAATCATGATTTAAGCATCAATTAAGGGAGGAGGGTGGTTCTTCACAACTCACCTTAGAAACAAGAGAGAGAGGGCAATTGGTCACCTTAACTTTCCAAATAACTTCACACAACAACTCACAAACACTAATTGAAGAGGTTTTATGGAGAAATTGCAAGTTTCAATGGTTGGTTTTGATGATTTGGAGCAAACTTGAAGAGTTTTCTTCCTTGTGCTTAGAGTAAGAGAGAGAGAAAGAGAGAGCCGGCCACTTATGGAGGATTTTTGATGATTTTTGGTCATTTTTGGTTTATTTAAGTCAAATGGTAAGACCATGAATAGTTTTCCTAAAGTAAACCCACTCAAATGGTGACACTTGTCACCTTTCTTAAATGCTTACCTAACTTGTCTCTCTTATACCAATCCACTTAGCATCCTCTACTTATCTCTTAACACCCGGTAAATTAATTCCAGTATCCAAAACTTTACCTAGTCGGCCGAATTTTTCCGAACTTTTCGCACTAGCGGGTCTCACGTCCGGTATACGCTCTTAATTTCTCAAAACCTATTCGATACTAGAAAAATCATCTAAAAACTATATCTGCTCCTTAAAATTATCTAGAAATTTTTCCTACTTACGAAAATGCAGAAAACAAGCCATGAAAAATAATAAAACCTAGAAAATGGAAAAATACGGGTTCTTACACTCTCTCCCCCTTAAAAGAATTTCGCCCTCGAAATTTCTCACCTTGATTCACAAACAGCTCAGGGTATTCCTTTTTCACCTCCCAGGTAGCCTTTTCTATCCCATGATTTTTTTTCACCTTTTTTTTTTCTTCTTTTTTTTTCCGCGTGGACACTATTCTCTCTCCTACCCAAACGCTGCGATCCTTACAAACCATACCAATGCTCACATGATGATTTCCCCATAGGAATACTACTTCCAGGTCGTTGGGTAGACAAGCAGGCGTGGTATCTATTTCGTCCATCAAAATTGGGGTTGACAAATGCATGAGTAATACCGGGATCTACTCAGATTTCCTCAAATCAGTGGAATACCAAAATCATACCTTCCTCAATTTCAGGAGAATCGGGGACCTGTTGTGGCTCCAATGAATATACGCGAGCTGGCACCTTAGGTTTTGTCCCATTCCCCTTATCCGGTCCCGTACTGGTCTTTGGCGCGATTCGAGCTCCCTTTTCGTCTTGCTTTAAGAGTGGACAGGTAGCAAGCTTGTGGTCTGTGCTTCCGCAACGCAGACATTTACCTCCCTTCTTCCAGCAATTATCTTCAGAGTGATTCGGCTTTCCGCAGTACCCACAGGATCCGCGTACTGCAGAAGCCGAGCCTCCTCTCTGGTCTCTCCCCACTAGGCCGCCTCGTGACGGGCTCTCTTGTGACACTCCCGGCATCCTTTCTCCTCCAGTTCCTCGCCCAAACTTGGAAGGGGTACTCTCATCCCCCTGCCCCGAACTACTTCCAGGAAATCCTCGCTTTTTCGCCTGGAAGTTTCTTACTTGCAATCTGGCACTCTCTACCCGTTGGGCCTTCTCAACGGCCTCGCTAAAAGCATTGATTTGAGCCACTGCGAGGTCCTTCTGAATCTCCACGTTTAGGCCCTGGATAAAACGCCTAATTCGCCGTTGCTCCGTCACAATCAACTCAGGCGCAAATTTGGACAGGCGGGTGAACTGGCTCTCGTATTCCGCCACCGATTGAGCTCCTTGGCGGAGTCGGATGAACTCATCTTCCTTCCTCTCCTGAACCAGAGGAGGGAAGAATTTCGCGTTAAAATCCCTCATAAAATTTATCCAAGTCCTGGGCGTTTGTTCCCGCTCCCATTTTTGCCGAATGACAATCCACCAGGAGCGGGCCGCCTCTTCCAGCTGGAAAACGGCAAAAGTCACCTGCCGTTCTTCGGTATAGTGCAGGGCGGCGAAAATATCGACCATCTTTTCGAGCCACCTTTCGGCGACATCCGGATCGGGTCCCCCAATGAACTTGGAGCAAACTTTTGAAAACGTTCAAGAGCTCTGTCTTCGCTCCCAACATGATTGCCAGGGTTTCCAGGGTTTTCCGGATTAGGGTTTGGATTCTGGCCTTGTTGCTGCACCACTTGTGCCAGCAGGTTTGTCATTTACTGCATAGCGGCAGCTATCTGTACATTGGGGTCAACTCTCGGTTCAGGATGGGGTCCAGAGGAGGTTTCCCCAGCACCCCGGTCTGGCGTAGGTTGCCTATTCACGCGCCCACGCCCCCGTCCACTACGTGTGCCTTCCATACAATCTAAGTCGATCTAGGTCACAAAATAAATATACTGTTAAAGGGCACCTAACCCTCCTTTTCGTAGCACTAAACAGGAACAATTAAACAAGAACAATTAACTCAAACAACTCCCTCGTAGGGCATTTAAACATATAACACATATACAGAGAACACATAACCGGATCAAACAATTATACAGAACAGTCAGTCAGGTACATACAAAGTCATCCATAGAATCGCATTTCTAGTTCGCCCAAGTCCTTTCTAACCTAGCCTCTCATTGATTTAGTAGCCGGGCACAAGAATCCCAAATAAGATAATTCACAACTCGAGCCGGCCGGTCCCAAGCGTAAATCATCCATAGTATAGATTCCTGCCCGACATACATATCTATCTTCCTCAAGTTTCATGATAAAGATTTTTACACTTATAACATGCCCCGTTCATAACTTACGCTCAAACGAGCACTTAGACATATCCATGAAATCAGGACCATAACACCACTTGGCCCAAGCTCACTTCGCGCAGAGACCACGCGAAGTAGCTCTGATACCACCTGTGACAGCCCCACCTTCCCCTAAGGCGAACCAGAGGGGTTAGCGGACTGCCTGCCCAGCTCTCGCCAGGACTAACGGTGCAGTTTAGAGCGATCTATTGCGTTCCGGAACTTATAACGCGCGTAAACAAGGAAAAAGGGCAAAATAACCCAAAATGAAAAAAAATGAAATTCGGAGTCGGCCATGAATAGTAACCGATCCGTCAGAACGCAACCAAATATCAAACAAACATTCACATCTTGAACTTTAGCAATTACAATCCAAAGTGACATACAAAAGTTTTTCAAAAGTTAATATATACACGGTTTGCCAAATTGAAAGTGAAAACGGCCCTAAAGATACATTTAGGGTTTCACTTCATATACAATACAAAAGAGATATACATCTAGTTCATTCGGCAACCATCTATCAAGATTCATTCCAAAAAGAGTCATATTCCTGTAAGGAAAACAAAAGGAACGGTGTGAGCTAATTGCCCAGTGAGATACTATCACTTACGCAACCAAGTGCGTATAAGCATCAAGCTTTCATTCAATATAGTAAAATAAGCAAAGGCGCATGTCAAATATGGTGATAAAAGGATACAGATGGCTCTCAAGAGCCCTTTCCTCGTTTGCATTTCTTGATCGGACGTCATTGACTCTCCGTCAATGTTCAAAAGTAACCAACCGTAGACTCCACTTTACTTCCACTCCTTCCACCTAACATCCCCCTACCGGGCCCGAAATCCAAACACTTGCACTTTGGTATTACTCGAGTATACCGGAATCGAGAGTCTCGCATACTACAAGATTCCATATAACTTTACCCAAGGTTCATTAATTGGCACGACCAAGCCCTCGCCGGCTCGATTCAATCAACTACCAATGAGGTTGAGCTCAATGATAACATTTGTAGTCGTTGGATACTCGTCCAATCGACACCAAGTCATGTATTTTCATTTCAAGTAACACTTCGTGTAACATTCCAATCACATGATAACAAGAATATAAGGCACACAGTGAGAGTGATAAAGTACACTTTCACTTCAAGCAATTAACATTCAAAGCACCAAGTTCAAGTATCAACGCCATATATTAACACACAAGTGAGTAGTACACTCACCAAGCTCGCAAATGTGGTTTCATGCACTTCCGTCAAAAGAACGTTGTGCATCAACGTCACGCCCTAAAACATGCAAACAAGTACAATGAGACTCGATAACGAGTCATAAACCAATGCCAAATACAACCCCAATAGGGTTCCATAAGCATATACAAACATTAGCGGAAACCAGAAAATGCGGAAATGCAATTAGCTTTGGCCCTGAAAAAAAACAATTTTTGACCTCTTTTTGCGGTAATGGCACCAAGGGCACTACGATTACCGTATGAAGGTGTACGATACACCGTTTCGAAGCTAAATGACAGGGCTACAACATTACAGAAGGTCACTCAACCCAGTTTTGAGTGCAAACAGAACAAAAATACAAGATACTACACCAAAAACCGTAAAATAGATTCACAGAACGTATTCTAGCGGAAACATCATAACTCAGGCTCTCCAAGTCCAAATCCAGAAATACCAAAACCAGATACAAGCTAAGAAATAGGGATACATTTCATCAGAAGGCCGCAACAACCAATTCGGAAGCAATTCCAGCCAAAACAACCAATTACAGGCGCAATTCTTACATTCGGGTAAAACCAGAACAGCAATAGTAATTTCAACTTGCCTCATTCTAAACTACTTCGATTGACCTGAAATTTGTAGGAACCTCTAAAATGGAATTCCCTACAACTTTCATGTTTTAAGCCAAGGCCAATTCGGCCTCTAACTAGGAGATATAAATTCGGGCAGAATGTTCCCACTAAAACCCTAATTTTCTGAAATTTCTTCCAAACCAGAAATTGGTTGCAATTAATCACTTTTTCCACCTCCTAGAGTCATTATATACCATTTCCAATCATCATAGATAGCCACACAATCATGTTCATTTTAAAACAGAAAAATCCCCAAAAATAATAAAACTTCATCACTTCAACCACAAATCAAGAAATAATCCATAATATTGCATCTCATACTACCACTAATCATGATTTAAGCATCAATTAAGGGAGGAGGGTGGTTCTTCACAACTCACCTTAGAAACAAGAGAGAGAGGGCAATTGGTCACCTTAACTTTCCAAATAACTTCACACAACAACTCACAAACACTAATTGAAGAGGTTTTATGGAGAAATTGCAAGTTTCAATGGTTGGTTTTGATGATTTGGAGCAAACTTGAAGAGTTTTCTTCCTTGTGCTTAGAGTAAGAGAGAGAGAAAGAGAGAAAGAGAGAGCCGGCCACTTATGGAGGATTTTTGATGATTTTTGGTCATTTTTGGTTTATTTAAGTCAAATGGTAAGACCATGAATAGTTTTCCTAAAGTAAACCCACTCAAATGGTGACACTTGTCACCTTTATTAAATGCTTACCTAACTTGTCTCTCTTATACCAATCCACTTAGCATCCTCTACTTATCTCTTAACACCCGGTAAATTAATTTCAGTATCCAAA
The DNA here is from genome assembly GCF_003713205.1 of Coffea eugenioides. Lineage (NCBI taxonomy): Eukaryota > Viridiplantae > Streptophyta > Magnoliopsida > Gentianales > Rubiaceae > Coffea > Coffea eugenioides. The sequence continues at coordinate 20,533,654 of NC_040043.1, forward strand.
ACTTAACCTAGTTGGCCGAATTTTTCCGAACTTTTCGCACTAGCGGGTCCCACGTCCGGTATACGCTCTTAATTTCTCAAAACCTATTCGATACTAGAAAAATTATCTAAAAACTATATCTGCTCCTTAAAATTATCTAGAAATTTTTCCTACTCACGAAAATGAAGAAAACAAGCCGTGAAAAATAATAAAACCTAGAAAATGGAAAAAATACGGGTTCTCACACTCTTTCCCCCTTAAAAGAATTTCGCCCTCGAAATTTCTCACCTTGGTTCACAAACAGCTCAGGGTATTCCTTTTTCACCTCCCAGGTAGCCTTTTCTATCCCATGATTTTTTTCCACATTTTTTTTTTCGCGTGGACACTATTCTCTCTCCTACCCAAACGCTGCGATCCTTACAAACCATACCAATGCTCACACGATGATTTCCCCATAGGAATACTACTTCCAGGTCGTAGGGTAGACAAGCAGGCGTGGTATCTATTTCGTCCATCAAAATTGGGGTTGACAAATGCATGAGTAATACCGGGATCTACTCAGATTTCCTCAAATCGGTGGAATACCAAAATCATACCTTCCTCAATTTCAGGAGAATCGGGGACCTGTTGTGGCTCCAATGAATATACGCGAGCTGGCACCTTAGGTTTTGTCCCATTCCCCTTATCCGGTCCCGTACTGGTCTTTGGCGCGATTCGAGCTCCCTTTTCGTCTTGCTTTAAGAGTGGACAGGTATCAAGCTTGTGGTCTGTGCTTCCGCAACGCAGACATTTACCTCCCTTCTTCCAGCAATTATCTTCAGAGTGATTCGGCTTTCCGCAGTACCCACAGGATCCGCGTACTGCAGAAGCCGAGCCTCCTCTCTGGTCTCTCCCCACTAGGCTGCCTCGTGACGGGCTTTCTTGTGACACTCCCGGCATCCTTTCTCCTCCAGTTCCTCGCCCAAACTTGGAAGGGGTACTCTCATCCCCCTGCCCCGAACTACTTCCAGGAAATCCTCGCTTTTTCGCCTGGAAGTTTCTTACTTGCAATCTGGCACTCTCTACCCGTTGGGCCTTCTCAACGGCCTCGCTAAAAGCATTGATTTGAGCCACTGCGAGGTCCTTCTGAATCTCCACGTTTAGGCCCTGGATAAAACGCCTAATTCGCCGTTGCTCCGTCACAATCAACTCAGGCGCAAATTTGGACAGGCGGGTGAACTGGCTCTCGTATTCCGCCACCGATTGAGCTCCTTGGCGGAGTCGGATGAACTCATCTTCCTTCCTCTCCTGAACCAGAGGAGGGAAGAATTTCGCGTTAAAATCCCTCATAAAATTTATCCAAGTCCTGGGCGTTTGTTCCCGCTCCCATTTTTGCCGAATGACAATCCACCAGGAGCGGGCCGCCTCTTCCAGCTGGAAAACGGCAAAAGTCACCTGCCGTTCTTCGGTATAGTGCAGGGCGGCGAAAATATCGACCATCTTTTCGAGCCACCTTTCGGCGACATCCGGATCGGGTCCCCCAATGAACTTGGAGCAAACTTTTGAAAACGTTCAAGAGCTCTGTCTTCGCTCCCAACATGATTGCCAGGGTTTCCAGGGTTTCCCGGATTAGGGTTTGGATTCTGGCCTTGTTGCTGCACCACTTGTGCCAGCAGGTTTGTCATTTACTGCATAGCGGCAGCTATCTGTACATTGGGGTCAACTCTCGGTTCAGGATGGGGTCCAGAGGAGGTTTCCCCAGCACCCCGGTCTGGCGTAGGTTGCCTATTCACGCGCCCACGCCCCCGTCCACTACGTGTGCCTTCCATACAATCTAAGTCGATCTAGGTCACAAAATAAATATACTGTTAAAGGGCACCTAACCCTCCTTTTCGTAGCACTAAACAGGAACAATTAAACAAGAACAATTAACTCAAACAACTCCCTCGTAGGGCATTTAAACATATAACACATATACAGAGAACACATAACCGGATCAAACAATTATACAGAACAGTCAGTCAGGTACATACAAAGTCATCCATAGAATCGCATTTCTAGTTCGCCCAAGTCCTTTCTAACCTAGCCTCTCATTGATTTAGTAGCCGGGCACAAGAATCCCAAATAAGATAATTCACAACTCGAGCCGGCCGGTCCCAAGCGTAAATCATCCATAGTATAGATTCCTGCCCGACATACATATCTATCTTCCTCAAGTTTCATGATAAAGATTTTTACACTTATAACATGCCCCGTTCATAACTTACGCTCAAACGAGCACTTAGACATATCCATGAAATCAGGACCATAACACCACTTGGCCCAAGCTCACTTCGCGCAGAGACCACGCGAAGTAGCTCTGATACCACCTGTGACAGCCCCACCTTCCCCTAAGGCGAACCAGAGGGGTTAGCGGACTGCCTGCCCAGCTCTCGCCAGGACTAACGGTGCAGTTTAGAGCGATCTATTGCGTTCCGGAACTTATAACGCGCGTAAACAAGGAAAAAGGGCAAAATAACCCAAAATAAAAAAAAATGAAATTCGGAGTCGGCCATGAATAGTAACCGATCCGTCAGAACGCAACCAAATATCAAACAAACATTCACATCTTGAACTTTAGCAATTACAATCCAAAGTGACATACAAAAGTTTTTCAAAAGTTAATATATACACGGTTTGCCAAATTGAAAGTGAAAACGGCCCTAAAGATACATTTAGGGTTTCACTTCATATACAATACAAAAGAGATATACATCTAGTTCATTCGGCAACCATCTATCAAGATTCATTCCAAAAAGAGTCATATTCCTGTAAGGAAAACAAAAGGAACGGTGTGAGCTAATTGCCCAGTGAGATACTATCACTTACGCAACCAAGTGCATATAAGCATCAAGCTTTCATTCAATATAGTAAAATAAGCAAAGGCACACGTCAAATATGGTGATAAAAGGATACAGATGGCTCTCAAGAGCCCTTTCCTCGTTTGCATTTCTTGATCGGACGTCATTGACTCTCCGTCAATGTTCAAAAGTAACCAACCGTAGACTCCACTTTACTTCCACTCCTTCCACCTAACATCCCCCTACCGGGCCCGAAATCCAAACACTTGCACTTTGGTATTACTCGAGTAAACCGGAATCGAGAGTCTCTCATACTACAAGATTCCATAACACTTCCCCAAGGCACATCAATTGGCACGACCAAGCCCTCGCCGGCTCGATTCAATCAACTACCAATGGGGTTGAGCTCATTGATAACAATTGTAGTCGTTGGATACTCGTCCAAACGACACCAAGTCATGTATTTTCATTTCAAGTAACACTTCGTGTAACATTCCAATCACATGATAACAAGGATATAAGGCACATAGTGAGAGTGATAAAGTACACTTTCACTTCAAGCAATTAACATTCAAAGCACCAAGTTCAAGTATCAACGCCATATATTAACACACAAGTGAGTAGTACACTCACCAAGCTCGCAAATGTGGTTTCATGCACTTCCGTCAAAAGAACGCTGTGCACCACCGTCACGCCCTAGAACATGTAAACAAGTACAGTGAGACTCGATAACGAGTCATAAACCAAGGCCAAACATGACCCCAATAGGGTTCCATAAGCATATACAAACATTAGAGGAAACCAGAAAATTCGGAAATGCAATTAGCTTTGGCCCTGAAAAAAAATAGTTTTTGACCTCTTTTTGCGGTAATGGTACCAAAGGCACTACGATTACCGGATGAAGGTGTAAGATACACCGTTTCGAAGCTAAATGACAGGGCTACAACATTAATGAAGGTCACTCAACCCAGTTTTGAGTGAAAACAGGTCAAAAATACAAGATACTACACCAAAAACCGTAAAACAGATTCACAGAACGCATTCTAGCGGAAGCATCATAACTCAGGCTCTCCAAGTCCAAATCCAGAAATTCCAAAACCAGATGAAAGCTAAGAAAGAGGGATACATTTCACCAGAAGGCCTTAACAACCAATTCGGAAGCAATTCCAGCCAAAACAACCAATTACAGGCGCAATTCTTACATTCAGGTAAAACCAGAACAGCAATAGTAATTTCGACTTTTCTCATTCTACACTACTCCGATTGACATGAAATGTTGTAGGCACCTCTAAAATGTTATTCCCTACAACTTTCATGTTTTAAGACAAGGCCAATTCGGCCTCTAACTAGGAGCTATAAATTCGGGCAAAATGTTCCCACTAAAACCCAAATTTTCTGAAATTTCTTCCAAACCAGAAATTGGTTGCAATTAATCACTTTTTCCACCTCCTAGAGTCATTTATATACCATTTCCAATCATCATATATAGCCACACAATCATGTTCATATTAAAACAGAAAAATCCCCAAAAATAATAAAACTTCATCACTTCAACCACAAATCAAGAAATAATCCATAATATTGCATCTCATACTACCACTAATCATGATTTAAGCATCAATTAAGGGAGGAGGGTGGTTCTTCACAACTCACCTTAGAAACAAGAGAGAGAGGGCAATTGGTCACCTTAACTTTCCAAATAACTTCACACAACAACTCACAAACACTAATTGAAGAGGTTTTATGGAGAAATTGCAAGTTTCAATGGTTGGTTTTGATGATTTGGAGCAAACTTGAAGAGTTTTCTTCCTTGTGCTTAGAGTAAGAGAGAGAGAAAGAGAGAAAGAGTGAGCCGGTCACTTATGGAGGATTTTTGATGATTTTTGGTCATTTTTGGTTTATTTAAGTCAAATGGTAAGACCATGAATAGTTTTCCTAAAGTAAACCCACTCAAATGGTGACACTTGTCACCTTTATTAAATGCTTACCTAACTTGTCTCTCTTATACCAATCCACTTAGCATCCTCTACTTAAATCTTAACACCCGGTAAATTAATTCCAGTATCCAAAATTTAACCTAGTTGGCCAAATTTTTCCGAACTTTTCGCACTAGCGGGTCCCACGTCCGGTATACACTCTTAATTTCTCAAAACCTATTCGATACTAGAAAAATCATCTAAAAACTATATCTGCTCCTTAAAATTATCTAGAAATTTTTCCTACTCACGAAAATGCAGAAAACAAGTCATGAAAAATAATAAAACCTAGAAAATGGAAAAAATACGGGTTCTCACAATTTGCAGAAGGAATAAAAATGGAAACTAAGAGGGAAGAAAAATAAGGAATAAGGGAAAAAGGTACACTAAAAAGTATGGGAGACCATCAAGAACATAAAAGCAGAGGCCATGGAGTTGCCGACAGCAACAAATGGTGGAATTTTGATCACCCGTAGGGTTTGAAATGAGCTCAGTTACGTTAAAAATTGTCTTTTAGATAATGTTTAAGAAAAACATAGTTCAAACCGCTCAAAAAATAGGCAAAAAAGTAGAGTAAAGAAGGCAGAGTCATGAAGTTACCTTGCTTATGTCAACTGTAGTGGTGGTGGTGGTGAAGCTTTTAAAACCAGTACTATATGAACCTTCTGCAGAAAACCAAGACAAAAGAAAGAGCAGAGGAATCACGATTACTATTAAAATGCACCAGTAAAAAAATCTCAAGCCCTAGTTAGTGTTTCACAAGAACATTATATGTAGAAGGAATAAAAATGGAAACTAAGAGGGAAGAAAAATAAGGAATAAGGGAAAAAGGTACACTAAAGAGTATGAGAGACCATCAAGAACATAAAAGCAGAGGCCATGGAGTTGCTGACAGCAACAAATGGTGGAATTTTGATCACCGTAGGGTTTGGAATGAGATCAGTTACGTTAAAAATTGTCTTTTAGATAATGTTTAAGAAAAACACAGTTCAAATCGCTCAAAAAATAGGCAAAAAAGTAGAGTAAAGAAGGCAGAGTCATGAAGTTACCTTGCTTATGTCAACCGTAGCGGTGGTGGTGGTGAAGCTTTTAAAACTAGTACTATATGAACCTTCTGCAGAAAACCAAGACAAAAGAAAGAGCAGAGGAATCACGATTACGATTAAAACACACCAGTGAAACAAGCTCGGAGAGACCGGAAAATAGCACTAAGAAGATGTAACCAAGCTGGCCAGCGGTGAGAGGAAGGAGCTCAAAAAGGGAAGCCGGTTCAAGGGCACAACCAATTTGAGAAAATCGAAATGAGAAAGCAGATGAGAAAACCCTAGGAAAAAGGGGCACAACCAACCTGTCTTGGAATTTGGACGCCAGCAGAAGAGACAGCCATGATAAATCACGCCAATTACCATTCTTGAGAAAGGTCTGCTATTACCTCCGGACAATGCAGCTGCAAGAGCCGGGAAAGGAAAGGAACTGATACAGCATCCATTCCAAAGCAGAAAACCCATGGGCAGCCCAATTACCCGAACCATTTCAATGGAGCAGCTGGAGAAGCGCGAACTTACAAAACTCACGTGAGCAGCACATGACGACGATGAAACCCTTTGGTGCGTTGTATGTTATGTTGAAAAGACCATGCTTATACGCCATTGATAATGATGGGTGCAAAGCATATGTAGGATTACTAGTCTAGAAGAATTAAAGGTCTATGCATGTTTTTGTCCTTTTGCATATTCAGCAGCCGCTAATGCAAGACCAAATATTGTGCATGAGGCAAAGAAAGAAAAAAAATGTAATAAATTAAAGCATCTGCTACATATTATTGTCTCAAGGGAAATTTATATATAAAAAAAGGGAATTTAACCAAGAAATTGGTTGTTTTCGATCCCAAAGCCCCAAGGCAAAGTCTATCATATGCTAAACGCAAGACAGACGAACTCTTGTGGTTATAACTTATGACAAATGGAATTCAATCAAGAAATTGGTTGTTTTCGATCCCAAAGCCCCAAGGCAAAGTCTATCATATGCTAAACGCAAGACAGACTAACTCTAGTGGTTATGACTTACGACTGGTTTTTGGGTATGGATCTAGATTTGGATGCCTTCAATTCAGTGATTTTTTCCTCCATTGGTCAGCAATCATTAGTCACTTTTTCACATATGTGCTCAACTACAAGAATGAAAAGGACAAAACATCCTTAGAATTAACAAAAAATAAAAATAGAGTTAATAGATAAAACATATTTTTTAAGATGATAATCTCGTATGTGTACGTGTTCTAGGAGCACTACTAGAAAAAAACAGGCTTTTATGACTTGTAATATTTTGTGGGTCACAAATATAAACTTTTTATGACCAGAACTGACATGTCACATAAAAGCAATAAAACAACGTAGTTTTACTGGTTTTTTGTGACTAGCACCCATTTCATCGTGCAAGTCATAAAAAGCTTAAAGCAACTATGTCGTATTGACCTATATACTCTAGTGACTAAGCATTTTCAATTTGGCATTTGAAATTCGAACTTTGAACGAAAGCAAACAACTTAATGTCAAATGTTATGAAATAATTAAATATTATAGATATCTATTATATTTATCTCATCCCCTGGATTGTGACAAGTCTTTCACGTTCTTTTAGGTGATAAAACTATCACCACTTTTTAAATGATAGAGTTGGCATAACTTTTGATATAGCTAGCATGACTATTAATAAAGCTATCATAGCTTATGAGGTGATAAGCTCATCACATCTTACGAGAAGATTGTATCACCATCTTGAAAAAGCTAACTGATGCACTTTCCCCAATAAATAGGGGTTAACGCCCTCTTGTGTCTAAGATAAAAAAGTGATAGAAAACTGAAGGTTTATTTGAGTGAATGAAATAATAGCTCTTTTCTTATTTCTCTCTTTTCTTGAGGTCTTTAATTTTTCCTTTTTTTTATCATATTACCCACCACATAAACTGTGAGAACCCGTAATTTTCATTTTCTAGGTTTCTCGTATTTTTCATGGCTTGTTTTCTGCATTTTCGTGATTAGAAATGAATTTTAAGGAGCAGATATAATTTTTAGATGATTTTTCTAGTATCGAATGGATTTTGAGGAATTAAGAGCGTATACCGGACGTGGGACCCACTAGTGCGAAAAGTTCGGAAAAATTCGGCCAACTAGATTAAGTTTTGAATACTGGAATTAATTTACCGGGTGTTAAGAGATAAGTGGAGGGTGCAATTTGGATTGATATGAGAGAGACAAGTTAGGTAGAGAGTTAATAAAAGGTGACAAGTGTCACCATTTGATTGGGCTTACCTTAAGACCTTTCTTACCATTGACTTAAATAACCAAAAATGACCCAAAAATCCTCAAAAAAATCCTCCTTGAAGCCGGCCCTCTCTTGCTTTCTTTCTCTCTCTCTTACTCCAAGCACAAGGAAGAAAACACTTCAATCTTGTTCCAAATCATCAAAACTAACCATCCAACCTTGAAATTGCTCCATAAAACCACTTAAGGAAGTGTTGGTGAGTTGTTGTGTGAAGTTTTTTGGAAAGTTAAGGTGACCAATAGCTCTCTCTCTCTTGTTTCTAAGGTAAGTTGTGAAGAACCACCCTCCTCCTTTAATTGATGATTAAATCATGCTTAGTTGTTGTATGAGATGCAAATTTATGGGTTATTTCTTGATTTGTGGTTGAAATGATGAAGTTTTATTATTTTTGGGGGTTTTTCTGTTTTAATATAAGCATGATTGTGTGGCTATCTATAATGATTAGAAATGGTCTATATTGACTCTAGGAGGTGGGAAAGGTGATTAATTGCAACCAATTTCTGGTTTGGAAGAAATTTCAGAAAATTAGGGTTCTTGAGGGAGCATTCTGCCCGAATTTTTAGGTCCTATTTAGAGGCCTAATTGGCCTTATCTCAAAACATGAAAGTTTTAGGGAATGACATTTTAGAGGTGCCTACAAAATTTCAGGTCAATTGGAGTAGTGTAGAATGAGATGAGTCGAAATTACTATTGCTGTTCTGGTTTTACCCGAAATTGAGAACTGCGCCTGTAATTGGTTGTTTTGGCTGGAATTACTTCCGAATTGATTGTTGAGGCCTTCTGATGAAATTTATCCCTGTTTCTTAGCTTTCAGCTGGTTTTGGAATTTCTGGATTTGGACTTGTAGAGCCTGATTTATGATGTTTCCGCTAGAATGCATTTTGGTGAATCTGTTTTACGTTGCTGATGAAGTATCTTGCATTTTTGACCTGTTTGCACTCAAAACTGGGTTGAGTGACCTTCTGTGATGTTTTAGCCCTGTATTTTAGCTTCGAGATGGTGGGTCTTTCACCCTCATCCGATAAGCGTAGTGAAATGTGTACCATTACCTTAAAATGAGGGCAAAAACTGTTTTTTTCAGGGCCAAAGCTAGTTACATTTCCGAAATTTCTGGTTTCCTTTAATGTTTGTATATGCTTATGGAACCCTATTGGGGTCATGTTTGGCCTTGGTTTATGACTCGTTATCGAGTCTCATTGTATTTGTTTGCATGTTTTTAGGGCGTGACGGTGGTGCACAACGTTCTTTTGACGGAAGTGCATGAAACCACATTTGCTAGCTTGGTGAGTGTACTACTCACTTGTGTGCTATTATATGGTTTTGATATTTGAACTTGAGATGTTGAATGTTAATTGATTGAAGTGAGAGTGTACTTTATCATTCTCACTTATTGTTTCGCATGTTAGTGAAAAGTTATTGGAATGTTATATGAAATGAAATACATGACTTGGTGTCGTTTGGACGAGTCCCCAACGACTACAAATGTTATCAATGAGCTCAACCCCATTGGTAATTGATTGAATCGAGCCGGCGAGGGCTTGGTCGTGCCAATTAATGTGCCTTGGGGCAATGTTATATGGAATCTTGTAGTATGATAGACTCTCGATTCCAGTTTACTCGAGTAATACCACAATGCACGTGTTTGGATTTCGGGCCCGGTTGGGGAATGTTAGGTGGAAGGAATGGAAGTAAAGTGGAGTCTACGGTTGGTTATTGTTGAACATTGACGGAGAGTCAATGACGTTCGATCAAGAAATGCAAACGAGGAAAAGGGCTCTTGAGAGCCATCTGTATCCTTTTATCACCATATTTGACGTGTGCCTTTGCTTATGTTATTATATTGGTTGAAAGCTTGATGCTTATATGCACTTGGTTGCGTAAGTGATAGTATCTCACTGGGCAATTAGCTCACACCGTTCCTTTTGTTTTCCTTACAGGAATATAAACTCTTTTGGAATGGCTTTTGATAAGGGGTTGCCGAGTGGTCCCCTAAGTGCATTGTGATCCAACCTTTTGTTTGAATTGTAATTTGCAAACCTGATATGGATAATCTTGTAGGATCACTTTTGTGATGCCATTTTGGCTTGTATATGCTAAATGACAAGTTGTAAATGTATTTTTGATGTTTGGTTGGATTACAGACAGGTTCGGCTTCCAAACGGAAAAGAAAAAAATTTTGGCGAGGACTGCCTGGCCTGAATCCGGCCAGGAATCCGGCCAGAAACTGGCCGGATTGTCGGCCGGATTGCCCGGGAAAATTTGAATCCGGGCTGTTATCTACTGGACAGTATCCGGCCAAGAATCCGGCCAGATTTCGGCCGGATTCTGCTGTGCCAGGCCACTATTCATCGTTTCATTTTTTTTATTTTTTTTATTTTGGTACTTGTGGTTTGTCCGAGTGCGTTTTTACTTTCCCGAAACGTTTTAGATCGCGTGTATCTGCTCGTTAGTCCTGGCGAGAGCTGGGCAGGCAGTCCGCTAACCCCTTTGGTTCGCCTTAGGGGAAGGTGGGGCTGTCACATAAACAACTCAAATCCTATATCACATTAGTATTAGTTTTATAAAATGTTATTAGCATGAGTCTCTACTTTTGAGTAAAAGTGAAACACGAGACTTTGCCAAAATTTTGCCAGTGTCAAATCAACTAATCTGCACTTTCTTGGACAATGCCTCTGGTGAACTTCGAGTACAAATGCCTACTATTGAGCAATCACTAAGCACAAACATATACTTTTCAATATTTTTGAGGTAATATTTATCCTTTTAATTCTATTTCTTTATCTTTATTACTGTAAGAATTATTATTATGGATATTTGCATCCTAATGCAATAAGTTTTTGCGATATTATTATAGAAAATCAATTATGCTTGAGGATCCGCTCCACTTATCCTTTGAAATACTTAAATGAAAAAGGATTCGACTACTTGAAGATGGTCGTTCTTTAAAGAAAAGATTTGACCGTCTGAAAATGGTTAATCATTTCAGAAGTCTGGTATGATACATTTACCTATGGCTGCAAGAACATAATTCTGCAATGTTCGGAATTACTTCTCATTTGAAATTATGTAGAGAAAATACTAGTCATGACATATGTTGAAAATGATATTCTCTACCCTTGATTACTCGAATATGCTCCTGTAACAGCAATATCGAGAGAAAATTTTTGATAGGTATTCTGTACTTATTGCATGCTAGGCTGCTAGCTCTAAACCATTCCCAAAAGTGAATGGGACTAAAGTTCAACTTACTTGTTATGGTTGTGGCCATGATTATGATTTTGATAAATATGTATTTTACTATGACAAGAACAAAATTACCACCTAAAGTGGAATAATAATGATAAGGACAAGAAAATAAAAATCCTAAAAACAAATGTCCCGAAGTACATTTGACCAATCAAAATTAAATGTTGATAATGTTGACATAACATCTTGACATGGCCAATTTTTGTAAATACCCTAAAGGTGTATGATGATCGATTGATTTATGATAGTAATTCTATTTTATTCCTGAAGAAGAAATGAATGTCAAACATTTGGGATTAAATGATTATGGTGATGGTATTTGTCCCACAAGAATTATGGTGGCAATGATATGTGTCTCATTGATAAGTGCTACTATGCACACTATATTCCAATTTGGAAATAAAAGAGACAAACACAATCAGTGATAGTGCTCAAGTGATTGAAAGTTCCAGAAGATTCATTGCTATATTTCTTCCTGTGGGAGAAAATAAAGTCATAAATAAAGTACTACACTCTCATAACTCTTGAAGAGTTTATTAAATTTTAATTATATCTGTTGAAATAAATATCAAATCGAAACACTGAATGAGACAATAATAAATATCATATTTAGAAATCAAGTGAGACAAATGTTGATTATATCATAATAACCATTCGAGAGAGAAATGGTTATTGATATAGTTGTCTTCATTCTTATTTGGTTCAAAATCATCACCCACAGTAAACCAGAAGTTTGCTAATCCTAATCGATATATGACTTGACAAATAAGAGAATTTATATGATTTTAAGAGCTGACAAGTATTTATATATACCACTTTTATATTATATGTGGCTCCAATAGAAATTTAAACATCTATTTCGAGTATGAATCACCCTTTAAAATTACATACCGTGAAATATTGATAGGTGATTTATTTGTAATTCCTATTATTAGGGGCAGAAAATGATCAACCGAGAAAGAAAATCATTTGAAAAATTGGATTTCTCTCAAACAAAATAATATGAACTAGAAGTTCAAAGGATTATTCATTTGCAAAAAAAAATTTCAAATCAATTGTTAGATATATTTATATGACACTTGAAGAGTTATAAAATCAATTATTCCTGCAGAAAATACTCTGGTTAAAATTGATACCCCTGAAGGACATGTACAAGTGCTACAAATGAATTTAAGGCTAGCCTACCTAAATAAGGTATAAATTGATTTCAAATATCTCCGGAGAATAAATAAATGTCATGACAAAATTTAACCTCCTGAAGAATCCGCTCCTAAAGACCCAACTCTTGAAGAGTTAACTCTTGAAGAGAATGAAATCATAGAAAATTTGATTGGAGCCTAATGAAATATAGCACTTGATATCATGAAAGAAAATGAGATTTATGAAAATATATCGGTTGATAAGTGTCGGCATCGAAATGATTGGCCGAAAAGATAAAGATGCAGTTATATTAGTATCAAATTCACGGGCATAATAAAAATTTTTTAGACCTGTAGTCCAAAATACCCAAAAGGTGTCAAGCCAATTGAATATAAATATTCGTTGATGATTTTAATTTAATTGGAACTCATAAAGAGCTCCAAAAAGTTGATGAGTCTTTGAACAAAGAATTTGAGATAAAAAATTTTGGAAAGACCAAATTTTGCCTTGATTTAGAGATTGAGAATTTAAAATGTGAAATTTTTGTCCACCAAATTGCTTATACCTAGAAGGTATTAAAACTGTTTTATGTGGATAAAGTACATCCATTGAGTACCTCAATGGTCGTCAGGTCTCTTGGTCCAAAAAAGGATCATTTTAGACCAAAAGAGAGAAATGGAGATTTTTGGTCCTGAAATACCATATTTCAGTGCAATTGGTGCACTAATATATCTTGCTAATTATACAAAACAGATATATCATTTGTTATAAATCTATTAACAAGATTTAGCTCCTCTCCTATAGATGACATTGGAATGGTGAAATTGATGTGCAAAAGATCCAATCTAGCAATAATCTAGCAGATGTATTTACCAAGGTATTGCTGACTGCAACGTTTGAAAAATTAGTGAGGCATATTGGAATGCATCTGTTAAAAGATCTCAAATGAAGTTTGAATTAGGAGGAGAAATTGAAACACAAGAAAAGTGTACTCTTTTTCCTTCATGATGGGTGTCATACCACCAAATATAAATTTCTACTCTAAAATCTTAAATTTGAGTATAGTGGTGAGTAGAGTCGTCTCCTCAGGAATTGGATTATTTATATCCTTCCAAACAAGAATTAACTTGGGGTTTGAGAAATTGAAATTAAACAAATAATCAAAGTAAATAAAAATAATTAAACTGAAACAAACTAAATTTAATTTAATAATAACCAAACTCTAGCTAAGGAAATAACTTCGAAAGTGGTTTATACAACTGTTCATTGATGCAATAATTATTTCATCTATTCGTTAATAAATAGGTTATAGTTGCTAAACACGCTATCAGCTTTTTCTGATCGTCTCGATAGTTAAGTTACACCTGTTAACTACTTTCCTAACCAAGAAATAATTCTCGGTACGCCCATAGAATTTAATTTCTTGATTGCATTAGAAACTAGACTAGCCATGTTCTAATCAATAAACGCACTATCAGATTTTATTTAAATTAGATCATATGTTTCCCTAACATGAAACCAATCACGCTAGTCGTCACTAATTTAGAATAATTAAACAATTACGGATTTAACTATCATACCTAGCAATAGATTGTTAGGTTGAATTAAATATCGAGCCTTTGATATTCAAACAACAAAACAATCCTGAGAAATTAAATCAGAAAATATACGAATACTGACGAATAAAAGAAATAGATAAAAACAATTAGATCTTACAGTTGTAGATGAACCAAAACCTTCGTTATCCCTTTACTAAAAAGGAAAATTAGTTACTCATCGTTGAGAAAAATCTCAACGTAAAAGTATGGTTAACTGATAGAGGCACGTGACTACGAAGGAAGCAAAGAGCAAAAGCCGTCGTTTCTTCCTTTTTGCAAACTAAGAGACACGATGCAATTGTCCATCCTTTCAAAATTACTAGTCTACTAATCTATACAGGCAGCCGAAATGTTTTGTTCTAGTTTCTTCCTAAATTCTAACTATTAAAGAAAAAAATAAAGAAACAAAATATCTTTCCTTCTTGGAAAAGGAACTACCAAAAGATAATATCAATGTTTCCTAATCAAATACTATAAATAATAAAGATAACTTCCAAATCTTTAGCTAAAGTTTGTTTAGAACTCGATTCAAACTAGGAAACCTCGCGTGCAGGAAAAGTTTGAACCTCTGAAACTTAATAGTAATTCTTGACCATTCCCACGTCTAACTGGTAAAGAGTTTTCTAAAAAAATTGCCCCAATTAATTACTTTTTGCTCCATTTTCTTACAATTAGCACCATTCACCAAATATGAATAGAATCTACCAACTAATATAATATTTGGTCAAAATTCAAGGAAAAGATATTCACAAAATTACTAACAAAATGCACCCTATCATTTCACTAGGTTTTTTTTTAACTGCATTTTTTCCTAGTAAGCTTTTAACGAGGCATATTCTTTATGTAATAGACATCCAAAGGGAAGTGTTATGACATAATTAAATATTGTGGATGTAAAGGCCCAAAGCAACCTAAGAGGGGGGGGTGAGTTAGGTTAATTAAAAACTTAACTTGATTTATGACAAATAGAATACAATTTAAATTTACCAAATACATCTAAGTGATCAATCACTTGTGTAAATAAAGACAATGCGAAACAAGTAGAAAATAGCAATGTCAAATCAAATAAGTAAATATGGGAGAATAAGCAAACCAAATGGACTACCAAGATCCACAAGATTTGAAGTCCAATACTTCAATGAAGAGTTTCCTCAATTTGATGGAGTTACACTAGGATTACACAAAGAGGGATCACCTTTTGCTTACCCCAAGCACACCTTGGTCAAGCAAAAGGTTCTACTACAACCTTTGTAAATCCTCACTAGACTACTTACGTGAGAACTCACTCATAATTGAAAAGTTTCAACAAACACCTTACACTAAGCTACAAGTATACAAAGTAGATACCAATTTTTCAATGAAATTGCTCTAGAAATCTTGTAAAAAGTATTGGCAAAAGTTCTTAACCCTTCTAGTTACTGTATTATTTATAGGGTTTTTAAAAATTGCCTCCAAACCACATCCAACGGTCAAGTATAAAATATAGGAGAAACTAGCCATTAGAGGGTCTGGACGTCCGAAGTAGGCAGTGTATCTGAAGTGATCATTCAATAGGTTGAAGAAAGAGCTTATTTTAGTTGATGTCGGATGGCTGAAGCAATAAGGAAGCATCCGATTCACTGCGTCCGGTAGCAAATAGAATGTTGTCAATCTCAACTTGAATTCTTCGGACGGTCAAAGAGACAGTTTTTCTTCCGAATGAAGCGTCGAATAGCAACGGACGTCCGAGTATGCAGTTGCTTTCTATCGAACATCTAAAGCATACTATTGAGGAGTGTTGTCATCGTCTGTCAGATGTTCGAAGGATAAGGCGGCGTCTGAAATTAGCGTCCGATCTATTAACTCAGCATTATTGTGCACTTGACAATGTTTGATCTTGATGGATTGATTTGTAAACATGTTTTCTATCAAGACACTTGAAAAGACATTAGAAAATATCACTATGATTAGTTGTCATCAAAAAATAAAGGATCAAGAACCAACAATCTCCCCCTTTTTGATGATGACAAAACAAGTGATGATTTGACAAAAAGGAGAGCGTATAAATATTGAGGAGTTTGAACGTAAATAAAAAGTGTAAGCTCCCCCTCATTCGAAACATAAGAAATTTATCTTCCTCTCACTATGAAGCATAAAAATAGTATAAAAACCAACCTTTGTCATCAATCAAAAAGATTTTTAAAAAAATGAGCAGAGTCACCCCTTAAAAATCAAGAAAAACCACCTGCCAACAACCCAAGATAGCAAGAAATATACACAGTAATAAGAAATATCAGTCTTCTCAGAACAAGAAATATCACCGCACATCCAATCAAGTATGTTCAACCATAATAGCAAAAGAAATAACAAAAAGATCCTACAAGCATGATCCTAAGGGATGCCTAGATGCCCTAAAACTCTATATGAGATGATGGTCTTCTCCTCTTCACAAGTTGGAATTGTTCATCCTCCGTTTCTTCATCCGAAGGTTCTACTTGACCTTCATGCTCTTGGATAGACTTATCACCTTGAACTTTGGAGGACGATTTGGATGTACTAATATCATGCACAAGGCTGACTTGATGATTGACAACCTGATTGAGTTCTTGTTGATCATGGACATGGTCACGTTCTACATTACCATTTCCTTGTCCTTGATTAGCTTGCTCCCCTTGATCTTCAATTTCATGAACATTTTCTTGTGCCTCTTGTGTTTCATCATTCCTTTGATCCATGTTTTGAGATGAAGGAGGCAGGAGAGTCTCTTTGAGTTTGAGAAAGTCAGCTTGTTGCTTCGGAGTCGTTAACATTCGGAGGCCATGTTCAAGGAGAATGTCTCTTTGTTTTAGCTCAAGGAGGAGAGCCATAACGAGGTCGGATGTAGAAGAAGAAGATGAAGTGTCAATCCAACGAGGTTTAGGTTGAGGTTGAAGCGGAGGAATGGAAGTAGACGAGTCATGAATACGTTTGGTCCGAATTTCAGGGGTTGAGTCCTTGTAAACCCATTCTCTTTCAAAAAATTTGATATTTTTTCTTTCAAAATAAACTTTGGTGAAAGAACAAGTGGAGTTTTTGTGAGAACCCGTATTTTCCCTAATAATTTTCCTAGGGTTTTTCCCCTTTAATTGCATGTTTTCTGCATTTTCTGGCTTAGGAAAATTTTCTTGGTGGATGCTATGAGTAATTCTAGTTTTTAGATGATTTTTCTAGCATTGGGTAGTTTTTGAAAAATTACGGATATATTATGGACGTGGGCCCCACTAGTGCGATAAGTTCGGAAAAATTCGGCCAATAAGGTTAAGTTTCGGATACTGGGTGAAATTTATCGGGTGTTAAGAGATAAGTGGAGGATGAGATGTGATTGATGTGAGAGGAAACAAAAGGATAGAAATGCATTTAATGAAGTGACACGTGTCACTTTGTGAGTGGTTGAAGCCTAAGACAACTATTCACCCTTTTTGACTTTTTGCCATTTAGTTAAATATCTCACAAAAATCACTAAAATTCACTCTTTTCTTCTCCTCCATGGCCGGTTCTCTCTTGAGCAAAGAAGAAAGAAACTCTTCAACATTTTAGCTTCCATTTAGCTCAATCTTCCAAAAACAATCACATAAACTAGTTTCTACTCCATAAAATCCCTCCATTAGGTGCTAGTAAGTTGTTTGGTGAAGTTTTTAAGAAAGCTAAGGTGTTCTACAACTCCTTCTCTCTTGTTTACTAGGTAAGTGGTGATTACACTTCCTCCTACACTTAATGATGCTTAATTTGTGCCTAGTGGTGGCTAAAGTGCTGAAATTTGTGGTTTGTTTCTTGGTTTGAGATGAATTGGTGAAGTTTTTATTTTATTGAGGAATTTTCTGGTTTAATGTGATCATGATGTTGTGGTTATTTATGATGGTTGGTAATGAGGGGTTATGACTCTAGTGGATGTAAATGATTGGTAATTGCAACCAATTTTGGATTTGGAAGGAATTTGAGAAAGTTAGGGTTTCATAACCCCCTTTTCTGTCCGGTTTTGTATCATATGGTTAGAGGCCCAATTGGCCTTTGCTTAAAACATTAAAGTTGTATGTATTGATGTGTTTTAGGTGCCTGTAAAATTTCAGGTCATTTGGAGTAGTGTAGAGTGAGAAATGTCATTTTTACTGTTGCTGTTCTGGGTTCATCAGGATGGCCGAACTGCGCCTGTAATCGGCTGTTTTGACTGGAATTGCTTTGGATTTGGTTGTTGAGGTCTTCTGATGAAATGTAGCTTGATGTCCTAGCTCCCATATTACTTTAGAATTTCTGCATTTGGGCCTGTATAGACTGAGTTGTACGGATTACAGTATAGTGCTATTTGTAAACCTGCAATTAAGGTTCTGGTTTGGTATTTTGCATATTTGACCTAGTTGTGCTAGGATTTGGACTGAGTGGCCTTCTACATTGTTGTAACCCTGTCTTTTAGCTTCGATATGGTGGGTCTTGCACCCTCATCCGATAAGCGTAGCGCAATTTGTGCCATTACCGCATAATGAGGCCAAAACTGTTTTTGTTGTTAGGGCCAAATGAGTTACATTTCCTGATTTTCTGGTTTGCTATAATGCTTATATATGCATATGAAACCTTATTAGGATTGTGATTGGCATTGCTTTATGACTCGTTATCGAGTCTCATTACACTTGTTTGCATGTTCTAGGAAGTGACGGTGGTGCACGACGTTCGTTTAACGACGGTGCTTGAAACATCACCTACTTGAGTGGTGAGTATACTACTCACTTGAATGTTACAATGTGGCTTTGCTATATGTGATTTTGATGCCTTGAAGGTTTATTTGGCTATTGGAATTGATTGAGGTGAGGGTGTACTTGACCGCCCTCACCCCTTGTGATACCGTTAATGACTGATTACCGTTTTACTAAAATACTGCACTTGCTATATGAGATATTGAATTCCATTCATGGAAAACTGATTTGGTGTCGTTTGGACGAATATCCAACGGCCTTACTGTATTACTGAGCTCAACCCCGTAGGTAGTCAATTGACTCGAGCCGGCGAGGGCTTGGTCGTGAAAATTGACATGCCACGGGGACTGTACTGGGGAATCTTGTAGTAATGAGACTCTTGGCTCCGGTATACTCGAGTATTACCAAAAGCTACTGATTGGAGTGCGGGCCCGGTTGGGGTATGTTTGGTGGAAGGGATGGGAGTGAAGTTGTGAGAACCCGTATTTTCCCTAATAATTTTCCTAGGATTTTTCCCCTTTAATTGCATGTTTTCTGCATTTTCTGGCTTAGAAAATTTTCTTGGTGGATTTTATGGGTCAGTATAGTTTTTAGATGATTTTTCTAGCATTGGGTAGTTTTTGAAAAATTACGGATAGATTATGGACGTGGGCCCCACTAGTGCGAAAAGTTCGGAAAAATTCGGCCAATAAGGTTAAGTTTCGGATACTCTGTAAAATTTATCGGGTGTTAAGAGATAAGTAGAGAATGTGAAGTGATTGATGTGAGAGGGGGAAAGAAGGATAGGAATGCATTTAAAGTTGTGACATGTGTCATTATATGGTTGGTGGTGATTTATGATTTACTATTCTTGTTTTTGACCTTTTGACTAATTGGTTAAATATCTTAAAAATTACCACAAAAATCACCATTTCTTACTCCTTGGTGGCCGGCCCTCTTAAGCTCAAGAAGGAAGAAAACTTCTTCAATTTTCAAGTTCCCAACTAGCTCAAATCATCCAAACCACTTGCCTACACTTGTTTCTACTCCATAAAATTCTTCCATTTGGTGCTAGTGAGTGTTTTGGTGAAGTTTTTTGGAGAAGCTAAGGTGTTCTACAACTCCCTCTCTCTTGTTTACTAGGTAAGTGGTGATTACACTTCCTCCTAGACTTAATGATGTTTAATTTGTGCCTAGTGGTGGCTAAAGTGTTGAAATTTGTGATTGATTTCTTGGTTTGAGATGAATTGGTGAAGTTTTTATTTTTTTTGAGGAATTTTCTGGTTTAATGTGATCATGGTGTTGAGGTTATTTATGATGGTTGGTAATGAGGGGTTATGACTCTAGTAGGTGTGAATGATTGATAATTGCAACCAAAAAACTTGTGAAATGTTTGTTTGCATTGAGTTTGTGATCTAAGACTTGAATTTGAGCAAGGCAATGATATATGATGGATGGTTCCTGAGCCATGGAGGTGAGTGATCCTAAACTATTTCCAAAGTACTTGTGAAATGTTTCTTGCATTATGTACTCGATTGCATATCATGCGTGCTTGCATGTGAGTTCATGACATGATTTGGCTTCAATGAGTTCTGGGAAAGTCTTGTGCTGGACACCAACGTCTCCACTCTGTTTATGGTTCATGTTCATGTTTATCTGGAGCTCAAGATGGGGCTCCCTCTTAATGTTAATGTTAATGTTAAATGATCTATTTGAGCGTTGGGTGTTCAAGTGCTATGATTTCCCTGGCTCACGAGAGCACTAAACGAACATTTGATCTCTGAATCATGACATCCTCGAAATGATCGAAATGCAACATTGTGAAATATATTTGATTTCGGATTTTACTGGTTACTCCCTGAGCTTTTAGCTCACCCCAAAAATGTTTTATTCCCCTCCATAGGGCTCAAGGCGAAGGAAGGACTTGTAGTACTTGTGCACGTGACTGGATGGCCTATGTTTTGTATAATTTGGATTTGGAAATCATTTTATGTATAATTGGGAATTATTTCCGCTTGGCTTTTGACATGTAATTATTGGAGAATTTGATGTAATATTTGAGGTTTATTCTTGTAATTTATTTAAGGACTGTAGTGAACGACTGAGTCCCGGCGAGAGCCGGGCAGGCGGCCCGCCGAACCCTCTGGTTCGCCTTAGGGGGAGGTGGGGCTGTGACAGTTGGTATCGGAGCTTAGGCTTCAGATCTCTGTAGTGTATCCTAGGCTTGAAGTTTAGGATGCCGGACTGTGGGTTTGGTCTGAAATATTAGTGATTTTTGAGGGATGTCTCGACTTGATTTGGTACAAGATGGAATGTCGAGGACGACATTCTTTTAAGGAGGGGAGATTGTGACGCCCCGAAAAAAAATGAGTTTGAGAACCCGGAAATTTTCTAATTTTAGGGTTTATTTTTTTAAACGCCCGCCTTTTCTACATTTTCTTGATTAGAAAAATTCCCCAGATAAAATTTATAAAGTTTATGAGCAAAAATAGTTTTTTAAATGATTTTTCTAGTATCGGTTAGTTTTTGAGAAATTAAAAGCGTATTTTGAACGTGGGACCCGCAAGTGCGGTAAATGCATTATATTTTTGACAACTTGTTGGAATTTTGTATTAAGTGATATTATTTTACAAAGTGTAAGATATTTGTATTGGAGAGACAAAAAGATAAGTTTTGAACCAAAAGGTGACAAGTGTCACCATTTGATTGGGCTTACCTTAAGACCTTTCTTACCATTGACTTAAATAACCAAAAATGACCCAAAATATCTTCATTTCTAAGCTTCATATGGCCGACCACCTTCAAGCAATAAGGGAAGAAAAGCTCTCCAATTTCTTTGCTCCAAGCTTGCTTAATCTTCACTTTTAACCGCTTAATCTTCACTTTTAACCGTTGAATTTTTATGTTTTACTCCATAAAGAACCTCGTCACTTAGGTGTTCTGTGATTGTTTGTGGAAGTTGTTTGGAAAGTTAAGGTGACAATAGCTCTCTCTCTCCTTGTGTTCAAGGTAAGTTGTGAAGAAACCCACCCTCCTCCCTTAATTGATGCTTAAATCATGCTTAGAGGTTTAATGAGATGCAATTTTATGGATTAAAATCTTGATTTTGGTTGATTGGTGAAAGTTTTAAATAATTAATTGGGATTTTTTTCTGTTTTCCATATGGATTGATTATGGGGTCATGTATGATGATTGGAAATGATGTTTTAAGGACTCTATGAGGTGGAAAAAGTGATTAATTGCAACCATTTCTGTTTTGGACCAAAAAATTGAAAAGTGAGGGTTTTGTGATGAACATTCTGTCCGAATTTTTAGGTCCTAGATAGAGGCCGAATTGGCCTTTTCTTAAAACATGAAAGTTGTAGGGAATGACATTTTAGAGGTGTCTACAAAATTTCAGATCAATCGGAGTAGTGTAGAATGAGAAAAGTCGAAATTACTATTGCTGTTCTGGTTTTACCCGAACTTGAGAACTGCGCCTGTAATTGGTTGTTTTGGCTGGAATTGCTTCCGAATTGGTTGTTGAGGCCTTCTTATGAAATTTATCCCTGTTTCTTAGCTTTCAGCTGGTTTTTGAATTTCTGGATTTGGACTTGGATAGCCTGCTTTATGATATTTCCGCTAGAATGTGTTCTGTGAATCTATTTTTGTGATTCTGGTATGGTATCTTGCATTTTTGACCTGGTTACACTCGAAACTGGGTTGAGTGACCTTCTGAAATGTTGTAGCCCTGTCTTCTAGCTTCGAAACGGTGTATCTTGCACCTTCATCCGACAATCGTAGCGCCTTTGGTACCATTACCGCAAAATGACGTCAAAACTGTTTTTCTGGTTTTGAGCTTAACTTTCATTTCCGGACTTTTCCCTAGCTTGACTTGTCTTTGAACTACTTGGAGCTTGCTGAATGGCTATTGGATGAACTTGTTGTTGTGTGTGTACCTTTGGGTTGGAATGAGGAAACAATGAAGCCATGATGGCTGGAAAAGTTAGCAAATTCAGGGAAAGTGCTGTCCGAACTTTGAAGGGATTTGTTTGCATTGAGTTTGTGATCTAAGACTTGAATTTGAGCAAGGCAATGATATATGATGGATGGTTCCTGAGCCATGGAGGTGAGTGATCCTAAACTATTTCCAAAGTACTTGTGAAATGTTTCTTGCATTATGTACTCGATTGCATATCATGCGTGCTTGCATGTGAGTTCATGACATGATTTGGCTTCAATGAGTTCTGGGAAAGTCTTGTGCTGGACACCAACGTCTCCACTCTGTTTATGGTTCATGTTCATGTTTATCTGGAGCTCAAGAAGGGGCTCCCTCTTAATGTTAATGTTAATGTTAAATGATCTATTTGAGCGTTGGGTGTTCAAGTGCTATGATTTCCCTGGCTCACGAGAGCACTAAACGAACATTTGATCTCTGAATCATGACATCCTCGAAATGATCGAAATGCAACATTGTGAAATATATTTGATTTCGGATTTTACTGGTTACTCCCTGAGCTTTTAGCTCACCCCAAAAATGTTTTATTCCCCTCCATAGGGCTCAAGGCGAAGGAAGGACTTGTAGTACTTGTGCACGTGACTGGATGGCCTATGTTTTGTATAATTTGGATTTGGAAATCATTTTATGTATAATTGGGAATTATTTCCGCTTGGCTTTTGACATGTAATTATTGGAGAATTTGATGTAATATTTGAGGTTTATTCTTGTAATTTATTTAAGGACTGTAGTGAACGACTGAGTCCCGGCGAGAGCCGGGTAGGCGGCCCGCTGAACCCTCTGGTTCGCCTTAGGGGGAGGTGGGGCTGTGACAAGTTGGATATTGGTGTCTTCTGATGAAATGTAGCTTGATGGCTTAGCTAACATATGCCATTGGAATCAATGCATTTGGACCTGTATAGACTGAGTTGGACTAATTACAGCATAGTGTGATTTGTAAACCTGCAATTACGGTTCTGGTTTGGTATTTTGCATATTTGACCTAGTTGTGCTAGGATTTGGACTGAGTGGCCTTCTACATTGTTGTAGCCCTGTCTTTTAGCTTCGAGATGGTGGGTCTTGCACCCTCATCCGATAAGCGTAGTGTATTTTGTGCCATTACCGCATTAGGAGGCCAAAACTGTTTTTGTTGTTAGGGCTAATATAGTTACATTTCCTGATGTTCTGGTTTGCTATTATGCCTATATATGCATATGAAACCCTATTGGGGTTGTGATTGGCATTGCTTTATGACTCGTTATCGAGTCTCATTGCACTTGTTTGCATGTTCTAGGAAGTGACGGTGGTGCACGACGTTCGTTTAACGACGGTGTTTGAAACATCACCTACTTGAGAGTGAGTATACTACTCACTTTAATGGTACAATGTGGCTTTGTTATATGTGAATTTGATGCCTTGAAGGCTTATTTTGCTATTGGAAGTGATTGAGGTGAGGGTGTACTTGACCGCCCTCACCCCCTTGTGATTCCATTCATGACTGTTTACCGTTTCACTGAAATACTGCACTTGCTATATGAGATATTGAATTCCATTCATGGAAAACTGATTTGGTGTCGTTTGGACGAATATCCAACGGCCTTACTGTATTACTGAGCTCAACCCCGTAGGTAGTCAATTGAATCGAGCCGGCGAGGGCTTGGTCGTGAAAATTGACATGCCACGGGGACTGTACTGGGGAATCTTGTAGTAATGAGACTCTTGGTTCCGGTATACTCGAGTATTACCAAAAGCTACTGATTGGAGTGCGGGCCCGGTTGGGGTATGTTTGGTGGAAGGGATGGGAGTGAAGTGGGTTCTACGGTTGGTACTCATAAACGTTGACGGAGAGTCAATGAGATTGGATCAAGAATGTAAGCGTGGAAATGGGCTCTTGAGAGCCGTCCGTATCCTTTTACCGATTTGTTTTGCTTCCTATTTGGATACTTGAAATGAACGGTTATGCTTAAGTGATCTTTGTTGCTTATGTGATAGTTGCTCACTGGGCTTTAGCTCACTTTGTTCCATTTGTTTTCCTTACAGGAAAATGATCATTTTTGGAAGATCATACTTGTTGGTTGCCAAATTGAGCCATGTATATGTCTATTTTGAATAGCTCTTTGCATGAAACCCTAATGTGTATTGGGTTCATCTTTTGATTGGCAAACCGAACATGTGTATCCATGATGAATAGCTTTTGGCATGCCAAATTGGTTGTAAATGTTGAATTGCAATGTATTAATGGTTGGTTGACATTTGGTTGGATTTCTGATTAACTTGTATTTCAAACGGCAAAAGAAAAATTTGGCTACTCCCGGCCTAGTACCCGGATTCGGACATGGCCGGTACTGTTCATCATAGGCTTCGATTTTCATTTTTCTTTATTTTGTGATCTTGACTTGTTTACGCGCGTGGGTATGTTCTGAAACGTATTAGATCGACGTGAACTGATCCGTAGTCCTGGAGAGAGCTGGGCAGGCAGCCCGCTAACCCCTTTGGTTCGCCTTAGGGGAAAGTGGGGCTGTTACAGAAGTGGGTTCTACGGTCGGGTATTCTTAAACATTGACGGAGGGTCAATGAGGTTGGATCAAGAATGTAAGCGTGGACATGGGCTCTTGAGAGCCGTCCGTATCCTTTTACCGACTTGTCTTATTTCTTAATTGCGTACTTGAGATGAAAGTTTAAGGTTAAGTGATCTTTGTTGATTATGTGATAGTTGCTCACTGAGCTTTAGCTCACTCCGTTCCATTTGTTTTCCTTACAGGAAAAATGACTATTTTGAGAAAGGTTGTGCTAGTTGGTTGTCAAGTTGAGCTCATGTAAATGACTATTTTGATTAGCTCCTTGAGGGTGAAAACCCTAAGTGTTTTGTTTCAACCAATGGTTGGTTGTAATTGACTAATTGCACATGTATGAACTTATTGGATATTTTGGTATGCCGCTTTGGCTTGTAAATGTTGAATTTCAATGTATTTATGTTTGGATGGATTACACTGTCCAGGCACTATTCATTGTTTTCATTTTTTTTTATTTTGTTCTTTTGGTGCTTGTGGCTTGTTCGAGCGCACGTTTACTTTCCCGAAACGTTTTAGATCGCGTTTAACTGCTCGTTAGTCCTGGCGAGAGCTGGGCAGGCAGTCCGCTAACCCCTTTGGTTCGCCTTAGGGGAAGGTGGGGCTGTTACAGGTGGTATCAGAGCCACTTCGCGTGGTCTCTGCGCGGAGTGAGACTGGGCCAAGTGGTGTTGTGGTCCTAATTTCATGAATAGGTCTAAGTGCTCGTTTGAGCATAAGTTATGAACCGGGCATGTGATAAGTGTACGAATCATTATCATGGGACTCGAGGAAGCTAGGTATGTATGTCGGGTAGGAATCTTTAATAAGGATGGTTTACTCTTGGGACCGGCCGGCTCGAGTTGTGAATTATCTTAGATGGGATTCTTGCGCCCGGATACGAAAGATATGAGGGCCTAGGTTAGAAAGGATTTGGTGAACTAGAAAGGCCATTCCTCGGTGGATCGTCTATGTTTGTACTTGACTTAACTGGCTGTATATATGTGTGTGGCTTAATTTTGACCGGCTTGTATATATATGTTTTGATCTTGTTTGGAATGTATAAATGTGTGTTACTATAAAAGTTTTGAGTGTTACTCACATGCATCGTGCTTATTTTGGTTTAGTATTATTGCCTAGACCAAGTAAAACTCATGGAAGGTACACGGAGTGGTCGGGGACGTGGGCGCGGAACTAGACAACCCACACCGGTTAGGGGTACGGGGGAAACCTCTACTGGACCCAATCTGGAACCGCAAGTAAACCCTAATGTGCAAATAGCTGCTGCTATGCAGCAAATGACAGACTTGCTAGCACAAGTGGTGCAGCAACAGGGCCAAAACCCAAACCCTAACCCTGGAAACCCTGGTAACCATATCGAGAGCGAAGACAGAGCTCTCGAACGATTCTAGAAGTTCGCTCCGCCAAAGTTTGTTGGGGGACCTGACCCAGACGTTGCCGAAAGATGGCTTGAAAAGATGGTGGATATATTTGCAGCCCTACACTACCCTGACGAACGGCAGGTGACTTTTGTCGTGTTCCAGCTTGAGGGGGCAGCCCGTTCCTGGTGGAACGTAATCCGACAGAAATGGGAAAGGGAGCAGACGCCCAGGACTTGGGTGAACTTCATCCGAGAGTTTAATGCGAAGTTTTTCCCTCCTCTAGTCCAGGAGAGGAAGGAGGACGAGTTCCTTAGACTTCGTCAAGGGGCTCAGACGGTGGCGGAATATGAGAGTCAATTCACTCGCTTGTCCAAGTTTGCGCCTGAACTCATCATGACCGAGCAACGAAGAATACGGCGATTTATCCAGGGCCTGAACGTAGAAATCCAGAAGGACCTCGCGGCAGCCCAAATTAATGCCTTCAGCGAAGCAGTGGAGAAGGCACAACGAGTAGAAAATGCTAGGCTCCAGGTGAAAAACTTCCAGGCGAAAAAGAGAGGATTTCCTGGAAGTAGTTCAGGGCAGAGGGATGAAAGTACCCCTCCCAAGTTTAGGCGGGGAACGGGAGGAGTAAGGATGCCGGGAGTGTCACAAGAGAGCCCGTCAAGAGGAGGCTCGGCTTCTACAGCACGCGGACCCTGCGGGTATTGCGGAAAATTAAACCACTCGGAGGACAATTGCTGGAAGAAAGGAGGAAAATGCTTGCTCTGTGGGAGTGCCGAACATCAAATTGCTAACTATCCAGCTCGCCTGCGTGAGCGGCAAGGGACTCTGCCACCAACTACGACCAACCCTGCCCAGTCGAAGGGGGACAAGGATGGATCGAAAGTGTCCTCTCGGGTGTACTCTTTAGAACAACATCAAGTCTTTGACCCATTAGAGGACGTGGAAGGTAAGAATTTCCTGAACCTGGCCAGTGAAGGGGGTACAGATTTGTTAGCTAAGTAAAATGCTCAATGTAATACCGGAGTAGCCAATGATAAGGAATTTCGAGGACGAAATTCTTTTAAGGGGGAGAGAGTGTGAGAACCCGTATTTTCCCTAATAATTTTCCTAGGGTTTTTCCCCTTTAATTGCATGTTTTCTGCATTTTCTGGCTTAGGAAAATTTTCTTGGTGGATGCTATGAGTAATTCTAGTTTTTAGATGATTTTTCTAGCATTGGGTAGTTTTTGAAAAATTACGGATATATTATGGACGTGGGCCCCACTAGTGCGATAAGTTCGGAAAAATTCGGCCAATAAGGTTAAGTTTCGGATACTGGGTGAAATTTATCGGGTGTTAAGAGATAAGTGGAGGATGAGATGTGATTGATGTGAGAGGAAATAAAAGGATAGAAATGCATTTAATGAAGTGACACGTGTCACTTTGTGAGTGGTTGAAGCCTAAGACAACTATTCACCCTTTTTGACTTTTTGCCATTTAGTTAAATATCTCACAAAAATCACTAAAATTCACTCTTTTCTTCTCCTCCATGGCCGGTTCTCTCTTGAGCAAAGAAGAAAGAAACTCTTCAACATTTTAGCTTCCATTTAGCTCAATCTTCCAAAAACAATCACATAAACTAGTTTCTACTCCATAAAATCCCTCCATTAGGTGCTAGTAAGTTGTTTGGTGAAGTTTTTAAGAAAGCTAAGGTGTTCTACAACTCCTTCTCTCTTGTTTACTAGGTAAGTGGTGATTACACTTCCTCCTACACTTAATGATGCTTAATTTGTGCCTAGTGGTGGCTAAAGTGCTGAAATTTGTGGTTTGTTTCTTGGTTTGAGATGAATTGGTGAAGTTTTTATTTTATTGAGGAATTTTCTGGTTTAATGTGATCATGATGTTGTGGTTATTTATGATGGTTGGTAATGAGGGGTTATGACTCTAGTGGATGTAAATGATTGGTAATTGCAACCAATTTTGGATTTGGAAGGATATGTGAAAAGTTAGGGTTTCATAACCCCCTTTCTGTCCGGTTTTGTATCATATGGTTAGAGGCCGAATTGGCCTTTTCTTAAAACATGAAAGTTGTAGGTATTGATGTGTTTGAGGTGCCTGTAAAATTTCAGGTCATTTGGAGTAGTGTAGAGTGAGAAATGTCATTTTTACTGTTGCTGTTCTGGGTTCATCAGGATGGCCGAACT
Source organism: Coffea eugenioides (assembly GCF_003713205.1). Taxonomy (NCBI): domain Eukaryota; kingdom Viridiplantae; phylum Streptophyta; class Magnoliopsida; order Gentianales; family Rubiaceae; genus Coffea; species Coffea eugenioides. Next base: position 20,562,513 of record NC_040043.1, read on the forward strand.
GCGCCTGTAATCGGCTGTTTTGACTGGAATTGCTTAGGATTTGGTTGTTGAGGTCTTCTGATGAAATGTATCTTGATGTCCTAGATCCCATATGCCTTTGGAATTTCTGCATTTGGACCTGTATAGACTGAGTTGTACTGATTACAGTATAGTGCTATTTGTAAACCTGCAATTAAGGTTCTGGTTTGGTATTTTGCATATTTGACCTAGTTGTGCAAGGATTTGGACTGAGTGGCCTTCTACATTGTTGTAGCCCTGTCTTTTAGCTTCGAGATGGTGGGTCTTTCACCCTCATCCGATAAGCGTAGCGCAATTTGTGCCATTACCGCATAATGAGGCCAAAACTGTTTTTGTTGTTAGGGCCAAATGAGTTACATTTCCTGATTTTCTGGTTTGCTATAATGCTTATATATGCATATGAAACCTTATTGGGATTGTGATTGGCATTGCTTTATGACTCGTTATCGAGTCTTATTGCACTTGTTTGCATGTTCTAGGAAGTGACGGTGGTGCACGACGTTCGTTTAACGACGGTGCTTGAAACATCACCTACTTGAGTGGTGAGTATACTACTCACTTGAATGTTACAATGTGGCTTTGCTATATGTGATTTTGATGCCTTGAAGGTTTATTTGGCTATTGGAATTGATTGAGGTGAGGGTGTACTTGACCGCCCTCACCCCTTGTGATACCGTTAATGACTGATTACCGTTTTACTGAAATACTGCACTTGCTATATGAGATATTGAATTCCATTCATGGAAAACTGATTTGGTGTCGTTTGGACGAATATCCAACGGCCTTACTGTATTACTGAGCTCAACCCCGTAGGTAGTCAATTGAATCGAGCCGGCGAGGGCTTGGTCGTGAAAATTGACATGCCACGGGGACTGTACTGGGGAATCTTGTAGTAATGAGACTCTTGGTTCCGGTATACTCGAGTATTACCAAAAGCTACTGATTGGAGTGCGGACCCGGTTGGGGTATGTTTGGTGGAAGGGATGGGAGTGAAGTGGGTTCTACGGTCGGGTATTCTTAAACATTGACGGAGGGTCAATGAGGTTGGATCAAGAATGTAAGCGTGGACATGGGCTCTTGAGAGCCGTCCGTATCCTTTTACCGACTTGTCTTATTTCTTAATTGCGTACTTGAGATGAAAGTTTAAGGTTAAGTGATCTTTGTTGATTATGTGATAGTTGCTCACTGAGCTTTAGCTCACTCCGTTCCATTTGTTTTCCTTACAGGAAAAATGACTATTTTGAGAAAGGTTGTGCTAGTTGGTTGTCAAGTTGAGCTCATGTAAATGACTATTTTGATTAGCTCCTTGAGGGTGAAAACCCTAAGTGTTTTGTTTCAACCAATGGTTGGTTGTAATTGACTAATTGCACATGTATGAACTTATTGGATATTTTGGTATGCCGCTTTGGCTTGTAAATGTTGAATTTCAATGTATTTATGTTTGGTTTATGTTTGGATGGATTACACTGTCCAGGCACTATTCATTGTTTTCGTTTTTTTTTATTTTGTTCTTTTGGTACTTGTGGCTTGTTCGAGCGCACGTTTACTTTCCCGAAACGTTTTAGATCGCGTTTAACTGCTCGTTAGTCCTGGCGAGAGCTGGGCAGGCAGTCCGCTAACTCCTTTGGTTCGCCTTAGGGGAAGGTGGGGCTGTTACAGTTTTCATAAGCAGGCTGACCAACGAGAGGAATGTCGAAATGATTGAAAATGGAAGTTAAAAATTTGGCATGAGAGAGTTTCTAACGGGTATCGATGCCAATTTTATTCGTAAAATGACACAAAATAAAACCAAAATTAATCCCGATTCTTTCCATGAAAAATAAAATAGATATAACTCCATTTTGTTGGCATTGGTTTGATGACTGAAACGAGAAATTAACATATTACCAATCATAAGAAAGAGAATCTGTTAGATTGGAGAAAGATCATTCAAATCTGCTTCATTTGGTAATGTAAAACTTGTTTTGAAATATTTCATTAACTTTGAAGCATCAAAATGATTGATTGAGGATGAAAGTTCTTCATATGAAAAGAAATTGGCAATTTTGCTCCTACAGTTCTTCTCAATTTTTGTGTTAAAATTTTAGTTAACAATATCAGGATTGAACTTTAAATCAACTCCATTGACACGAAAAATGATATCAGACGGTGTAACACCTTGCCTAATATTAGCATAAAACTGCCTAATCATATCCGGATAGAAAACGTGAGGAAAAAGCAGTAAATGTCCCCATTTTTGAAATTTGAATTGATCAATCACCCATTGAAGTTTGAAAGTACGAAAATCAGAAATAGAGATGGATTTTTGGATGATAAAACCTTTTTGAATAACAAGGTGGAACTTGGTTAATGAACGGTGCCAGAGATTCTTGAGCTTCCTCATGGCGATCTTGATGTTGTTATTGCTGAGAAACACGTCCATGAGCACGTGAAGTTTGTCTACCAGTAGACTGATCAGCATTTTTTCTTGTTCTGGTTCCACGTGCAGCAGCAGATGATACTCCTCTTGTTTGTACCATTTTGGATGAAATGAGTGCAGCAAATGATGCAAATGAATGTAAGGAAGATGTATGATGCTATCTAAATGTTCAAACTGTGACAGCCCCGTCTTCCCCCGAGGCGAACCAAAGGGTTCGGCGGACCGCCTGCCTAGCTCTCGCTAGGACTACGCAATCAAATCATATAAAACTCTACAAAACGCGTGATAGAACCCAAAGAAAACAAACAATTTGGGACCCATAAAGCCATAACATGATCTACCAAACCATACGGTGAAATGGGACTTCGATTAAACATTCCAACGAAAACGAAACGAAAAAACGGAACGAAATGCGGCCACGTCACAATCCGGCCAAGATTTCGCCAGATATCCTGCCGGATTTCCAGCCGGATTCGAGGCAGTAGCCATCTCCAATTTTTGAATTTGCCCTGTCAATCCGGCCACCTATCCGGCCAAGAACTGGCCGGATATACAGCCGAATTCCCTTGAACAGTTTTCCACCAATTTGTTTTTTTTTTCTTTTCTCGATCAAATCCCACTCTCGTTCGAGTCCCCACCGGATACAATTAAAGTTCACAAAAGCCCATAGAACGTACATTCACCAACAAATACACGAAGGCAACATGAACAAACACTTTTATACATATGTTAGAACTTTACAAGTCAAAGTGTGATACTTGATCAAAATACAATTAGGGTTTTCTCATACAGAGGAGCTGTACAAAAGAATAGCTAGAGCTCGTTCTACCCCTTTCTTCAAAATCATGGTTCAAAAGTGTTGTTCCCTGAAAGAAAAACAAAAGGTAACGGGAAGGGGGTGAGCTTACGCTCAATGAGGTACCAAAAATACAAGTAGTCACGAATCATGACATTTCACTTTTAAGGCACATATACACAACATATAAGGAAATGAACAAATATCTCAACTGAAAAGGATACAGGTGGCTCTCAGTAGCCAAAATTCCCATTGCAGTACTTGATCCAAACCCGTTGACTCTCCGTCAACGTATATAGAACACACATGTCCGTAGACCCCACTTTACGCCAAATTTCGTCCACCAAACATACCCTTTACCGAGCCCGAACACCTCAACAGTAACAGTGGGTGGTAATACTCGAGTATACCGGAAATCCAGAGTCTCCAATACCGAAAGATTCCCTAGAAACAGACTACCGTGGTTCGTTATCTAATAGACCAGGCCCTTGCCGGCTCGACTCGAGTAACTAGCCACAGGATTTGAGCTTAGAGGTCACAAAAGGGTCGTTGGATACAAGCCTCCAAACGACGTCAGAACAGACGTAAATAACAGATTCAGATTTTTTTCTTTCACAGTAAATAGGCATACAGACAGACAAGAGAATGAGTGTGATAAAGTACACCCTCGCCTTATTCAGAATAAACAGATAGTACAATTATTCCATTCACATATTGCAATTACAGGTAACCAATTTAAGCAACAAATGAGGGGAGTGGTACACTCACCAATTCGAACAAAGATAACTTCAGAAGTTTCTTCCCAAGTATGCTTTAATCACCAAGAAATCCTAAAATGACCAAGGCAAAACAATTATGATTTCCATATCCACAATCCAGTGAACGGAACACAATTTAGGCTCGACTACGAGTCGTATGCCTGACCAAGTGAACTACTAATACAAGGATACAAAATGTGATTTTTGGGCAAAAGAATAACAATTAGTCCAAGAAAGACGAACAACCCCAAAACCCTCCATTTCTACCAAAATGCAACTCAAACTTAAAGAAACCAAATGGCCTAGAAAATTGGACAGCATTTCCCCTAAATCTCCTTACTTTTCCATCGTACAATCAACACCAAACTCATCTCGAATCAACCACAATTTCACATACAAATCATAGGCTATAAAACACACCTTTCGGCATGATAATCACAACTGAAGCTACACTTATCGGATTGACACGAATATTATGGAGTTTCGAAGCCAAGACATATACCTACATTTCTTATGAAGACCTGCAAAGCTAAATCATGCATTTTCATGGTCAAAAATCGAAATCTTAGAGAGAACAGAAAACTGTCCGTGAAACAAGGCTTGTGGGCAGTGAAGGGTATTTCAATCATTTCACAAGTTACAGTGCTCCGATTGAGCTGAAATTTTACCAGTAGTTAACTAACTCAAATACCTAAAACTTTCATGTTTTGAGAAATGGCTGATTCGGTCTCTCTCAAGGATGAACATACAGTGGAAGAACAGGGCAGATTACTACCAAATGGAAACCCTAAGCTGGAATTTGTGTACATAAGCTGGAAAATTTCGTTAGGCAAAGTATTCTAGCCCATAAAACCTCAATAATTCATATCAAAACATAAACAACCCTCAAGCATCACATGAGATCAGAATTTTCACCAAAAAATTGAAATTTACCATAATACTACTTCAAACTATGAAATATGCTCATAAAACTATCAAAACTACAACTTTAAACCACTAATTGGCAACTAATAGAAGCAAAGAAGAATTTTCTTAGCAAATTACCTTGAAACCTCAACAAAATGGTAGCTTAGTATCTTTCCTCCCAAAAATCACTCCACTACAAGCTTTAATACTCCTTGGTAAACAACGTTTATAAAGTAGTTTGGGATTTGGTTGGTTGAAACTCAAAATTCAAGTAAATTTAGAAGTGGAAATTGAAGTTTCTCTCTTGTTCTTTTGTCTCAAGAGGGCCGCCCAAGATGGAGGAGAAAATGGAAAAATCTCGGTCAAAATTGGTTTTAGGAAAGTTAAAGAAAGGTTGGTCAAGTCCACCATCCAATCGGGTCGCGACACATGGCACCTTTTAGAGTTTAACCTTATCCTCTTTCTCCCAATGGTTAATCTATCTAGCTAACCTTTAATCGTTTCGGTAAGGGAAACGAGCGAGTGTGGCTACAAAATAGCCTTTGCACGCTAGTTTATCTCAGTTGATATCGGACGACCAAAGCAATAAGGAAGCGTCCGGTAGCAAACAAAATGTTGTCAATTTCAACTTGAATTTTTTGGACGGCTGAAGAGGCGATTTTTTGTCCAAACGAAGCGTCCGATAGCAACGAATGTTTGAGTGTGCAGCTGCTTTCTATCCAACGTTCGAAGCATACTATTGAGTGTTGTCATCGTCTGTCAAATGTTCGAAGAATAAGGCAATGTCTGAAAGGAGCAACCGATCCATTGACTCAGCATTATTGTGCACTTGACAATGTTCAATCTTGATGGATTTGATTTGTAAGCCTGCTTTCTATCAAAGCACTTGAAAAGACATTAGAAAATATCACTATGGCTTGTTATCATCAAAAAAATAAAGGATCAAGAACAAACAATGGATGTCTATCATATTTATCTCATCCCCTGGATGATGACATGTGACGGCCTCACCTCCCCCTAGGGCGTACCCCAGGGTTCGGCGGGTCGCCTGGCCAACTCTCGCCAGAACTCACTCACTCATAACTCAAGAAAAATAACGTACATCCACAGAAAATAAATAACACATCCACTTCAACTTAATATATACATTGATGCTCAAATCCAGATACAAAGCTTCTACACACCAAAATACTTCAAAGTGTTTACAATTCGAGTACAATCAACCCTAGTCGAGTGCTAGCATCAGTACCATTTCAAAACTTCAAAACTAGACTACTCTGTACCAGTCTCACGCCTCGCTCGTACCCCTTGTAAGGAAAACAAATGGCGTGGAATGAGCTAAAAGCCCAGTGAGGTTCCAAATTGCAAGTTGACCATTATTTAAAAGTGTAAGTATCACGTAGCAAAGTAATGAGCATGAAAAGTTCATAAAAGTGAGCAATAACACCTCAAGTAGCAAATCTCAAAGTGAGCGAGTGTAAAGTTTTTCTTTTAAAACGAAACAATAACACGATAAGTACTAATCATTACAAAGTATAAGGATACGGATAGCTCTCAGGAGCCAAATTCCTATTGCATCACCAAAGCTTGATCAAGTAATAGTTGACACTCCGTCAACTTTCAAGTAAGTAACCAATCCAGTAGAGCACTACTTAAACTACTCTCCGTCCACCATCCAAACCCCTTATCGGGCCCAAACTCCACAATAAACATTGGTGGTAATACTCGAGTATACCGATTAGTCGAGGAGATAACACTCCATTCGACATCACTAACTACCCATGGTTCGTTATCTAATTGACCAAGCCCTTGCCGACTCGACTCGATTAACTAGCCAGTGGGGTTTGGGTCCCTAAGATGTCGATGAGATAACATCTCCAATCGACTGAATCAAAATAAAAATACGGAGACGAGAATGAGAGGCACCTCCCACTTGGATTGAGTGTGGTATATACTGCCGCTCCACACTTACAACTCAAGTACAAGTATATCAAGTTAATTGCAACAATAAACAAGTATATACCATATTAGGACAAGTGCGATAAAGTACACTCTTACTCGATCAAACAAATCACATATCATTTATTTACATTGATCAAGTATTGAAAACAAGTGTCCAGTTCAACTAAGTATTTAGAAACACTCACCAAAATGTAGTGCTTTCAAAAATCACGTTCAGGTCCAACTCCTTGGTTGGAGTCCAAATCTACGATAAAATATCATTGACGAATATAAAACTCTCTAGAGTTCGAAACATAGGAGTTTCGCTTCAAGAAAATCAAGTAAATGCAACTCGTTTAAGTAGTATTCAAGATACTTATCAAATCTCGAAAAATTTATGCTCGCTCGTTTAGTTTCGGTAAGGAAGCGGTTAAAACTTTAGAACTCCCATTGGAGTCGAAAGAATGAGGAAAACGTATTTCTATTGATTATTACTTTCATTTTCTAAGGGTACAAGTTTCCAGCAAAATTTTAGCTTATATACCCTAACTAAAGAAAACTCGAATACCATAGGCGATCCAAGTCCAACTTAACCTCAAATCCCTATTTAAGTCGCGAGTATATCTACCTATCCCTCGAGTGCAAATTTGGGCAGCACGCCCCTTATATTTACCTATTTCCAGCCATTTATGGCTTCATTATTTTCCTCAATCAGCCCCCAAAATCACACACAAATAATCTCATTACAATAGCCGTTCAATAGGCTAAAACTCATTCAATTACAAAATCAAGCTAGAAAAGTGAGCGAAAATAAGGTTTAAGACAAAGAACAAAATGGTAGGTTTGATGTCTTTTAGCGTATTTAGGGTTGTGCATCGAAATCGAAAGCGGTAATTCGGAAGTTTAAAATCGAAAATTTTCAAAATTTTGACTGGAATTTCCCTGATTGAATTCGATTTCGAAATGGCCAATTCCGATTTCAAATTCGATACCGAATTAAATTTGGAATTTGGTGAATTCCCGAATTCATTTTTTTTTCGAACTGGGGAAGGAATTAGAATGAACAGATGAGGGAGGGGAGGTCTGGACAGAGGCGGAGGCTGAGGAGATGGGAGTAGTGGAGGAAGAAGATGGCAGAGGCGAGGCCGAAGAAGAGATCTGGAGGTAAGGATGGGAAAAGAAGGGTGGACTTAGACAGAAGGAGGGTGAGGGCGAGGAGGAGGAAGAGGAAGAGGATGGTTGCGGACTGGCGGGATGTGAAGCGATCGACGGGGGTGCGGCCCTTGAGGAGGGGGTCGGAATCGGAGGAAACGAGGGTTTGGTGGGTGAAGGCGATGAGGAGGCAAAGGATGAGGAGGTAGAGCTGGAGATGGCGGAGGAGGCGGTGGCCGCCGTTGGGGAGAGGGTGGTAAGGTCTGGCGGTGTAATCTCAGGGAGACTTGAGATGGTTCTTGGTGGTGCAGATGAGATGGTAGAGTCCCAAGGAGAGCAGAGCCGAGGATGAGAACACGAGGTAGAGTAGACCTGCCATCGTCGATGATGTGATTTGGGCCTCTCCCTTCTTCTTCGGATCCTCTCCCCTCACAGATGATGGAGAGAAAAAAAGCCTTCTTAGCCCTCAACTTGAACTGGTAGAGGAGGAGGCGGAAACTGCTGCTACTGTTTAGACTTAATTTATTAGTGTATTAGACCAGTGCAGTGCAGTGGGGAGAAAATAATAATAATGAAACTGATTTCTAGTTTCTCTCAACTAGCTGAAGTAATCATAGGCTGCGGCTACTGCTGCTGCTGCTGCTAGTCTCTCAAGTCTTAACTCAACGAACGCGGGGACTGGGGCCTCGTAAGCTGACGGTGGTGAGGCGGAGACCGCATTTTTGTATTTTCAGAATTTTTTATTTTTCTCAATTCGAAATCGGAATCACCGATTTCAAAAATTATGTTTTCGAATTCGATCCGATTTCGATCAATTCAAAATCAAAATTACCGAATTCACTTCCGAATTACCGAAATTCCGAATTCGAAATTCCGAATTCAATTCGAAATCGGTTTTCAAATCGAAATTTTTCGACTTTGCACACCCGTAAGCGTATTGGTCACAACCGAAGCTACGCTTATCGGATTGCATTGAATTTTATACCTCTGTGAAGCTAAGACAAAAATGGCTACAACTTTCATGAAGACCACTCAATCCGGTTCACAATTTATCTAGGTCAAAAGTACAGATTACAGAACTAGAATGTCCTTGTCAGTACGGTTGTCAGTACTAAATTCAAATGACGATAACTCAGGCTACAAAAGTCTGATCGAGGCATTTTCAGGTGCGTTGGAAAGCTAGGACATAGCACTACAACTTTCGTGTTTTGGACAAATGCTAATCTGATACGAATCAAGGTGAAAAAAACACAGCCAGAATGATGAAATGTCAAAACTGTCCACAGAACTCTACATATGGCAATCAAGGGTATTTTTGTCATTTCATGTGCTACAGTAATTGGATTGAGCTAAAATTTTACAGACAGATATAAAACATCATTTCCTACAACTTTCATATTTTGAACTAAGCCTAATTGGGCCTCTATCATGGCCAAATAGAACCGGTCAGAACAGGGGAACATAAAAACTCAAATCTGGAATTTAGTGAATTCAAAATGTAAACTTCACATTTCTAGCTTAAACTGTGAGAACCCATATTTTTCCCATTTTCTAGGTTTTATTATTTTTCATGGCTTATTTTCTGTATTTTCGTGATTAGAAACATTTCGAGATAATTTTAAGGAGCAGATATAGGTTTTAGATGATTTTTCTAGTATCAAATAGATTTTGAGAAATTAAGAGCGTATACCGGACGTGGGACCCACTAGTGCGAGAAGTTCGAAAAAATTCGGCCAACTAGGTTAAGTTTTGAATACTGGAATTAATTTACGGTGCTAAGTGGATTGGTATAAGAGAGACAAGTTAGGTAAGTATTTAATAAAAGGTGACAAGTGTCACCATTTGAGTGGGTTTACCTTTAAGACCACTATTCATGGTCTTACCAATTGACTAAATAAATCAAAAAATAACCAACATTTCTCCATTTTGCTCTTCATTGTGGCCGGCTCTTTCTCTCAAAAAGAAAGGAAGAAACTCTTCAAGTTTTGCTTCCATTTAGCTCAAATCCATCCAACCAACCATTGAAACTTGCAATTTCTCCATAAAACCTCTTCAATTAGTGTTAGTGAGTTGATTTGTGAAGTTATTTGGAAAGCTAGGAGGACCTATTGCTCTCTCTCTCTTGTTTCTAAGGTGAGTTGTGAAGAACTACCCTCCTCTCTTAATTGATGCTTAAATCATGCTTAGTGGTAATATGAGATGCAAGTTTATGGATTATTTCTTGATTTGTGGTTGTAGTGATGAAGTTTTATTATTTTTGGGGATTTTTCTGTTTTAATATGAGCATGATTGTGTGGCTATCTATGATGATTGGAAATGGTATATAATGACTCTAAGAGGTGGAAAAAGTGGTTAATTGCAAACAATTGCTGAATTGGAAGAAATTTTGGAAAGTTAGGTTTTGGTTAGGGAACATTCTGCCCGAATTTTTAGCTCCTAGTTAGAAGCGGAATTGGCCTTGGATTAAAACATGAAAGTTTTAGGGAATGACATTTTAGAGGTCCCTACAAAATTTCAGGTCAATCGGAGTAGCGTAGAATGAGAAAAGTTGAAATTAGCATTGCTGTTCTGGTTTTACCCGAATGTAAGAATTGCGCCTGTAATTGATTGTTTTGGTTAAGAATTCTTCTGAATTGGTTGTTGAGGCCTTCTGATGAAATGTAACCCTGTCTCTTATCTTTCAGCTGGCTTTGGAATTTCTGGATTTGGACATGGATAGCCTGATTTATGATGTTTCCGCTAGAATGCGTTCTGTGAATCTGTTTTTGTGATTCTGGTGTAGTATTTAACATTTTTGACCTGGTTACACTCGAAACTGGGTTGAGTGACCTTCTGTAATATTGTAGCCCTATCTCTTAGATTCGAAACGGTGGGTCTTGTACCTTCATCCGGTAATCGTAGTGCCTTGGGTGCCATTACCGCAAAAAGAGGTCAAAAACTGTTTTTTCAGGGCAAAGCTAATTCTATTTCCGGATTTTCTGGTTTCCTCTATTGCTTGTGTATGTTTAGGGAACCCTGTTTTGGTGGTATGTAGAATTGGTTTATGACTTGTAATCGAGTCTTATTGTGTTTATTTGAATAGTTTAGGGCTTGACTTTCATATCCGGTCATTTCCTAGCTAATTTTGTACTTGAATGCCATTAAGCCTAGTGAACGGCTTTTGGGAATGAGATTATTTTTGTACGAACTGTTGGGACTGATTTGAGGAAGTAATGAAGCCATGATGGCTTGAAAATAGGTAAACACAAGGGATATGCTGTCGAAATTTTTCTTGAAGGCTAGTTGGATTTACTTGTGATTTGAACGAAGGGCTTTTGGGTTGTTTGAGCCTAGGTCTTCATGTTACCTTTTCGTTACCAAAAATCATGTTTTGCACCCTTGCTTTAGTAATTATTTGGCGAGGTATACGACTGGTAGTCGAGCCTCACATGTGCATTCTGTATACTCGATTTTGAAAGTGGAACCTTCAATTGTTTTCCTTGGATTATTTTAGGGTTTCTTGGTAATTAAAGCTCTCTTTTGGGAGGTATCTGCACTGACCCTGGTGAGTGTACTAGTCACTTGTGTGTTACTATATGGCTTTGATACTTGAACTTGATGAGTTAAATGTTTATTGTATCATTGATATTGATTGAAGTGAGGGTGTACTTTATCACTCTCACCTATTTCTCATGTTATTGGAATGTTACAAGAAATGTTACATGAAATGAAAAGTACTTGACTTGGTGGCGTTTGGACGAGTATCCAACGACCATGCTTGTTACCATTGAGCTCAACCCCATTGGTAATTGATTGAATCGAGCCGGCAAGGGCTTGGTCGTGACAATTAATGAGCCTTGGGTAAGGTTATAAGGAATCTTGTAGTATGAGAGACTCTCGATTCCGGTATACTCGAGTAATACCACAGTGCAAGTGTTTGGAGTTCGGGCCTGGTAGGGGGATGTTAGGTGGAAGGAGTGGGAGTTAAGTGAAGTCTACGGTTGGTTACTTTTAAACATTGACGGAGAGTCAATGCGAAGATGATCTGATCAAGAATGCAAACGAGGAAAAAGGGCTCTTGAGAGCCGTCTGTATCCTTTTATCATCATTATTGATGTGTGTTTTATTTACCTTTGATGACTTGGAATGAAAAGCTTGATGCCTATATGAACTTGGTTGCTTGAGTAGTATTATCTCACTGGGCAACTAGCTCACCCCGTTCCTTTTGTTTTCCTTACAGGAATCTGACTGCTTATGGAATGACTTTTGATAATTGGTTGCCGAATGAACTAACTGAATATCCCTTTTGTATAGTTTATGAGTTGAAACCCTACATGTGCCTTTGGGGCCGTTTTCACTTTTATTATGGCAACCGTACATGTATTAATTTTTGAGTACCTTTCATATTCCATTTTGGCTTGTAAACGCTGAATTTGATGTTGTATATGTATTTTTGATGTATAGTTTGGTTCTGACGGGTCGGTTACTATTCGTGGCCGACTCCGGATTTCATTTTTTTCATTTTGGGTTATTTTGCCATTGTGACTTGTTTACGCGTGTTATAAGTTCCGGAACGCGATAGACCGCTCTAAACTGCACCGTTAGTCCTGGCGAGAGTTGGGCAGGCAGTCCGCTAACCCCTTTGGTTCGCCTTAGGGGAAGGTGGGGCTGTCACATAAACCACTACTACAACTTCCTATACAAGATTATATACACCATATACCATCCAAACAATAAGAAATATAAGTGACCAATTCAAAACCCTAACTCAAAATTCCATCACCACAATCATTAAAATCACTTAAATTAGGTATCACAAGGCAAGAATACAAGTTGCTCCATAACTTAAACAAGACCAAGGGAAAGGCAGAAGATGGACAGCCATAATACCTCAATAAAAGGCTTGCAAGGGATATCCTTCACCTCTCCTTAGAAAATTTTAGCTCCCCAAGCTTCCTAAACTCTCAAATTAGAAATTAATCGGTTTAGTTTTCTTGATTTCTCACTCAATCAAGCTAAGCTCAAGATGGAATTGAAGTTGTCTTCCTCTTGTTTTTCCCTCAAAACTCACAGCTGGAATGGCTGAAAATGAAGAGAAATTTGAGTGATTTTTGGTGATAAATATGGAAGAAATTGGTTGTTAACAACCTTTGGATGACCGCCACTTGTCGCCATGAGATTAACTCTCAATTTTTTTCTTTTCCTTGGCTTTTTCTAGTCAATAATTTCGCCCAAGATGAGCTGAGTAAGGGGCTGATATTTTGCACTAATATCAATGATATTTTATGGTAAGAAAGTAGTGGTCAAGTGGTGTGTTCAATCAGTAGTGAACGATACAAGTCGATTCAAGCCGATTTTCCTTAAATCGCGTATACTAGGGTTTTAACTTATAATTCATTAACTTATTATGATCACTTCAAATCACATACTTAATATCATCTAAAACTCACTCTTAAACACCAAATTTTATCCACACTCCGTACCGATTAGTCATACTACGAAAAGACGTAAAAACCCTAATTTGCGATAACTTGAAAACGAAAGGGAAAACCCTTAATTCTTTGTTTATTTGCATTTTTTTGTAGGGTGATTGGGTAGTAAGGCTATTATAAAATAATGGATTCCAAATAAAAGGGAATTTTTAAGAAAATATGAGGGATTTTACAAGTCCTCACAATCACAATACCAAAATGCACACAAAAACACACAACAAAACCCTAGTATGCACAAAACCCTAACTTATGCCCTTCCTTTAGAAAAATTATAACTTGAGTTATAAATGTAAAAAATTTATACAACTTGGCTTGTTAAAACTAGACTTCAAATACTAAGAATCTTTAGAAGACACCTCAAAGAGAATTTGTGGGACCCCGGTCAGTTATCAAGTTTGATATTAGGAGATATTCATTATTTGTGCGGTAAAATTTGGGATTTTAGGGTTAATTAGAAAACCCTGAGTTGGGCTTAGGATTGAAACCCTAGTTTTGTATTATTCATAAGTTTGAGTTGTAATGCATGTTTGGTATTTTAGTGTGTGTTTCGGTACAGGTAAGTATAGGAATAGATTTCTTTTACAAAGGTTAAGTAGGTTTAAGAAGGTTAACAACCCTAAATGAGCAAAACCTCTAGTGTTATAATCGATTAGAAGTCCTAAGTTGGGGTTAAAACCCTAATTTTGCCTTTGACAAAAAGGTTGTTGTTTAATTGTTTTGATGTAGGATAAAGTATGATTAAGTATAGGTGATTAAGAAAGGAAAGTGATTAGTGAAGCAATTAAGTGTGATTACATGTTTTGGACTAGATTAAGTTTATAACCTATGGAGTAAATTGAAAGAGTTCCAAATGTTTAAGGGCAAGAGTGGATCAAATGCAAAGTTGAAGGTGTAAGGGCTTGAGAGCAAATTGGGAGCTTTTATGTGATTGGTGGTAGTAGAAAATATCTTCCATAAGCTTTGACTATATTATACCATAGGATTTGTAAGATAATCATAAGGCAAAAAACAAAACAAACCAAAGGAAAAGAAAGAGAGAGAGAGCCGAGAGGGAGAGAAAGAAAAAGAGAGAGAAAAGCTTTTGTTTCTTGCATTTGTGTTCATCAACCTTGAGTTTGGATCTTGGAAGAACAACTTGGGGCTTGAGTTTTGGAAGATCAACCTAAGAAACTTGCAACTAGAAGGTAAGTCATCTCTCTTGGAAGTTAAAGTTTGGTGCTTAAGTCTTGAATCCATGAAAAGTGATGCTTTTGTTGTTTTTATGATCTTATATGATATAGATGGTGATTATATAGAGTTTAATGGTTCATCTTGGTGATATTTTGCTGCTGAAATTTCAGTCAAACCAAGAGAAATTAGGGATTCTTGTAATAGGTTTTCTTAGTTGATTGGGTTGGTGATTAAACTTGATAATGGGACTTTTGGTGTGATTATCTCATTTGAATGGTGAATTCTTAATAAAATCAGGTTTGGTTATGAAACCCTAATATAAATGGAAGTTAGTTTAGCTTGGTTAGGGTTTAGTTAGTTAGGGTTTTTGAAGTGAGTGAAAAACTAGTGAAATTGGATTCTAGATTGTGGTTGGTGTTTGGTAATTTTTGTGGTAATTTGGGGAAGAAATTTCGGACTATTGGTAGGTCTTTTAGAATCTGGTATAGGTAGTATTGTTTGGTATGAGTTTGGCTAGAAAGCTTGTATTAGAACCATAGAAACGGACTGTGCGGTTGCGACGTTCGAAACCGGCAAAACTGGAAAGCAGGGCAGTCCACAAATCCGAACTTGGGTTCTATTTTTCTTTATGCTACGTGCGGATTCAGAGGTTTCTCAAAACATGAAAGTTGTAGCTTCTTAAGTCCTTAATGTGCCTGAAAAATTTCAGGTCAAACGGATCAGTGTAACCCGAGTTATAGCCAAAACACTTGCACCTATTTTGAACACTGGATTGTGTTACGCTTTTGGATTTAGCCTCTGATCATGCTCGGTTCGCCTGGATAACGTGTGAACTGGGTGTTGACCCCTTCATAAGAAATGTAGATCTTGGTTTTAGCTTCGAAACAGTATAAAGTGCGTCCAATCCAAGTTCCGTAGCTCCAGTTATAACCAAAACAAGATCGGTTGTCAGAACTGCCTTTGAATTTGGACAGTTCTGACAGGAACTTTGGACCCTTTTTCACCCTGCTCTGTATTGATTCAGGTTTTGGCCAAAACATAAAATTTTAGCATTATGACATAGATTTCTAACGCCATTGGAATTTCTTGATTCGGATTTGCGAGCTGTGAGTTATGGTTCGACAAACAGACCCTGTCCGTCACCATAAAGTGCAAACTTCTGGTACTGTTTTCCATAATTTCGACCTACTTCCATTCAGATCTAGATTAAGGTGTCTTCATGAAAATTGTCACCCTTCCTCTTAGCTTCACAATGGTGTCTCATAAACTTTGATCCAACATTCCTAGCCTAACTTTTAATCCAAACGGTTCGGGGTAGCAAATCTGTCCGTTTCCATTTCCGTTTGCCGGCCATTTCCGTTTCCGTATGTCATTTCGTGCGCGCGTGTGCCCGTTTTGCCATTTCTCTTTATTTACGCATTCTAGTAGCCGTTTGTGATATAATGTGGTGCAATTTTTTATTTCAAACGGTGATGGGTTAGACGGTGCCAGTGGGGCCTACTAGCTGGAATACGTGACGTAATCTTCACATTTTGCTATACTTGATCTTTGTGTAAGTATTCGGGCTGTTTTTGTATATAACTTGCTTATGTGTTTTGAGGTGAATGAAAGGGTACCTAGGCGAGGGTGTACTTCATCGCACTCGACCTAAACCCTAATTTACATGCATATTTATACATGACATGTCTAAATGAATTATTTTGGGTTTGAACCCCTTGAGCTTGTAGCTCGGGGTGACGTTTGTAAGTTGGGGTTGATCTTCCAACCTAGATGGACTATTCGAGCCAGGCGGGGCTTGGTCGAAGCCAGTTCAACCTAGTCTGAGGTCACCAAGTTTGTGAATCCGGTTCACCGAGAATGTGAACCAAGTTTGTGAGCCAAACTCAATTTTGTTCGCTCGAGCAATTTTGTGAGGTGACTGGCCAGTGAGGGTGATAAGGTGTTAGGTGGGTGTACAAGTGGAGTTCTACGGACCTTAAGTGTGGTCGACGGAAGGTCAGCAGGAGGTCACACCTGGCAAATGATGTGGCTTTGGAGCCAACCTGTATCCTTCATTTGTATTGTTACTTTTTGTGACAGCCCCACCTCCTCCTAAGGCGAATCAAAGGGTTTGGCGGACCGCCTGCCCAGCTCTCGCCTGGACTACGGATCCGGAACGAGCGTAAACCCTACCAACCGCTCGAAAGAACTTCGAGAAGATAACATTCACTGTCCGAAACCCAAACAAGCACAACAACTTTAGATAACCCTAGAAAAGAACATTTCCAAACTAAATCAACTTAAGAACATGGTTAAACACTTTTAGATACACATGGTTGCAAATTTCCAATTCAAAAGGGAATTGTTTGGTTAAAATACATTTAAAGTTTTCCAACCATCGAGGAGTTATACAAAAGAATACTAAAACTAGCTCAACTCATGCTTCAAACATCATAGTCTTCAAAAGGTGATTTCCTGTAAGGAAAACAAGGATAACGGAACGGGGTGAGCTAGAAGCTCAATGAGGTACCAAAAGTATAACAGTAGAAATCATGAGAAAACATTTATAGGACACATATCCGCATCAAGTAAAAGAAATGAACGAACATCACAATATAAAGGATACAGGTGGCTCTCAGGAGCCAAATCCCCGTTGCAATACTTGATCCAGCCTTGTTGACCCTCCGTCAACGTTCAAATAAAGGAACCAGTCTAGTAGATCACCACTTTAACGCCAAGATCCCGTTCACCAAACATACCCCTTACCGGGCCTGAACGCCAAACAGGAACATTAATGGTAATACTCGAGTATACCAGAATCAAGAGTCTCAATACCCAAAGATCCCCCCAGGAACAGGCACCCATGGATTGTCAATTATCTCGACCAAGCCCTCGCTGGCTCGATTTAATTAACTCCCCATGAGGTTGAGCTCAGGTTTAACAGGAAGGTCATTGGATACTCTTCCAAACGACATCATAACAAGTGCAAGTAACAATTTCAAGTACATAACAAGTACAAGTAATAGATTCCAGTTTGTTCAGTACAGGCAAGAGAACGAATGTGATAAAGTACACCCTCGTCTCATACAAGATAAACAGTCAGGAAAGACATTCAACTAGCAATTTGCAAGTACAGGAAACCAGTTTAGCAATAATTCAGGGGAGTGGTACACTCACCTGATCAAACAAGGATAATTTCAAAAGTTTCCTTCCCAAGTGTGGCTTTACTCGCCGGCACCTCCTAGAACAATCAAGGCAAACACTTAAGACTGGACTCCAAAGCCTAATAAGTGGAATTCACAAGTAAAACTCGATTACAAGTCAGGTGCCTATCCAAATGAACCATTAATGTAAAGCGAAGATGTGACTTTGGAGTGAAAAGATAACGATTAGTCCTAAAGGCATGAACAACCTCAAAACCCTACCTACAATGACTGACCAACTTCAAATTTGAAGTAGAAAATGAAAGTAAATCGATACTAGGAAAACAGGATTTTCCAGTTTCGCGCAATCCTATATGAACAATCATATCTCAAGTTTTGTAAGTCCAAAATTAGTAAAAGTTATACCGTTGGAAAATACATTCAAAGGGCTATAACTTTCCAAAAAACACCCTCATAAGATTCAGAACGCAAGTTAGTCAAATTCAAGCCACAAGTTACTGCTTTATCCAGTGAAAGACAGAACAGGTACAATATTTCAGTCAATTTTGAAAATTCACCACAAATGGTACAGACATAAACAGCATATGAAATTTATATAGTTTATAGCCCTATGAATATAGTTTAAAACGCAACAAACGGAATTCAATTCTGACATTCCTACATCAAGATATAGCAAATTTCCCGAGACTGTGCAGAAGCTCCGCGAAAATTTTGACAGCATTTCCCTTGTCTTTCTTTACTTTCCAACCAAACCTCAACACCCACAAATCACAAGCTATCAAACACCTTTAATTAGCGCTACAATAAGGCTCGAATATGAGTCATAAACCGAATCCACAAATCACGAGAGTAAAATCATATGGAACGTATAAGTGCAAAATCAAACTAGGACATATGCGAAAACGAAGTTTGGGCTGGAAAACAAAAGGCAGGTTTGCTGTTGCTTAGCGGAATTAATGCAACTGAAGCTATCCTTGTCAGATTGAGGTGTAATTTACACCGTTTCGAAGCTAAGGAAAAGGGCTACAATGTTGAAGAAGGCCACTCAGTCCAGTCTGTAGTGCAACTAGGTCAAAATGTCAATGTACCAAACCAGAACCGCATAAACAGGTTAACAAACCGCATTCTGGTTAAATAACCATAATTCAGGCTACCTAAGTCCAATTCAAGTGATTCCAAAGCCATCCGAAAGCTAAGATACCAATATATATTTCTTAAGAAGACATCAACAACCAAATCAGTCGTATTCCCAATCAAATTAACCAATTACCAAAGCTGAATTTCAGTTTCGGACAGAAACAGGACAGAAGGGGTATTTCAGTCTTTCACAGGCTACGTTGCTCTGATTAAGCTGAAATTTTGCAGGAAACTATAAAATACCATTCTCTACAACTTTTATGTTTTAACCCAAGGCTAATTAGGCTTCTAACTAGGAAAACAGTACCAGGCAGAATGGGGTTAAATGAAACCCTAACTTCCGAAATTTCCTTTCAATGCGGAAATTTTCCGCAAATAGCCACAACTTACACCCTCTAGCTTCATTTTAGATCATTTCCAACCATCATCCAAGGCCACACCATAATAATCATATGAAAACAGAAAAATCATGATTAAATAGAAAAATGCACCAAATTCCATCAAAAGTCATGAAACAACACCTTAATCCATCACTTCATCTCACATAAGTCAATAATCAAACATTATTGAGAAGAAAGAAAGGTCCCTTAGTTACTCACCTTCACAACCCAAGAAAAGGAGCAACTTAGCACCTTAATCCTCCAAACCACTTCACTAATCACCTCACAACCACTCACTTAAGGGTTTTTATGGAACAAATACAAGATTAAACGGTTGGAATTGAAGATTGAACAAGATTGGAGCTAGAAATTTGGAGAGGATTTCCTTTCTTTTTCCTTGGAGGAGTTCGGCCACAATAAGCTTGGAAATGAAGAGATTTTTGGTCAATTTTTTATTTATTTGGTAAAATGGTAAAAGAGTGAATAGTGGTCAAAAAGTAAGACTTAATCTCCAAGTGACACTTGTCACTTTCAATTAATATATGGCGATCCTTTTGTCCCTCTCACACCAATTCATATAGTAACCTCTAGTTATCTCTTAACACCTGCTAAATTAATCCCGGTATACGAAATTTAACCTAACTGGCCGAATTTTACCAAACTTTCCGCACTAGCGGGTCTCACGCCCGGTATACACTTCTAAAATCTCATGAACTAACTTATACTAGAAAAAATGATTTTGAAACCATATTTACTCATAAAAATTATCTAGAAAATTTTTCTAACAAAGAAAATATAGAAAAGGCGTGCAATTAAATAAAATAAAGGCTTGAAAATAAGAAAATTTTCGGGTTCTCACACTTTTGCACTTGACTTGACATTTTTGTGAAATAGTTGTTTATCTTAATGTGAAATTTACGCTTCCCCCCCTCCCCCGTTTACTTACTAAGCATTTAACTTACCCCTTTTCCTTTATTTTCCATAACAGGGGATGACGCGGGGGAACCTTTTTGCACTATCACTAGTGTAGTTAGGTTTGGTTTGTAATGGTTGGACAACTAAGATATTTCTTTTACTTTGGTGATATGTATAAAGAACCCGTCTTCGGGTCAACTTTTGCTCTTGGTTCTGTAGTAGTCTCGAAACTTCTTTTGTGGATGTAATACCCTTTTTGGGATTGAATATATTGTGAATAGTACTCTTTTGGTTTATATAGTTTTATTAGCTTTGTGTTTTGAGTCCTGGCGCGAGCTAGGCAAGCGTCCCGCCGATACCCTCGGGTTCGCCCTTGGAAAAAGTGGGGGCGTCACAGGTGGTATCAGAGCGCCTAGGTTAGAGGACTTGGGCAATTGTGGGACATACGTGATAGGCATTAGGAATACGTGATTCTCTTTAAGATGAATGATATATTGTAAGCTGAAATACCAGTGAACTGAACTTAATGCTGGGCAGTTCTAGTGGTGCTGGACCTAGCGGCGTGGGACCGGGACCGAGACCTCCGAGTGCGAGGGGCCCGGAGGATCGGGTGTTGCGTAGGCGGGTGATCCGATATCGGCAAAGGCCTGGGGAGCCCTACACTTTGTATTCCCCCTTCGGTCAGGTGTTGCGCCGACCCTGTGAGTGTTGCTATACGTATGGCTACCCTGACGAGGTCGTCCTGGCAGTGGACGACGAGCGACGCAGCTTGGGGAAGGCTTGCGATCGTTTGACTAGACAGTTAGAGGAGGCTAGAGAGGTTGGCCACGGGCAGGCGTTGCGCATTAGGGACTTGGAGTGGGGTCTCCGAGATGAGGTGGAGAGGACGGACGCTTTACGTCGTCAGCTTCACGACACACATCAATACCTCTTCGCAATGAAGAGGCAGCTGAGGGAGAGGGCTCGAGGTATTATGCTGGACTGTGAGGTCCTATTAGATGTGGCCGCGGAGGCACCACCGCGAGCTACCGGCCCGGAGCGAATGGATGAGGTAGATACTCTAGGTTCCGTTGGGGATTGGGGCCCTAGGGGAGGCGCGTAGGGCCGTTGTTTGGATTCTCTTGTGGTCATTTGACATGTTTTTGTTCTAACCAGTATAGCTGATTCTTTGGTTATCTGCTGGCTAACTAGATTTTTGGAGCCCGAATGCTCATGTATTTAAAGGGTTTTGTACCGACCGGATGTCGGATAACTTGTATATCTTTTGGTGTGACTTTGTAAATATATGTATATATTTGTGCATAATCTTTTGAACTTATCTTTTGCGTGTCTTTGTGTATATGCGTTGTATTCTTTATTTCGTTCATGGCTTGCCTGAATAACAAGTACACATTTTGTTTAAATTTATAGACTTTTGAACCGAAATGGACTCTGGTGGTAGAGGTAGAGGGCGAGGAAGAGGCCCCGAAGGAGGAAATGAGAACGAGCCAGATCAGGTAGTTACAGCCATCCAACGAATGGCTGACCTGCTAGAACAAATAGTTAACCAACAGGCTCAAGGCCAGGGAGGTAATGCCGGAAACCCTGGAAATAATATGGGCAATCACGAGGGAGAGGATCGTGCTTTAGAACGGTTCCAAAAGTTTGCACCCTCAAAATTTATAGGTGGACCCAACCCTGACTTAGCGGAAGGTTGGTTGGATCGTATGTTAGATATATTTGCCGCGCTTAGGTATTCGGAGGACCGACAAATATCTTTTGATGTCTTTCAGTTTGAGGGGGCCGCCCGAGCCTGATGGAATGTGATTAGAGCCAAGTAGGAGCGGGAACAGACCCCCTGGACATGGGTCAATTTTACACGAGAATTTAATGAAAAATATTTACCTCCCATTGTGCAAGAAAGACGTAAGGATGATTTTATCCGCCTGCGTCAAGGGGCATCTAGTGTGGCGGAGTATGAAACCCAGTTTACCAAACTCTCCCGCTTTGCTCCAGATTTGGTGCTAACGGAGCAAAAGTGAATCCGCCGCTTCGTTTAAGGTTTGAATGTGAAAATCCAGGAGCACTAGCGGCCACACAGCTGGATACATTTAGTCAGGCACTAGAAAAAGACAAAGGATTGAGATTGCCAAGGGACAGGTTAAAGCCTTTCATGACTGGAAAATGAGGCAACCCTCAGCGGTGACAGACTCGAGAAACGAGCCACCCTCTAAAATGGGTCGAGGATCAGATGGCCCATGACCCGCAGGAACCCTAAACCAGGGTAATTTTGGGAGAGCTCAAGTAGGGCAAGGGCCCCAGAAGGGTGCTCAGCGTGGAGTATTAACTGCAGGAACTAGGCCAACCTGTGGTTTCTGCGGGGCCAATCACACCGAGGAAAACTGTTGGAAGAACAGTTCCATCCGAAAATGCTATAAATGTGGTAGTACAGAACATCTGATTGCCCAATGCCCCAAGATGCAGAAAGAGGGACGTAAGCCGACAAATACAGGGGAAAATTGACCCAAAGGACCAGTTAGAGTGTATGCAATGGGTCAACAAGAGGTGACTGACTCTTCGGCAGTCATCGAAGGTACGCTCTCTCTTATCGGCGCACCGCAAGTGTTTAACAGACCCTGATGACACGTACTTTTGTAAACACTGCAATTATGGTTCACGAATAAAGGCATTAATTTCGAGGATGAAATTATTCTAAGTAGGGGAGGTTGTGAGACCCCGGTCAGTTATCAAGTTTGATATTAGGTGATATTCATTATTTGTGCGGTAAAATTTGGGGTTTTAGGGTTAATTAGAAAACCCTGAGTTGGGGTTAGGATTGAAACCCTAGTTTTTGTACTAATCCTAAGTTCGAGTGGTAGTTAAAGTTAGTTATACTAGTGTGTGTTTTCTTGCGGGTAAGTATAGGATTTGATCCATTTTATATAGGTTAAGTGAGTTTGGAAGTTAGGAAAACCTTAAACTAGAAAAATTTCTAGTGATATGATTTGTTAGAATTCTAAGTTGGGTTAAAACCCTAATTTTGCCTATGACAAAAATATTGTTGTTTAGTTGCTTTTATGTGAGTTAAGGTATGATTAAGTATAGGTGATTAAGAAAGGAAAGTGATTAGTGAAGCAATTAAGTGTGATTACATGTTTTGGACTAGATTAAGGTTATAACCTATGGAGTAAATTGAAAGAGTTCCAAATGTTTAAGGGCAAGAGTGGATCAAATGCAAAGTTGAAGGTGTAAGGGCTTGAGAGCAAATTGGGAGCTTTTATGTGATTGGTGGTAGTAGAAAATATCTTCCATAAGCTTTGACTATATTATACCACAGGATTTGTAAGATAATCATAAGGCAAAAAAACAAAACAAACCAAAGGAAAAGAAAGAGAGAGAGAGCCGAGAGGGAGAGAAAGAAAAAAAGAGAGAAAAGCTTTTGTTTCTTGCATTTGTGTTCGTCAACCTTGAGTTTGGATCTTGGAAGAACAACTTGGGGCTTGAGTTTTGGAAGATCAACCTAAGAAACTTGCAACTAGAAGGTAAGTCATCTCTCTTGGAAGTTAAAGTTTGGTGCTTAAGTCTTGAATCCATGAAAAGTGATGCTTTTGTTGTTTTTATGATCTTATATGATATAGATGGTGATTATATAGAGTTTAATGGTTCATCTTGGTGATATTTTGCTGCTGAAATTTCGGTCAAACCAAGAGAAATTTGGGCTTCTTGTTATAGGTTTTCTTAGTTGATTGGGTTGGTGATTAAACTTGATAATGGGACTTTAGGTGTGATTATCTCATTTGAATGGTGAATTCTTAATAAAATCAGGTTTGGTTATGAAACCCTAATATAAATGGAAGTTAGTTTAGCTTGGTTAGGGTTTAGTTGGTTAGGGTTTTTGAAGTGAGTGAAAAACTAGTGAAATTGGATTCTAGATTGTGGTTGGTGTTTGGTAATTTTTGTGGTATTTTGGGGAAGAAATTTCGGACCATTGGTAGGTCATTTAGAATCTGGTATAGGTAGTAGTGTTTGGTATGAGTTTGGCTAGAAAGCTTGTATTAGAACCATAGAAACGGACTGTGCAGTTGCGACGTTCGAAACCGGCAAAACTGGAAAAAGGGCAGTCCACAAATCCGAACTTGGGTTCTGTTTTTCTTTATGCTGCGTGCGATTCAGAGGTTTCTCAAAACATGAAAGTTGTAGCTGTGTACGCTCCGAAAGAGTTATAAGTGTGAGAACCCGAAAAATTTTCTAAAATTTTCTAGGGTTTATTTTTTTTAAACGCCCGGCCTTTTTCTACATTTTCTTTATTAGAAAAATTCCCCAGATAAAATTTATGAGCAAAGATAGTTTTAAAAATGATTTTTCTAGTATCGATTAGTTTTTGAGAAATTAAGAGCGTATTTTGGACGTGGGACCCGCTAGTGCGGTAAATGCATTATATTTTTGACAACTTGTTGGAATTTTGTATTAAGTGATATTATTTTACAAAGTGTTAAGATATTTGTATTGGAGAAACAAAAAGATAAGTTTTAAACCTAAAGGTGACAAGTGTCACCATTGATTACCTTAAGACCTTTCTTACCATTGACTTAAATAACCAAAAATGACCAAAAATATCTTCATTTCTAAGCTTCATATGGCCGACCACCTTCAAGCAATAAGGGAAGAAAAGCTCTCCAATTTCTTTGCTCCAAACTTGCTTAATCTTCACTTTTAACCGTTTAATTTTAGTTTTGCTCCATAAAAACCTTTCTCTTGGTGGTATTAAGGTGTGTGGTGAAGTGGTTTGAGAAGTAAAGGTGCTAAGTTGGGTCTTTCCTTGGGTTTGCATGGTAAGTGACTAAGGAACCTTTCCTTTGATCTTGATAATGTTCAATTAGTGATTGGTGGTGGTTGAATAAGTGGATTTTATGGATGATTTCATGATTTTGGGTTGAAATAGTGAAGTTTTATATGTTAATTAGGAATTTCTGTTCTCATATGATGTTATTTATGTGGTTATGTATGATGATTGGAAATGATAGTTGAGGAAGCTAGAAGGTGGAAAAAGTGGAAGATTGCAAGTAAATTCTGTTTTGGAAGAAATCTGGAAAATTAGGGTTCTTGGTTCTTCATTCTGTCCGAAATTTTAGGTCATAGATAGAGGCCGAATTGGCCTTGGCTCAAAACATGAAAGTTGTAGGTATTGATGTTTTAAGGGTGCCTGTAAAACTTCAGGTCAATTGGAGTAGTGTAGAATGAGATAATCTGAAATTACTATTGCTGTTCTGGGTTCATCAGGATGTTAGAACTGTGTCTGAAATGGGTTGTTTTGACTGGAATTGTTTTGGATTTGGGTGTTGAGGTCTTCTGATGAAATGTAGCTTGATGTCCAAGCTACCATATTCCTTTGGAATTTCTGCATTTGGACCTGTTTAGACTGAGTTGTACTGATTACAGCATAGTGTAATTTGTAAACCTGCAATTACGGTTCTGGTTTGTTATTTGGCATATTTGACTTAGTTGTGCTGGGATTTGGACTGAGTGACCTTCTACATTGTTGTAGCCTAGGTTCTTAGCTTCCAAATGGTGTATCTTGCACCTTCATCTGATAATCGTAGTGCCTTTGGTACCATTACCGTAAAATGACGTCCAAAACTATTTTTCTAGTTTTGAGCTTAACTCTCATTTCCGAACTTTTCCCTAGCTTGACTTGTACTAGTACTACTTGGAGCTTGCTAAATGGCTATTGGATGAACTTGTTGTTGTGTGTGTACCTTTGGGGTTGGAATGAGGATATAATGAAGTCGTGATGGCTGGAAAAGTTAGTAAATTCAAGGGAAGTGCTGTCCGAACTTTGAAGGGATTTGTTTGCATTGAGTTTGTGATCTAAGACTCGGATTTGAGCAAGGCAATGATATATGATGGATGGTTTCTGAGCCATGGAGGTGAGTGACCCTAAACTATTTCCAAAGTACTTGTGAAATGTTTCTTACATTATTTACTTTTGAACTGTTTCCCAAAGCTACTTTTGAACTGTTTTCTTGCATATCATGCGTGCTTATATGAAAGTGTCCTTGTTTGATATATTTCCTTGACTTCATGACTTGTATTATTGATTGATAACGTGTTACGTGCTTTGAATGATTTCCAAAAACGAGCTTTCTAGGCGAGTGTCTGTATTTTATCGCACTCGACCCTAAATCAATGTGAAATTTTCATGATAAATGATTAAATTCTACTTGCGCATGAATGTAAGCCTTTTGGGCTGAACTGGCCATTGCCCCTTGTTACCGGTCGTCTCGAGCCAGAAACGGACTCGGTCGGGCGATTAGGGACCTGGGTGAGCGTTTGGTATACTCGAGTATTACTTTGTAGGTTGGTGGAGGTTGGTGGAAAATGATGCAATTTCAAATGAAAAAAAAAAAAAGAAAAATGACAGGAGAACGAACGTATCTTTTCATGAATGTTACTATCGCTTTCCATTGTACATGTTTCTTGAATTATTGATACTCCATATTTAATGTTTTGTAAATGTTGTAATGTTTCTGGACTTATCATTTGATTTATGACATCATTGAAAAGAAATATTGTTAAACCGATTTGATTACTGATTTTCTGGTTACTCACTGAGCTTCTAGCTCACCCCAAAAATATTTTATTCCCCTCCACAGGGCTCAAGGCGAAGGCAGTACTTGTTGTGCTTATTCACGTGAATGGATGGCCTATATTTTGTACAATTTGGATTTGGAATCATTTTTATGTTTAGTTTGGGGAATTATTTCCGCTTGGGAATTAGTTTCCGCTACATTTGTGACATGTAATTATTGGAGACTTGGATGTATATTTGTGGACCATATGATGTATTTTTGATATTTATATTGTAATTCATTTGAGGATTGTAGTGAACGACTGAGTCCCGGCGAGAGCCGGGCAGGCGGCCCGCCGAACCCTCTGGTTCGCCTTAGGGGGAGGTGGGGCTGTCACAGTTGGTATCAGAGCTTAGGCTTCAGATCTCTGTAGTGTATCCTAGGCTTGAAGTTTAGGATGCCGGACTGTGGGTTTGGTTTGCCATATTAGTGATCCTTGCGGGATGTCTCGACTTGATTGGTACAAGATGGAATTTCGAGGATGACATTCTTTTAAGGAGGGGAGATTGTGACGCCCCGAAAAGTATAAGTGTGAGAACCCGAAAATTTTCTAATTTTCTAGGTTTATTTTTTTAAACGCCCGCCTTTTCTACATTTTCTTGATTAGAAAAATTCCCCAGATAAAGTTTATGAGCAAAAATAGTTTTAAAATGATTTTTCTAGTATCGGTTAGTTTTTGAGAAATTAAAAGCGTATTTTGGACATGGGACCCGCAAGTGCGGTAAATGCATTATATTTTTGACAACTTGTTGGATTTTTGTATTAAGTGATATTATTTTACAAAGTGTTAAGATATTTGTATTGGAGAGACAAAAAGATAAGTTTTAAACCTAAAGTTGACAAGTGTCACCATTTGATTGGGCTTACCTTAAGACCTTTCTTACCATTGACTTAAATAACCAAAAATGACCCAAAATATCTTCATTTCTAAGCTTCATATGGCCGACCACCTTCAAGCAATAAGGGAAGAAAAGCTCTCCAATTTCTTTGCTCCAAGCTTGCTTAATCTTCACTTTTAACCGTTTAATTTTAGTTTTGCTCCATAAAAACCTTTCTCTTGGTGGTATTAAGGTGTGTGGTGAAGTGGTTTGAGAAGCAAAGGTGCTAAGTTGGGTCTTTCCTTGGGTTTGCATGGTAAGTGACTAAGGAACCTTTCCTTTGATCTTGATAATGTTCAATTAGTGATTGGTGGTGGTTGAATAAGTGATTTTATGGATGATTTCATGATTTTGGTTGAAATTAGTGAAGTTTTATATTTAATTAGGATTTTTCTGTTCTCATATGATTGTTATTATGTGGTTATGTATGATGATTGGAAATGATAGTTGAGGAAGCTAGAAGGTGGAAAAAGTGGAAGATTGCAAGTAAATTCTGTTTTGGAAGAAATCTGGAAAATTAGGGTTCTTGGTTCTTCATTCTGTCCGAAATTTTAGGTCATAGATAGAGGCCGAATTGGCCTTGGCTCAAAACATGAAAGTTGTAGGTATGATGTTTTAAAGGGTTCCTGTAAAACTTCAGGTCAATTGGAGTAGTGTAGAATGAGATAATCCGAAATTACTATTGCTGTTCTGGGTTCATCAGGATGTTAGAACTGTGTCTGAAATGGGTTGTTTTGACTGGAATTGTTTTGGATTTGGGTGTTGAGGTCTTCTGATGAAATGTATCTTGATGTCCTAGCTACCATATGCCTTTGAAATTTCTGCATTTGGACCTGCTTAGACTGAGTTGTACTGATTACAGCATAGTGTAATTTGTAAACCTGCAATTACGGTTCTGGTTTGTTATTTGGCATATTTGACTTAGTTGTGCTGGGATTTGGACTGAGTGACCTTCTACATTGTTGTAGCCCTGGTTCTTAGCTTCGAAATGGTGTATCTTGTACCTTCATCTGATAATCGTAGTGCCTTTGGTACCATTACCGCAAAATGACGTCCAAAACTATTTTTCTGGTTTTGAGCTTAACTCTCATTTCCGAACTTTTCCCTAGCTTGACTTGTACTAGTACTACTTGGAGCTTGCTGAATGGCTATTGGATGAACTTGTTGTTGTGTGTGTACCTTTGGGGTTGGAATGAGGATATAATGAAGTCGTGATGGCTGGAAAAGTTAGTAAATTCAAGGGAAGTGCTGTCCGAACTTTGAAGGGATTTGTTTGCATTGAGTTTGTGATCTAAGACTCGGATTTGAGCAAGGCAATGATATATGATGGATGGTTTCTGAGCCATGGAGGTGAGTGACCCTAAACTATTTCCAAAGTACTTGTGAAATGTTTCTTACATTATTTACTTTTGAACTGTTTCCAAAGCTACTTTTGAACTATTTTCTTGCATATCATGCGTGCTTATATGAAAGTGTTCCTTGTTTGATATATTTCCTTGACTTCATGACTTGTATTATTGATTGATAACGTGTTACGTGCTTTGAATGATTTCCAAAACGAGCTTTCTAGGCGAGTGTGTATTTTATCGCACTCGACCTAAATCAATGTGAAAATTTCATGATAAATGATTAAATGCTACTTGCGCATGAATGTAAGCCTTTTGGGCTGAACTGGCCATTGCCCCTTGTTACCGGTCGTCTCGAGCCAGAAACGGACTCGGTCGGGCGATTAGGGACCTGGGTGAACGTTTGGTATACTCGAGTATTACCTTTGTAGGTTGGTGGAGGTTGGTGGAAAATGATGCAATTTCAAATGAAAAAAAAAAGAAATGACAGGAGAACGAACGTATCTTTTCATGAATGTTACTATCGCTTTCCATTGTACATGTTTCTTGAATTATTGATACTCCATATTTAATGTTTTGTAAATGTTGTAATTGTTTCTGGACTTATCATTTGATTTATGACATCATTGAAAAGAAATATTGTTAAACCGATTTGATTACTGATTTTCTGGTTACTCGCTGAGCTTCTAGCTCACCCCAAAAATATTTTATTCCCCTCCACAGGGCTCAAGGCGAAGGCAGGACTTGTTGTGCTTATTCACGTGAATGGATGGCCTATATTTTGTACAATTTGGATTTGGAATCATTTTTATGTTTAGTTTGGGGAATTATTTCCGCTTGGGAATTAGTTTCCGCTACATTTGTGACATGTAATTATTGGAGACTTGGATGTATATTTGTGGACCATATGATGTATTTTTGATATTTATATTGTAATTCATTTGAGGATTGTAGTGAACGACTGAGTCCCGGCGAGAGCCGGGCAGGCGGCCCGCCGAACCCTCTGGTTCGCCTTAGGGGGAGATGGGGCTGTCACAGTTGGTATCAGGTCAGGTCTATCCAGTGTATACTAGGGTTTTTACTTTCCATTCACTGACCTTATATCATTGCTACTACTCACATATTATTTTTCACTTAAAAGTCACTTTTAATCACCAAATTTGATCATTGCTCCGTCCCGAAAATTCATCCGGCGGAAAAATCACGAAAACCCTAATTTGCTCAAATCTTGAAACCGAAGTGTGAAAGCCTATTTTCTAGGTTCATTGGCACTTGTTGTGGGGTGATTGAGTAGTAGGGCCATTATAAAGTGGTATTTATCAAAGAAAAGGGAATTTTAAGAAAAATATAAGGAATTTTCACGGCTTCTGGCCGGATTCCTCACAAAACACTATTCACCAGCAATTTTTTCCTTTTCTTCTGCCTCGGGGCGTTACAACTCCCCTCCTTAAAAGAATGTCGTCCTCGACATTCCAACTTGTACTAATCAGATCAAAATAGTTCTCGAAAGTCGATCACGTATTAAGAATCATTTCAATCTCGCTTATCATAATCAAATACTAATCAGATCAAATATCTCAAAGGTCAATCACATACTAAGAATCACTCATTACAATCAAGTACTAAAAGTACTCCAATCCAACTTATCAAATAATCTTGATCCAATTGATAGTCAGACGAGTAACTGGATACATATACAAAAAGGGCTCGAAATCGGACTTAAAGTCCCTGGTATTTGGAAAAACAATTCAGGACATAACGATATCTCAGGTCAGAAATTACCCCTGGTGGTGCTTTATAACACAACAAACTAGCACTCAGCTATATTTCACCAGAGCCTCAGATGCAAGATTTTGTCCATGGCGGTGCTGGACAACACAACAGGTTAGCACAACGGCTATACCTCGCCAAAGAACCTCAGTTCAAAATTTCATCCTTGGTGGTGCTTTATAACACAACAAGTTAGCACAACGGCTAAACTTCACCAGAGAACCTTAGTTCAAAATTTCATCCTTGGTGGTGCTTTATAACACAACAAGTTAGCACAACGGCTAAACTTCACCAGAGGATCTTAGCTCAAGAAATTGGCCCTGGTGGTGCTTTATAACACAACAAGCTAGCACAACGGCTAAACTTCACCAGAGAGCCTCAAGTCAAAGTTTCATCCCTGATGGTGCTTTGAAACACAACAGGTATGCCTCGCCAAAAGAATGGCGGTGCTTGGTAACACAACAGGCAATACCTCATCAAAGAGGTTCAGTTCAAGAATTTCATCCCTGATGGTGCTTTGAAACACAACAGGTATGCCTCGCCAAAAGAATGGCGGTGCTTGGTAACACAACAGGCTATACCTCATCAGAGAGGTTTAGTTCAACCGCTACAGAGGAGTAGTAGCCGGTCTACAACCAAACAAGTACGAAAATGTTCAGAAACAGAGTCAAAAGCAGGGTTCAAGTATATCGGTTCAAAAGCAGGGTCAATTATTTCAGGTTCAAGGAACACGGGTATGAGTAGAAACTCACTCGCCTAGCTTATGCCCAGTAATTCACACTCTCAAGCAGTCATCAAACTCAAATCCACATACAGATCATATATAAATCAAGATACTTGCTCAAGAGTAAAAGAGATACCCTATTTTCAGTTAGGTCAGGTCTATCCAGTGTATGTAAGGGTACACTAGCCGATTCAAATTCAAGTCTACTTACAGGTCGTATACAAACCAAACTACTTGCTCATTCGTAAATGAAATACCATATATTCAGTCAAATCACAACCACTAAGTGTACGTAAAAGCACACTTGCCTAAACAATGTTCAAGTCTCAAGTGAACTCAGCCTAGTCAGTTTCCGGCAGTTCAAGTAGTTCAAATCCCAACACTTACAAATCGGGTGGTGCCATCCTTAATCAAACAAGAAGACTAGATGAAGGTTGCAAAATCAAAAATTTTCTCAACAATCCAGCCACCACCATAATGTATCAAAACCCAAGCCAACACTTATTGGACAAGTCCAAGTCATTATTTCAATTTCCTCATTCAGTTAAGTCTTGAGTACAAGACAAAATCTTTTGCGCTCTAACCTGTGCCATTACAACTTATCTCAAACTCAATCATAATTTCTATTCCCATCATCGTACATTAAACCATATTCGTCTAAAATTCACGAGCATTTCCTCAGGAAAAATATCGGGTACACAAGTACAAGAATTCAAACTAAGAAACTTCACGACTCAGACCACATGGTTTTAAACGAAGCTCATCAAGTCATATCTTACATGTACCATTTTCAAGAGTCACAACTGACGCTCCAAAAGAGCACTGAACGTACAAACCAATCCCACAGTCCGGCATCCTAAACTTTAAGCCTAGGATACACTACAAAGATCTGAAGCCTAAGCTCTGATACCATTTGTAACAGTTCTCAGGGTCACATTACAAGGTACCTATCAGATTGCCACCCGCACGCGGGCATCCCCTACGGAGAGTTTCACTTCGTGACTCTTCACGAACGAGAGGCTCGGGGCTTTTCCAGACGAAGGACTAGGGGTCCCAACTGTCGGCATATGGCTCTGATACCATTTGTAACGACCCCACCTCCCCCTAAGGCGAACCAAAGGGTTTAGCGGACCGCCTGCCCAGCTCTCGCCGGGACTCACTCACTTACTACATTTCTCAAGTAAATTACAAGGTACAACTCAAATAATACATTCAATTCTCCAAAATTACATATCTTAAGCGAAGCGGAAACCAATTCTAAGCGTAAAATGTAGATTTACATCCGATTCAATTCCAAATATTTATACAAGCCCAAAAGTACACAAACCAAAACTAAAACTAAACTATACAAGATGTACGCCATCCAGCCACACAAAGATCCAAATACAAGTTCTTCCTTTACCTCGATCCCTGTGGGGAGAAAAAGATAATAGGGGGTGAGCTAGAAGCTCAGCGAGTGACCAGTAAAATCAACAGCCAAGTATATTTCACAATAAAGCATTGATATGATGTCATGATGCAGTAATCAAATGTTCATTTATTGCTCATGAGAGCCAGTGAAGTTCTTGTACTTAAATATCCAATGCTCGTTTAGATCAGGTAACCATGAAACAGAAGTAAGGAGCCATCGGGCTCCAAAGAATGTGTAAACAATAGTGGAGACATTGGTTCTAAGCACAAGACTTTCCAGGAACTCATTGGAGCCAAATTATGTCATGGCACACACCCGAACCCCAAATGATATGCAAAGGAGTAATAAATGCAAGAATTAGTTCAAAAGTAACTTTGGGAACAGTCGAGGGATCACTCACTCAAACTATAGTGCTTCAAGCAGTCACGTTCAATGATACTCCAGGTTTGGAGTCCAGATCTGCGATAAAAATCCGATTTGAGAACTTTGAAACACGAGTAAGATTTGAAACTTAAACGTTCCGTTCATAAGAATCAACCAACTGAATTTCATTTGAAAGACATTCGTGAAACACTTGCTCGCTTTTCAAATCGTAAGGTTTTTGTAGCATATATACTTGGAAAACAACACTTGAGTTGAAAGTACAAGGAAATACAAGTTTACATTGGCCATTATATCTTTTCCTCAAGGGTACAAGTTCATTTAGGTTTTTAACGTATAACCCTCGATAACAAAGTAGTAAAGGTGCTCGCTAGTTTAAGTGATAATCACTTAACCTTCACTCAAGTTGCAAATATAGTTTTCTAGTTCTCGAGTAAAAATTCGGGCAGCATGCCCTTTGTGTTTACCTAATTTTCCAGCCATTTAGGCTTCATTATTTTTCCTCAACCAAAACCCAATATCACATATATCAGAAATTCATGTCAAGAGCCGTTCCATAGGCTCACAATATCATAAGAACAAGATTCACAATAATAGCAAGTGCAGAAATTCAATTTAGCAAAAGACAGATTTGACGTATGGATGCGGAAATAACATATCCGAGGCTACGCTTATCGGATTGAGGCACAACCTATGCCGTTTCAAAGCTAAGACACAGGGCTACAATGTTCATGAAGGTCACTTAGTCCAGTTCCTAATGTAACTTAGTCAAATCCTCAAATTACAGAACCAAAATCCAATTTGTCGGCTGTTTAACCGCATTACACTGTAATGGTCATATCTCAGAGTACGCAAGTCCGATTCAGGTGTTCTTAGAGGCATTTGAAAGCTAAGTCAGAATAATACAACTTTCATGTTTTAGCAAACAGCTAAATCAGTACGGATCCTAGTCAAAAAACGTGATAAACTGGACTAACTGATCACACGGACTGCTGGGGAAATACTTAAAACAGTAAGGGTATTTTGGACTTTTCATGACCTACGTTGCTCCGATTGAGCTGAAATTTTGTAGGCACCTATAAAATACCATTATCTACAACTTTAATTCTTTTACCTAAGGCCAATTCGGCCTCTAACATAGGGTTACAAATTCGGACAGAATGTTGGGGAAAATTTTCCAGATTCTGGAATTTTTTGTAATCAATGGAACTTTCTCAATTTTCTTGTTCTAATCACTACCAAAGCCCCTTATAAAACCTCAATTACAATATATATATATATATCATACATCAAATTGGGCAGAAATTCCCCAAGCCCTAGTTCATCATATAAAAGGGGAAAACTTCCAAATTCATCACACCCACTTGCATAATCATGAAATCAAGCCAAAACTTAAGCTAAATAAACATCTTAAAGCAAAATTTAAAGCAACAAAGGTCATGATCAAATGTTTGTACCTCAAAAGCAAGGCTTGATAGAGTGATCCTTCACCCCCTTTGATATTTCTTGGTTCCTCAAGCTTCCCAACTCGCACTTAGTACTTTAATCGGTTTAGAATTGGATTTGTTACTTGGGTTGAAGCAAATCAAGAAGAAAATGGTGAACTCTTGCTCTCCCTTTTTTCTCTCTTCTTACTCAGCCAAGATGCAGAAAATAATGAAGGAGATTAAGCTAAGTTTGTCTTATAAGAAGGTAGAAAGGTAAGAATTAATTCTAACCACAAGTTTGGCCAACACTTGGCTTAACCTTAACCACAAAAATTTTCTCTTTCCTTCCTTGCATTTGAGCCACAAATTTCGGTCAAAGCTGATGCAATTTAAGAAGATATTTTGCTCACAAGTCAATAAACTTGTTTGGTAAGAAAAATGGTGGTCAAGTGGTGCGTTCAATCGGTAGTGCGCGGGACCCGCCGGTTCGCGCCGTTTTTCTTAAAAACACACGTACTAGGGTTTTTACTTCCCATTCACTAACCTTATATCATTGCTACTACTCACATATTATTTTTCACTTAAAAGTCACTTTTAATCACCAAATTTGATCCTTGCTCCGTCCCGAAAATTCATCCGGCGGAAAAATCGCGAAAACCCTAATTTGCTCAAATCTTGAAACCGAAGTGTGAAACCCTATTTTCTAGGTTCATTGGCACTTATTGTGGGGTGATTGAGTAGTAGGGCCATTATAAAGTGGTATTTATCAAAGAAAAGGGAATTTTAAGAAAAATATAAGGAATTTGCACGGCTTCTGGCCGGATTCCTCACAAAACACTATTCACCAGCAATTTTTTCCTTTTCTTCTGCCTCGGGGCGTTACAAACCATTCCTTTGATCTTGATAATGTTCAATTAGTGATTGGTGGTGGTTGAATAAGTGATTTTATGGATGATTTCATGATTTTGGTTGAAATTAGTGAAGTTTTATATTTAATTAGGATTTTTCTGTTCTCATATGATTGTTATTATGTGGTTATGTATGATGATTGGAAATGATAGTTGAGGAAGCTAGAAGGTGGAAAAAGTGGAAGATTGCAAGTAAATTCTGTTTTGGAAGAAATCTGGAAAATTAGGGTTCTTGGTTCTTCATTCTGTCCGAAATTTTAGGTCATAGATAGAGGCCGAATTGGCCTTGGCTCAAAACATGAAAGTTGTAGGTATTGATGTTCTAAGGGTGGCCTGTAAAACTTCAGGTCAATTGGAGTAGTGTAGAATGGATAAGCCGAAATTACTATTGCTGTTCTGGGTTCATCAGGATGTTAGAACTGTGTCTGAAATGGGGTTGTTTTGACTGGAATTGTTTTGGATTTGATTGAGTGTTGAGGTCTTCTGATGAAATGTAGCTTGATGTCCTAGCTACCACATATGCCTTTGGAATTTCTGCATTTGGACCTGTTTAGACTGAGTTGTACTGATTACAGCATAGTGTAATTTGTAAACCTGCAATTACGGTTCTGGTTTGTTATTTGGCATATTTGACCTTAGTTGTGCTGGGATTTGGACTGAGTGACCTTCTACATTGTTGTAGCCCTGGTTCTTAGCTTCGAAATGGTGTATCTTGCACCTTCATCTGATAATCGTAGTGCCTTTGGTGCCATTACCGCAAAATGATGTCCAAAACTATTTTTCTGGTTTTGAGCTTAACTCTCATTTCCGAACTTTTCCCTAGCCTGACTTGTACTAGTACTACTTGGAGCTTGCTGAATGGCTATTGGATGAACTTGTTGTTGTGTGTGTACCTTTGGGGTTGGAATGAGGATATAATGAAGTCGTGATGGCTGGAAAAGTTAGTAAATTCAAGGGAAGTGCTGTCCGAACTTTGAAGGGATTTGTTTGCATTGAGTTTGTGATCTAAGACTCGGATTTGAGCAAGGCAATGATATATGATGGATGGTTTCTGAGCCATGGAGGTGAGTGACCCTAAACTATTTCCAAAGTACTTGTGAAATGTTTCTTACACTTTTGAATTTACTTTTGAACTGTTTTCTTGCATATCATGCGTGCTTATATGAAAGTGTTCCTTGTTTGATATATTTCCTTGACTTCATGACTTGTATTATTGATTGATAACGTGTTACGTGCTTTGAATGATTTCCAAAACGAGCTTTCTAGGCGAGTGTGTATTTTATCGCACTCGACCTAAATCAATGTGAAATTTTCATGATAAATGATTAAATGCTACTTGCGCATGAATGTAAGCCTTTTGGGCTGAACTGGCCATTGCCCCTTGTTACCGGTCGTCTCGAGCCAGAAACGGACTCGGTCGGGCGATTAGGGACCTGGGTGAGCGTTTGGTATACTCGAGTATTACCTTTGTAGGTTGGTGGAGGTTGGTGGAAAATGATGCAATTTCAAATGAAAAAAAAAAGAAATGACAGGAGAACGAACGTATCTTTTCATGAATGTTACTATCGCTTTCCATTGTACATGTTTCTTGAATTATTGATACTCCATATTTAATGTTTTGTAAATGTTGTAATTGTTTCTGGACTTATCATTTGATTTATGACATCATTGAAAAGAAATATTGTTAAACCGATTTGATTACTGATTTTCTGGTTACTCGCTGAGCTTCTAGCTCACCCCAAAAATATTTTATTCCCCTCCACAGGGCTCAAGGCGAAGGCAGGACTTGTTGTGCTTATTCACGTGAATGGATGGCCTATATTTTGTACAATTTGGATTTGGAATCATTTTTATGTTTAGTTTGGGGAATTATTTCCGCTTGGGAATTAGTTTCCGCTACATTTGTGACATGTAATTATTGGAGACTTGGATGTATATTTGTGGACCATATGATGTATTTTTGATATTTATATTGTAATTCATTTGAGGATTGTAGTGAACGACTGAGTCCCGGCGAGAGCCGGGCAGGCGGCCCGCCGAACCCTCTGGTTCGCCTTAGGGGGAGATGGGGCTGTCACAGTTGGTATCAGAGCTTAGGCTTCAGATCTCTGTAGTGTATCCTAGGCTTGAAGTTTAGGATGCCGGACTGTGGGTTTGGTTTTCTATATTAGTGATCCTTGCGGGATGTCTCGACTTGATTGGTACAAGATGGAATGTCGAGGACGACATTCTTTTAAGGAGGGGACATTGTGACGCCCCGAAAAGTATAAGTGTGAGAACCCGAAAATTTTCTAATTTTGTAGGTTTATTTTTTTAAACGCCCGCCTTTTCTACATTTTCTTGATTAGAAAAATTCCCCAGATAAAGTTTATGAGCAAAAATAGTTTTAAAATGATTTTTCTAGTATCGGTTAGTTTTTGAGAAATTAAAAGCGTATTTTGGACATGGGACCCGCAAGTGCGGTAAATGCATTATATTTTTGACAACTTGTTGGATTTTTGTATTAAGTGATATTATTTTACAAAGTGTTAAGATATTTGTATTGGAGAGACAAAAAGATAAGTTTTAAACCTAAAGGTGACAAGTGTCACCATTTGATTGGGCTTACCTTAAGACCTTTCTTACCATTGACTTAAATAACCAAAAATGACCAAAAATATCTTCATTTCTAAGCTTCATATGGCCGACCACCTTCAAGCAATAAGGGAAGAAAAGCTCTCCAATTTCTTTGCTCCAAACTTGCTTAATCTTCACTTTTAACCGTTTAATTTTAGTTTTGCTCCATAAAAACCTTTCTCTTGGTGGTATTAAGGTGTGTGGTGAAGTGGTTTGAGAAGTAAAGGTGCTAAGTTGGGTCTTTCCTTGGGTTTGCATGGTAAGTGACTAAGGAACCTTTCCTTTGATCTTGATAATGTTCAATTAGTGATTGGTGGTGGTTGAATAAGTGATTTTATGGATGATTTCATGATTTTGGTTTTTTTCTGTTCTCATATGATTGTTATTATGTGGTTATGTATGATGATTGGAAATGATAGTTGAGGAAGCTAGAAGGTGGAAAAAGTGGAAGATTGCAAGTAAATTCTGTTTTGGAAGAAATCTGAAAAATTAGGGTTCTTGGTTCTTCATTCTGTCCGAAATTTTAGGTCATAGATAGAGGCCGAATTTGTAACAGCCCCACCTTCCCCGGTTGACTCTCCGTCAACGTATATAGAACCAAAATGTCCGTAGACCCCTCTTTACACCGAATTCCGTCTACCAAACACCCCTTTACCGGGCCCGCTCACCGTAACCGAACAGAAATGGTAATACTCGAGTATACCGGAATCAAGGGTCTCAATACCCAAAAATCCCCGAACAGACTACCGTGGTTCGTTATCTAATCGTCCAGGCCCTTGCCGGCCCGACTCGAATAACTTAGCCACAGGATTGAGCTCATAGGTCATAGAAATCCGAACAGATGCAGACACAGATAACAGAGTCAGATACAGATACAGAATAGCAGATTCAGATAGCAGATTCAGACGGCAGATTCAGATAGGCACTCAAAATTGGCATATGAACAGATAGAAGAACGAGTGTGATAAAGTACACCCTCGCCTCCATTTTATCAAAACAGTATTTGGCTTCAATAGTCATAAATCAAGTATTCAGATATTCAGATATTTCACATAATGGGTAGCAGGTAGTGGAACACTCACCGGCTCAACTTCATAAGTTTTCACTTCAGATTGGCCTTAATCGCCAAGAAATCCTAACATAATCAAAATAAACCAATTGAAGGTTTTACTTCCAGAATCGAGTAAACAAAATGCACATGTGAGGCTCGACTACTAGTCGTATGCCTCGCCAAATAGTTACTAATGCAAGGGTGCAAAACATGATGTTCTTAGAAACGAAAAGGTAACATGAAGACTTAGGCGCAAACAACCCAAAAACCTTTCATTTCCACAAAAAGGCAAATCCAACTTAAAGGAACCAAACGGCCTATAAAATCGGGCAGCACCTCCCCTAAATTTCTTACTTTTCCAGCCATTAAGGCTTCATTATATCCTCAAATCTGTCCCAACAGTTCACACAAAAGTCATCTCATTTACCAAAAGCCGTTCACTAGGCTCAAAGCAGTACAAGTACAAAAGTTAGCTAGGAAATGACCGGAATAAGAGTAAGTCTTAAAACATGTAAGCAAGTACAATGAGACTCGAAATCCAAAATTGGTTGCAATTATCAACAATTCACACCTACTAGAGTCATTATAGTCCATTGCCAATCATCAAAGATGGCCACAACATCCCATTCATATGAAACCAGAAAAATCCCCAATAAAATAAAAACTTCACCAAAACTCTTCAAATCAAGAAATAATTCACATAATCCATCACTTCAGATCACATTAGGCACAAATGAACCATCATTAAGTATAGGAGGGAGTTCATATACCACTTACCAAGTAAACAAGAGAGAGGGAGATGTTGGACACCTTAGCTCTTCAAACAAACTTCACTAAACTACGTACTAGCACCCAAGGGAGGAATTTTATGGAGTGGAATCTAATTTAGGTGGTTGGTTTTGGAAGATTGAGTGAAATGGAAGCTAGAAAGTTGAAGAATTTCTTTCTTCTTTGCTCAAGGAAGAACCGGCCATGGAGGAGAAGAAAATGGTGATTTTTGAGCAATTTTTCAAGATATTTACTCAATTTGGTCAAAAGTCAAAAGTGTGAATAGTTGCCAACAAAGTCCAACCAATGGTTGTGTGACACTTGTCACTCCATTAATGCAATCTTATCACTTCTTTTTCTCTCTCACATCAATCATTTCACACACTCTACTTATCTCTTAACACCCGATAAATTTTACACAGTATCCGAAATTTAACCTCATTGGCCGAAATTTTCCGAACTTTTCGCACTAGTGGGTCCCACGTCCGGTATTCACTCTTAATTTCTCAAAACCTATTCAATACTAGAAAAATCATCTAAAAACATGATTACTCATAAAATTCACCAGAAAAAAATTTCCTAAGCCAGAAAATGCAGAAAACATGCCATTAAAGGGGATAAACCCTAGGAAAATTATTAAGAGGAATTTACGGGTTCTCACAGAATTGGCCTTGGCTCAAAACATGAAAGTTGTAGGTATTGATGTTTTAAGGGTGCCTGTAAAACTTCAGGTCAATTGGAGTAGTGTAGAATGAGATAAGACGAAATTACTATTGCTGTTCTGGGTTCATCAGGATGTTAGAACTGTATCTGAAATGGGTTGTTTTGACTGGAATTGTTTTGGATTTGGGTGTTGAGGTCTTCTGATGAAATGTAGCTTGATGTCCTAGCTACCATATGCCTTTGGAATTTCTACATTTGGACCTGTTTAGACTGAGTTGTACTGATTACAGTTTGTAAACCTGCAATTACGGTTCTGGTTTGTTATTTGGCATATTTGACTTAGTTGTGCTGGGATTTGGACTGAGTGACCTTCTACATTGTTGTAGCCCTGGTTCTTAGCTTCGAAATGGTGTATCTTGCACCTTCATCTGATAATCGTAGTGCCTTTGGTGCCATTACCGCAAAATGATGTCCAAAACTATTTTTCTGGTTTTGAGCTTAACTCTCATTTCCGAACTTTTCCCTAGCCTGACTTGTACTAGTACTACTTGGAGCTTGCTGAATGGCTATTGGATGAACTTGTTGTTGTGTGTGTACCTTTGGGGTTGGAATGAGGATATAATGAAGTCGTGATGGCTGGAAAAGTTAGTAAATTCAAGGGAAGTGCTGTCCGAACTTTGAAGGGATTTGTTTGCATTGAGTTTGTGATCTAAGACTCGGATTTGAGCAAGGCAATGATATATGATGGATGGTTTCTGAGCCATGGAGGTGAGTGACCCTAAACTATTTCCAAAGTACTTGTGAAATGTTTCTTACATTATTTACTTTTGAACTGTTTCCAAAGCTACTTTTGAACTGTTTTCTTGCATATCATGCGTGCTTATATGAAAGTGTTCCTTGTTTGATATATTTCCTTGACTTCATGACTTGTATTATTGATTGATAACGTGTTACGTGCTTTGAATGATTTCCAAAACGAGCTTTCTAGGCGAGTGTGTATTTTATCGCACTCGACCTAAATCAATGTGAAATTTTCATGATAAATGATTAAATGCTACTTGCGCATGAATGTAAGCCTTTTGGGCTGAACTGGCCATTGCCCCTTGTTACCGGTCGTCTCGAGCCAGAAACGGACTCGGTCGGGCGATTAGGGACCTGGGTGAACGTTTGGTATACTCGAGTATTACCTTTGTAGGTTGGTGGAGGTTGGTGGAAAATGATGCAATTTCAAATGAAAAAAAAAAGAAATGACAGGAGAACGAACGTATCTTTTCATGAATGTTACTATCGCTTTCCATTGTACATGTTTCTTGAATTATTGATACTCCATATTTAATGTTTTGTAAATGTTGTAATTGTTTCTGGACTTATCATTTGATTTATGACATCATTGAAAAGAAATATTGTTAAACCGATTTGATTACTGATTTTCTGGTTACTCACTGAGCTTCTAGCTCACCCCAAAAATATTTTATTCCCCTCCACAGGGCTCAAGGCGAAGGCAGTACTTGTTGTGCTTATTCACGTGAATGGATGGCCTATATTTTGTACAATTTGGATTTGGAATCATTTTTATGTTTAGTTTGGGGAATTATTTCCGCTTGGGAATTAGTTTCCGCTACATTTGTGACATGTAATTATTGGAGACTTGGATGTATATTTGTGGACCATATGATGTATTTTTTATATTTATATTGTAATTCATTTGAGGATTGTAGTGAACGACTGAGTCCCGGCGAGAGCCGGGCAGGCGGCCCGCCGAACCCTCTGGTTCGCCTTAGGGGGAGGTGGGGTCGTCACAGTAGCTTCTTAAGTCCTTAATGTTCCTACAAAATTTCAGGTCAAACGGA
Organism: Coffea eugenioides; assembly: GCF_003713205.1. NCBI lineage: Eukaryota > Viridiplantae > Streptophyta > Magnoliopsida > Gentianales > Rubiaceae > Coffea > Coffea eugenioides. The sequence goes on from NC_040043.1 coordinate 20,605,120, forward strand.
TCAGTGTAGCCCGAATTATAGCCAAAACACTTGCACCTGTTTTGAACACTGGAATGTGTTACACTTTTGGATTTAGCCTCTGATCATGCTCGGTTCGCCTAGATAACGCGCGAACTGGGTGTTGACCCCTTCATAAGAAATGTAGATCTTGGTTTTAGCTTCGAAACAGTATAAATTGCATCCAAATCCGAGTTCCGTAGCTCCAGTTATAATCAAAACAAGATCAGTCGTCAGAACTGCCTTTGAATTTGGACAGTTCTGACAGGAACTTTGGACCCATTTTTCACCCTGCTCTGTATTGATTCAGGTTTTGGCCAAAACATAAAAGTTTTAGCATTATGACATAGGTTTCTAATGCCTTTGGAATTTCTTGATTCGGATTTACGATCTGGGAGTTATGGTTCGACAAACAGACCCTGTCCGTCACCCTAAAGTGCAAACTTCTGGTACTGTTTTCCATAATTTCGACCTACTTCCATTCAGATCTAGATTAAGGTGTCTTCATGAAAATTGTCACCTTCCTCTTAGCTTCGTAACGGTGTCTCATACACTTTGATCCGACATTCTTAGCCTAACTTTTAATCCAAACGGTTCGGGGTAGCAAATCTGTCCGTTTCCGTTTCCGTTTGCTGGCCATTTCCGTTTCCGTATGTCGTTTCCGTGCGCGCGTGTACCCGTTTTGCCGTTTCTCTTTATTTATGCATTCTAGTAGCCGTTTGTGATATAATGTGGTGCAATCTTTTATTTCTGACGGTGACGGGCTAGACGGTGCCAGTGGGGCCTACTAGCTGGAATACGTGACGTAATCTTCACATTTTGCTATACTTGATCTTTGTGTAAGTATTCGGGCTGTTTTTTTATATAACTTGCTTATGTGTTTTGAGGTGAATGAAAGGGTACCTAGGCGAGGGTGTACTTCATCGCACTCGACCTAAACCCTAATTTATATGCATATTTATACATGACATGTCTAAATGAATTATTTTGGGTTTGAACCCCTTGAGCTTGTAGCTCGGGGTGACGTTTGTAAGTTGGGATTGATTTTCCAACCTAGATGGACTATTCGAGCCAGCCGAGGCTTGGTCGAAGCCAGTCCAACCTAGTCTGAGGTCACCAAGTTTGTGAATCCGGTTCAACGAGAATGTGAACCAAGTTTGTGAACCGAGCTTGTGAGCCAAGCTCAATTTCGTTCGCTCGAGCAATTTTGTGAGGTGACTGGCCAGTGAGGGTGATAAGGTGTTAGGTGGGTGTACAAGTGGAGTTCTACGGACCTTAAGTGTAGTCGACGGAGGGTCGGCAGGAGGTCACACCTGGCAAATGACGTGACTTTGGAGCCAACCTGTATCCTTCATTTGTATTGTTACTTTTGCACTTGACTTGACATTTTTGTGAAATAGTTGTTTATTTTAATGTGAAATTTATGCTTTCCCCCCCTCCCCGGTTTACTTACTAAGCATTTAGCTTACCATTTTCCTTTGTTTTCCTTAACTGGGGATGACGTGGGGGAACCCTTTTGCACTATCACTAGTATTGTTAGGTTTGGTTTGTAATGGTTGGACAACTAAGATATTTCTTTTACTTTGGTGATATGTATAAAGAACCCGTCTTCGGGTCTACTTTTGCTCTTGGTTCTGTAGTAGTTCGATAACTCCTTTTGAGGATGTAAATACCCTTTTTGGGATTGAATATATTGTGAATAGTACTCTTTTGGTTTATATAGTTTTATTAGCTTTGTGTGTTTTGAGTCTTGGCGCGAGCTAGGCAGGCGTCCCACCGATACCCTCGGGTTCACTCTTGGGAGAAGTGGGGACGTCACAGATTTAGTTCATAAGTTGGTCCAAATTGAGCCATAAGCTACTACAACATTCCTATGTTTACTTGTGCAGGGCAGAATTTTCAGTCAAATTTGCCAATTTCTAGAATTTATGGTCATTGAATCAAACTCTAAATTTTACACCGTAGGAAGCCTCTCTGAGTCTAGTTTCAAACGCAACAAACGGAACTCAATTCCGACTTTCCTATACGAAGTTATAGCCAATTTCCCAAAACTGCGCAGAGCCTCCTGCGAAAATTCTAGATTTTCTAACAACTTGAGATTATGAAACTTTTCTTAACAAAATTCACTCCCTTGACTCAAATTCAACCATTAAAAGCAACCAAGAATCAAAGTAAGTGAGTTCACATAAAGGTTATAAAGAAAAGTTAAATTGCGGGGTCTCACATGACAAGGCTTTCATTGTTTTCAAGATAATAAAGCTATCATTACTTTTGAGGTGATAGAATTGGCACGACTTTTGATAAAGATGGCATGATTATTGATAAAGCTATCAAACTTATGAGGTGATAAGCTTGTCACGTTTTACAAGAAGATTGTATCACCATCTCGAAGAAGCTAGCTGCTGTGATTTCTCCTTTAAATAGGGGTTAATCCCCTCTTGTATATAAGATAGAAAAGTAATGGAAAACTAAAGGTTCATTTGAGTGAATTAAATAATAGCTCTTTTCTTGTTTCTCTCTTCGCTTGAGCTCTTTAATTTTTCTTGTTTTCTTATTATATTACCCACCACATAAACAACTCGAATCTTACATCACATTAGTATTATTTTTATAACATCAAATCATTTTTCACTTTTTTCTTCGTTTATAATCTTAACAGTCAAATTGAGTTATATGGAAGTCTAATCTTAAAGTGAAACCCATTTTTCCTCTCTCTCTCTCTCTCTCTCTCTCTTTCTGCATCAATTTATAATCTTAATAGTCAAATTGAAGTTTTGAAGTCGAATCCACCATTGTTTTCACTACTTTTTTCCATTTTTTCTCCTTCCTGCCTAATAGTGTTTTCACTACTTTCTTATCATATTACCTAACACATAAACAACTCGAATTTTACATCACATTAGTTTTAGTTTTATAACATCAAAATCATTTTGTGAGGACCCGTACTTTTCTTAATTTCTAGGTTTTAATTTCTTTTAATTGCACGTTTTTCCACATTTTCTTTATTCAAAAATTTTTAAAAAATAAATTTTATGAGTAAATATAGGTTTTAAATGATTTTTCTAGTATCGGTTAGTTTTTGAGAAATAAGAATGTATATCGGACGTGGGACCCACTAGTGCGGAAAGTTCGGTAAAATTCGGCCAACTAGGTTAAGTTTTGGATACTGGAATTAATTTACCGGGTGTTAAGAGATAAGTAGAGGTTGCAATTTGGATTGGTGTAAGAGGAAACAAAGTGATAGACTTGCATTAAATAGGGTGACAAGTGTCACCATTTGGTTGGATTGACTTGTATGACCACTATTCATTTTCTTACCAATTGACCAAATAAATCAAAAAAATACCAAAAATTCACCATTTTCTCCTTCATCTTGGCCGACCTCTTCAAGCAACAAAAGAAAGAAAACTCTTCAAGTTTTTGGCTTCAATCTTGCTCCAATCTACCAAATCAACCATTGAATCTTGGTTTTGCTCCATAGAAACACTTAAGGGAGTGATAGTGAGTTGTTTTGTGGAGTTGTTTGGAAGGCTCAAGTGATTAGTTGCTCTCCCTCTTGTGTTGCTAAGGTAAGTTGAGAAGGACCCCTCTCCTCCCTCTAATGATGCTTAAATCATGATTGGTGGTAGTATAAGATGCACTTTTATGGTTTATATCTTGATTTTTGGTTGAATTGATGAAGTTTTATAATTTTTGGGGATTTTTCTGTTTTCATATGAATATGATTATGTGGTTATGTATGATGATTGGAAATGGTATTTAAGGAAGCTAGAAGGTGGAAAAAGTGGTAAATTGCAAGCAATTTCTGTTTTAGAAAGAAAATTGGAAAGTAGGGTTTCTTTGAATTACATTCTGCCCGGTTTTGTAGCTCAGAATTAGAGGCCGAATTGGCCTTGCGTTAAAACATGAAAGTTGTAGGGAATTATATTTTAGAGGTGCCTACAAAATTTCAGGTCAACCGGAGTAGCGTAGCTTGAGAAAAGACGGAATTATCCTTGCTGCCCTGGTTTTACCCGAATTTGGGAATTGCTTCTGTAATTGGTTATTTTAGTTAGGAATGCTTCCGAATTGGTTGTTGAGGTCTTCTGATGAAATGTATCCCTGTTTCTTAGCTTTCAGATGGCTATGGAATTTCTGGATTTGGACTTAGGTAGGCTGATTTATGATGTTTGCACTAGAATGCGTTTTGTGAATCTGTTTTTACGGTTTTGGTGTAGTAGATTGCATTTTTGACCTGGTTACACTCAAAACTGGGCTGAGTGACCTTCTGTAATATTGTAGCCCTATCTCTTAGCTTCTAAATGGTGGGTCTTTCACCTTCATCCGATAATTGTAGTGCCATTGGTACCAAAACCGTAAAATAATGTCAAAAACTATTTTTTTCTGGGTAAACACTTACTCCATTTCCGGATTTTTCTGGTTTCCTCTAATGCCTATGTATGCTTATGGAACCCTATTTCGGTAGTATTTGGCATTGGTTTATGACTTATAATCGAGTCTTATTGTGCTTATTGGAATATTTTAGGGCTTGACTTTCCTTTCCGGACATTTTCCTAGCTAAATGACTTGAATGACTTTAAGCCTAGTGAACGGCTTTTGGAAATGAGATTATTTTTGTACGAGATGTTGGGACTGATTTGAGGAAATAATGAAGCCATGACGGCTAGAAAAGTAAGCAAATTTAGTGGAAATGCTGTCCAATTTTCTAGGCCGTTTGGTTCCTTTAAGTTTGAATTGCCTTTTGGTAGAAATGAAGGGCTTTTGGGTTGTTTGAGCCTAGGTCTTCATGTTACCTTTTCATTTCCAAAAATCATGTTTTGCACCCTTGCATTAGTAATTATTTGGCGAGGCATACGACTGGTAGTCGAGCCTCACATGTGCATCCTGTATACTCGATTTTTGAAAGTGGAACCTTCAATTGTTTTACTTTGATTATTTTAGGGTTTCTTGGTGATTAAAGTTCTCTTTTGGGCAAAAACTTTTGAGGTATCTGTACTGACACCGGTGAGTGTACCACTCCCCTTATTTGTTACTTAACTTGGTTTCTGTACTTGCAATCTGTGATCTGAATGACTGTACTATCTGTTTATTCTGTTTGAGATGAGGGTGTACTTTATCACACTCGTTCTCTTGTCTGTTCATATGCCAAATTTTGGTGCGAATCTGAATATGTTATCTGTCATCTGTATCTGTATCTGTATCTGTTCTGACGTCGTTTGGAAGCTTGTATCCAACGACCTTTCTGGG
>NC_040043.1:20618275-20636975 GCF_003713205.1 Coffea eugenioides
ATCCCTTAACACCTGGTAAATTAAATCCAGTATCCAAAACTTAACCTAGTTGGCCGAAAATTGCCGAACTTTTCGCACTAGTGGGTCCCACGTCCGGTATTCACTCTTAATTTCTCAAAACCTATTCAATACTAGAAAAATCATCTAAAAACATGATTACTCATAAAATTCACCAGGAAAAATTTCCTAAGCCAGAAAATGCAGAAAACATGCCATTAAAGGGGATAAACCCTAGGAAAATTATTAAGAGGAATTTACGGGTTCTCACAGAATTGGCCTTGGATTAAAACATGAAAGTTGTAGGGTTATTGATGTTTTAAGGGTGCCTGTAAAAACTTCAGGTCATTGCGCAGTAGTGTAGAATGAGATAAGACGAAATTACTATTGCTGTTCGGGGGTCATCAGGATGTGTAGAACTGTATCTTGAAATGGTTGTTTTGACTGGGATTGTGTTGGATGTTTGGGTGTTGAGGTCTTCTGATGAAATGTCTTTGATGTCCTAGCTACCATATGCCTTTGGAATTTCTACATTTGGACCTGTTTAGACTGAGTTGTACTGATTACAGTTTGTAAACCTGCAATTACGGTTCTGGTTTGTTATTTGGCATATTTGACTTAGTTGTGCTGGGATTTGGACTGAGTGACCTTCTACATTGTTGTAGCCCTGGTTCTTAGCTTCGAAATGGTGTATCTTGCACCTTCATCTGATAATCGTAGTGCCTTTGGTGCCATTACCGCAAAATGATGTCCAAAACTATTTTTCTGGTTTTGAGCTTAACTCTCATTTCCGAACTTTTCCCTAGCCTGACTTGTACTAGTACTACTTGGAGCTTGCTGAATGGCTATTGGATGAACTTGTTGTTGTGTGTGTACCTTTGGGGTTGGAATGAGGATATAATGAAGTCGTGATGGCTGGAAAAGTTAGTAAATTCAAGGGAAGTGCTGTCCGAACTTTGAAGGGATTTGTTTGCATTGAGTTTGTGATCTAAGACTCGGATTTGAGCAAGGCAATGATATATGATGGATGGTTTCTGAGCCATGGAGGTGAGTGACCCTAAACTATTTCCAAAGTACTTGTGAAATGTTTCTTACATTATTTACTTTTGAACTGTTTCCAAAGCTACTGTTGAACTGTTTTCTTGCATATCATGCGTGCTTATATGAAAGTGTTCCTTGTTTGATATATTTCCTTGACTTCATGACTTGTATTATTGATTGATAACGTGTTACGTGCTTTGAATGATTTCCAAAACGAGCTTTCTAGGCGAGTGTGTATTTTATCGCACTCGACCTAAATCAATGTGAAATTTTCATGATAAATGATTAAATGCTACTTGCGCATGAATGTAAACCTTTTGGGCTGAACTGGCCATTGCCCCTTGTTACCGGTCGTCTCGAGCCAGAAACGGACTCGGTCGGGCGATTAGGGACCTGGGTGAACGTTTGGTATACTCGAGTATTACCTTTGTAGGTTGGTGGAGGTTGGTGGAAAATGATGCAATTTCAAATGAAAAAAAAAAGAAATGACAGGAGAACGAACGTATCTTTTCATGAATGTTACTATCGCTTTCCATTGTACATGTTTCTTGAATTATTGATACTCCATATTTAATGTTTTGTAAATGTTGTAATTGTTTCTGGACTTATCATTTGATTTATGACATCATTGAAAAGAAATATTGTTAAACCGATTTGATTACTGATTTTCTGGTTACTCACTGAGCTTCTAGCTCACCCCAAAAATATTTTATTCCCCTCCACAGGGCTCAAGGCGAAGGCAGTACTTGTTGTGCTTATTCACGTGAATGGATGGCCTATATTTTGTACAATTTGGATTTGGAATCATTTTTATGTTTAGTTTGGGGAATTATTTCCGCTTGGGAATTAGTTTCCGCTACATTTGTGACATGTAATTATTGGAGACTTGGATGTATATTTGTGGACCATATGATGTATTTTTTATATTTATATTGTAATTCATTTGAGGATTGTAGTGAACGACTGAGTCCCGGCGAGAGCCGGGCAGGCGGCCCGCCGAACCCTCTGGTTCGCCTTAGGGGGAGGTGGGGTCGTCACAGTAGCTTCTTAAGTCCTTAATGTTCCTACAAAATTTCAGGTCAAACGGATCAGTGTAGCCCGAATTATAGCCAAAACACTTGCACCTGTTTTGAACACTGGAATGTGTTACACTTTTGGATTTAGCCTCTGATCATGCTCGGTTCGCCTAGATAACGCGCGAACTGGGTGTTGACCCCTTCATAAGAAATGTAGATCTTGGTTTTAGCTTCGAAACAGTATAAATTGCATCCAAATCCGAGTTCCGTAGCTCCAGTTATAATCAAAACAAGATCAGTCGTCAGAACTGCCTTTGAATTTGGACAGTTCTGACAGGAACTTTGGACCCATTTTTCACCCTGCTCTGTATTGATTCAGGTTTTGGCCAAAACATAAAAGTTTTAGCATTATGACATAGGTTTCTAATGCCTTTGGAATTTCTTGATTCGGATTTACGATCTGGGAGTTATGGTTCGACAAACAGACCCTGTCCGTCACCCTAAAGTGCAAACTTCTGGTACTGTTTTCCATAATTTCGACCTACTTCCATTCAGATCTAGATTAAGGTGTCTTCATGAAAATTGTCACCTTCCTCTTAGCTTCGTAACGGTGTCTCATACACTTTGATCCGACATTCTTAGCCTAACTTTTAATCCAAACGGTTCGGGGTAGCAAATCTGTCCGTTTCCGTTTCCGTTTGCTGGCCATTTCCGTTTCCGTATGTCGTTTCCGTGCGCGCGTGTACCCGTTTTGCCGTTTCTCTTTATTTATGCATTCTAGTAGCCGTTTGTGATATAATGTGGTGCAATCTTTTATTTCTGACGGTGACGGGCTAGACGGTGCCAGTGGGGCCTACTAGCTGGAATACGTGACGTAATCTTCACATTTTGCTATACTTGATCTTTGTGTAAGTATTCGGGCTGTTTTTTTATATAACTTGCTTATGTGTTTTGAGGTGAATGAAAGGGTACCTAGGCGAGGGTGTACTTCATCGCACTCGACCTAAACCCTAATTTATATGCATATTTATACATGACATGTCTAAATGAATTATTTTGGGTTTGAACCCCTTGAGCTTGTAGCTCGGGGTGACGTTTGTAAGTTGGGATTGATTTTCCAACCTAGATGGACTATTCGAGCCAGCCGAGGCTTGGTCGAAGCCAGTCCAACCTAGTCTGAGGTCACCAAGTTTGTGAATCCGGTTCAACGAGAATGTGAACCAAGTTTGTGAACCGAGCTTGTGAGCCAAGCTCAATTTCGTTCGCTCGAGCAATTTTGTGAGGTGACTGGCCAGTGAGGGTGATAAGGTGTTAGGTGGGTGTACAAGTGGAGTTCTACGGACCTTAAGTGTAGTCGACGGAGGGTCGGCAGGAGGTCACACCTGGCAAATGACGTGACTTTGGAGCCAACCTGTATCCTTCATTTGTATTGTTACTTTTGCACTTGACTTGACATTTTTGTGAAATAGTTGTTTATTTTAATGTGAAATTTATGCTTTCCCCCCCTCCCCGGTTTACTTACTAAGCATTTAGCTTACCATTTTCCTTTGTTTTCCTTAACTGGGGATGACGTGGGGGAACCCTTTTGCACTATCACTAGTATTGTTAGGTTTGGTTTGTAATGGTTGGACAACTAAGATATTTCTTTTACTTTGGTGATATGTATAAAGAACCCGTCTTCGGGTCTACTTTTGCTCTTGGTTCTGTAGTAGTCTCGATAACTCCTTTTGAGGATGTAAATACTCTTTTGGGATTGAATATATTGTGAATAGTACTCTTTTGGTTTATATAGTTTTATTAGCTTTGTGTTTTGAGTCTGGCGCGAGCTAGGCAGGCGTCCACCGATACCCTCGGGTTTCCCTTGGGAGAAGTGGGGACGTCACAGATTTAGTTCATAAGTTGGTCCAAATTGAGCCATAAGCTACTTCAACATTCCTATGTTTACTTGTGCAGGGCAGAATTTTCAGTCAACTTTGCCAATTTCCTAGAATTTATAAACATTGAATCAAACTCTAAATTTTACACCGTAGGAAGCCCTATGAGTCTAGTTTCAAACGCAATAAACGGAACTCAATTCCGACTTTCCTATACGAATTATAGCCAATTTCCCAAAACTGCGCAGAGCCTCCTGCGAAAATTCTAGATTTTCTAACAACTTGAGATTATGAAACTTTTCTTAACAAAATTCACTCCCTTGACTCAAATTCAACCATTAAAACAACCAAGAATCAAATGTAAGTGAGTTCACATAAAGGTTATAAAGAAAAGTTAAATTGCGGGGTCTCACATGACAAGGCTTTCATTGTTTTCAAGATAATAAAGCTATCATTACTTTTGAGGTGATAGAATTGGCACGACTTTTGATAAAGATGGCATGATTATTGATAAAGCTATCAAACTTATGAGGTGATAAGCTTGTCACGTTTTACAAGAAGATTGTATCACCATCTCGAAGAAGCTAGCTGCTGTGATTTCTCCTTTAAATAGGGGTTAATCCCCTCTTGTATATAAGATAGAAAAGTAATGGAAAACTAAAGGTTCATTTGAGTGAATTAAATAATAGCTCTTTTCTTGTTTCTCTCTTCGCTTGAGCTCTTTAATTTTTCTTGTTTTCTTATTATATTACCCACCACATAAACAACTCGAATCTTACATCACATTAGTATTATTTTTATAACATCAAATCATTTTTCACTTTTTTCTTCGTTTATAATCTTAACAGTCAAATTGAGTTATATGGAAGTCTAATCTTAAAGTGAAACCCATTTTTCCTCTCTCTCTCTCTCTCTCTCTCTCTTTCTGCATCAATTTATAATCTTAATAGTCAAATTGAAGTTTTGAAGTCGAATCCACCATTGTTTTCACTACTTTTTTCCATTTTTTCTCCTTCCTGCCTAATAGTGTTTTCACTACTTTCTTATCATATTACCTAACACATAAACAACTCGAATTTTACATCACATTAGTTTTAGTTTTATAACATCAAAATCATTTTGTGAGGACCCGTACTTTTCTTAATTTCTAGGTTTTAATTTCTTTTAATTGCACGTTTTTCCACATTTTCTTTATTCAAAAATTTTTAAAAAATAAATTTTATGAGTAAATATAGGTTTTAAATGATTTTTCTAGTATCGGTTAGTTTTTGAGAAATAAGAATGTATATCGGACGTGGGACCCACTAGTGCGGAAAGTTCGGTAAAATTCGGCCAACTAGGTTAAGTTTTGGATACTGGAATTAATTTACCGGGTGTTAAGAGATAAGTAGAGGTTGCAATTTGGATTGGTGTAAGAGGAAACAAAGTGATAGACTTGCATTAAATAGGGTGACAAGTGTCACCATTTGGTTGGATTGACTTGTATGACCACTATTCATTTTCTTACCAATTGACCAAATAAATCAAAAAAATACCAAAAATTCACCATTTTCTCCTTCATCTTGGCCGACCTCTTCAAGCAACAAAAGAAAGAAAACTCTTCAAGTTTTTGGCTTCAATCTTGCTCCAATCTACCAACTCAACCATTGAATCTTGGTTTTGCTCCATAGAAACACTTAAGGGAGTGATAGTGAGTTGTTTTGTGGAGTTGTTTGGAAGGCTCAAGTGATTAGTTGCTCTCCCTCTTGTGTTGCTAAGGTAAGTTGAGAAGGACCCCTCTCCTCCCTCTAATGATGCTTAAATCATGATTGGTGGTAGTATAAGATGCACTTTTATGGTTTATATCTTGATTTTTGGTTGAATTGATGAAGTTTTATAATTTTTGGGGATTTTTCTGTTTTCATATGAATATGATTATGTGGTTATGTATGATGATTGGAAATGGTATTTAAGGAAGCTAGAAGGTGGAAAAAGTGGTAAATTGCAAGCAATTTCTGTTTTAGAAAGAAAATTGGAAAGTAGGGTTTCTTTGAATTACATTCTGCCCGGTTTTGTAGCTCAGAATTAGAGGCCGAATTGGCCTTGCGTTAAAACATGAAAGTTGTAGGGAATTATATTTTAGAGGTGCCTACAAAATTTCAGGTCAACCGGAGTAGCGTAGCTTGAGAAAAGACGGAATTATCCTTGCTGCCCTGGTTTTACCCGAATTTGGGAATTGCTTCTGTAATTGGTTATTTTAGTTAGGAATGCTTCCGAATTGGTTGTTGAGGTCTTCTGATGAAATGTATCCCTGTTTCTTAGCTTTCAGATGGCTATGGAATTTCTGGATTTGGACTTAGGTAGGCTGATTTATGATGTTTGCACTAGAATGCGTTTTGTGAATCTGTTTTTACGGTTTTGGTGTAGTAGATTGCATTTTTGACCTGGTTACACTCAAAACTGGGCTGAGTGACCTTCTGTAATATTGTAGCCCTATCTCTTAGCTTCTAAATGGTGGGTCTTTCACCTTCATCCGATAATTGTAGTGCCATTGGTACCAAAACCGTAAAATAATGTCAAAAACTATTTTTTTCTGGGTAAACACTTACTCCATTTCCGGATTTTTCTGGTTTCCTCTAATGCCTATGTATGCTTATGGAACCCTATTTCGGTAGTATTTGGCATTGGTTTATGACTTATAATCGAGTCTTATTGTGCTTATTGGAATATTTTAGGGCTTGACTTTCCTTTCCGGACATTTTCCTAGCTAAATGACTTGAATGACTTTAAGCCTAGTGAACGGCTTTTGGAAATGAGATTATTTTTGTACGAGATGTTGGGACTGATTTGAGGAAATAATGAAGCCATGACGGCTAGAAAAGTAAGCAAATTTAGTGGAAATGCTGTCCAATTTTCTAGGCCGTTTGGTTCCTTTAAGTTTGAATTGCCTTTTGGTAGAAATGAAGGGCTTTTGGGTTGTTTGAGCCTAGGTCTTCATGTTACCTTTTCATTTCCAAAAATCATGTTTTGCACCCTTGCATTAGTAATTATTTGGCGAGGCATACGACTGGTAGTCGAGCCTCACATGTGCATCCTGTATACTCGATTTTTGAAAGTGGAACCTTCAATTGTTTTACTTTGATTATTTTAGGGTTTCTTGGTGATTAAAGTTCTCTTTTGGGCAAAAACTTTTGAGGTATCTGTACTGACACCGGTGAGTGTACCACTCCCCTTATTTGTTACTTAACTTGGTTTCTGTACTTGCAATCTGTGATCTGAATGACTGTACTATCTGTTTATTCTGTTTGAGATGAGGGTGTACTTTATCACACTCGTTCTCTTGTCTGTTCATATGCCAAATTTTGGTGCGAATCTGAATATGTTATCTGTCATCTGTATCTGTATCTGTATCTGTTCTGACGTCGTTTGGAAGCTTGTATCCAACGACCTTTCTGGGACCTCTGAGCTCAACACCTGTGGCCAGTTACTCGAGTCGGGCCGGCAAGGGCCTGGTCGATTAGATAACGAACCACGGTAGTCTGTTTTAGGATCTTTGGGTATTGAGACTCTTGATTCCGGTATACTCGAGTATTACCATTTCTGATCTGATTGGATTTCGGGCCCGGTGGGGGTATGTGAGGTGGAAGGAATCGAAGAAAGTGGAGTCTACGGTATTGGTTACTCCTTTAGCGTTGACGGAGTATCTACTGTTATTTCGATCAAGCTTCGGTGATGCAAATGGGAATTTGGCTCCTGAGAGCCACCTGTATCCTTCCTATTTGAATCATTGGTTCCTTTACTTTACATCTGGCATGTGTACCTGAATTGTTACATGTGAAATGCCATGATTTTATTGCTATATGTCTGATACCTCATTGAGCGCAAGCTCACCCCTTTCTGTCCCTTTTGTTTTCCTTACAGGAAAATAAATCCTTTTGGACTGGATTTGATAGTTGGTTGCCGACTTGAGCTAGATGGACATATCTTTTGTATAGCTCATTGATTGAAACCCTAAATGTATTTCTGGGTCCGTTTCTCTTTTGATTTGGCAAACCGTACATGTATCAACTTTTGAATACTTTTGTGTGCCACTTTGGGTTGTATATGCTTAATTTCAACATGTAAATATTTGCTTGATGTTTGGTTGGGTTTTGACGTGTCGGTTACTATTCATGGCCGACTCCGGTTTCATTTTTTTTTTATTTTGACATTTTGACTTGTTTACGCGCGTTTGTATGTTCCGGAACGTATAGATCGCTCCAAACTGAACCGTTAGTCCTGGCGAGAGCTGGGCAGGCAGTCCGCTAACCCCTTTGGTTCGCCTTAGGGGAAGGTGGGGTTGTCACACATTTTCCTTTTTATCTTCGTTTGTAAGCTTCACAGTCAAATTGAGTTATGGAAGTCTAATCTTAAAGAGAAACCCATTTTTCTCTTTCTCTTTCTCATTCTCTCACTGCGTCAATTTATAATCTTAATAGTCAAATTAAAGTTTTGAAGTCGAATCCACCATTGTTTTCACTATTTTTTTCCATTTTTTTTCTCTTCCTGCCTAATAGTGGTTTCCTCTCTCCAAATCTGTATCTCTCTCTTAACATTTTCTCGCTTTTAGGGTTTCAAATATTGCTCCGATCAATTTCAACTCATCACAGGATCGAGATTGTTGAGGTTCTCAAGCTCGCTTTTTGATTTTTTTTTTCTTTTTTTTTTGATATTCTTCTATGATATTTTTGCATGTCAAATTTTTGGATTAAAGCAAGAGTTTTGGTACTTCTTTCCTCTAAGATCTGCTTTTTTTCATTATAATTTTTAATGATTAAATTCTTTTAGGGAGAAAATGTAGCTCCAGCTGTCAGGTTTCAATTGAATTCTAGGTGATCCTCAATGGCGGTGAAATTGTTCTATGCTTCAGCCATAGCTGCGACTACTGCGGAATATGACTATGGAATCTTTGAGATATAAGTAAGGGCTAAATTCAGCTAGCAATTCTTCTACAAACTCTAGAATTAAGGTAACCTTTTTTTCATTTCTAAATTTTGATTAGCTAAATAAACTTCGATTTTTGCTAAGTTGATATTTCATTTTTCTTCATCACCTTTGAGTTATCGAAGTGTACAATCTTTGATCTGATTTCCTTTTTTTTCATTTTTAAGGTAATGAGTAAGCCTAATTTTTCTTTATTTCTATTTTAGTAGGTCTACGTCTAGTTTAATTTAGTATTTTTTACAATAACTTGTTCCTGAAGGGTTTTTAGAATTTAATTTCAAAAAAAGAACATGAAGAATGAATAATGTTGATGAAAGGAGATGATGATAATGCAATGTGATAACAAAAGAATCAGAACTGGCTTGGATTCAACAATGAACATAAAGAAAACTAGTTGGCAATAGCACATATGAGCAATCTGTACATGAGTTGCAATGTGAGCAAACAGGACTCCCAGATTTTTTTGAAACACATAAGACGTAAGCAATCTGTACTCTTTTTCTTTCTATTTCCATTTTTAATTTATTTTTTTAGCCTCTAAAGGGAAAAACTACTAAATGAGGAAACTTTTAGAAAACAAAAGATTTTTTATATGTTGGGGAGCTTTTCAATCACACTCTATAGAATGCCCAGACATGGATCGTAGATCTACTTAGAATAAGAAATGTAATCTACAAATAGGGAATACAAACTAATTAGGACATATATGTATTTCATATAGGTACGAAACAAGCATAACAAGGGTTAAGGTTATTTCTTGTGAGTAGTTTGAGATAGCTGGTACTTGACAAGAAAACTACTAAATGAGGAAACTTTTAGAAAACAAAAGATTTTTTATGTTGGGGAGCTTTTCAATCACACTCTATAGAATGCCCAGACATGGATCGTAGATCTACTTAGAATAAGAAATGTAATCTACAAATAGGGAATACAAACTAATTAGGACATATATGCATTTGATATAGGTACGAAACAAGCATAACAAGGGTTGAGGTTATTTCTTGCGAGTAGTTTGAGATAATTGGTACTTGCCCCCTGTGTTTTTAAAATGTTAAACATGAGTTTCTCAAATGAAAGCTTTACTTGATATATGTAAAATAGATCATGTATGTTTATTTGAATTATTTTGTTATGCTATGAAATATAAAATTAGTGACATATTTTCATGAAATGAAAGAAATATGCATGTGACATGTTAGAAGATTTTATGTTAAGAAAAGGTCTAAATGGTCATGAACTAGATAATAGGGGCTATAGTCTTGATATGTTATGTTGGTCATGGTAGTTGTTGTGCCCAGCTGATTGACTCATTTCATGTTATGTTATGTTGTGTGATCAAGGAGTAATCATGAGATCTCTTGGTCGTCCTCCTAAAAGGGGTTAATCCCTAGACTGAATACTCAATAGCTGGATATTGCATGTACTTATTCATGAACTATGTTTTACGAAATAAGATGACATAATTGATATGTTATATAATTTACAATAATTTTTCTATGAATATGATCTTGTTATGTTCCATGCCACTTGTATGTATGCCATTCACTTCTCAATAAAACATGTATATGTAATATATGAAATGATACCAAAGTTTTTCCAATTTGATAAGGATACGGGGCAGGAGCGGTCCTTCTGAGGACCGCTCCTGAACGGTTCCCTCACAAGACCGAACGTGAGGCGAGAAATGGTCCAAGTCAGCAAGCCTTCAGGTGAGACCAAAACGATGACGTTCTATTAATTGAGAAGGGAAAAAAAATCTAAAATCGTATCTGGGGTAACGGCAAGTTACGGAACGGCAGCAACGTTGGTAAGCGTCCTCCCGCCCAAAATGAAAGGTTGAAAATGAAGGTTCCCACTTAGACCCTCTCCCACTTAGACCCACGAAGCAGTTGCCACTATTCGAAATTCATAACTGTCAAAAACTAGGGCAATAGACGAGAGGAGAAATAATAGAGAAAAAGAGGAGATTGGCAAGAACAGTGTGACATTGGAGTCAAGCTGTGGAACTGTGGCATTGTTGAAGGCTGAGCAGAGGAAGCAGAAGGAAGAAGTGGTGGCAGAAGGCCAATTTTGTTGTGAATCGGCTTTAGTAAAAGAACAAGAAACGTGAACCTCAGCTTCAAAGTTGAAGAGCGTGGGATCCTGAGTAGTTAAAGACCACAAATCATAAAGGTAAAACATGTGGAAACCTGGGATGATACGGTAATGTGTGTAATTTATACTTCAAAGTGGAAGGACCTTACTTGTGGTTGTTTTTGGTGTACACTATGACGCTTTTGTGTATAGTAAGTAAAAAAGTTCAGCGTGATAGAAGTGTTATGTAAAATTGTATGTGATCGTCGAAACAGAGTAGAAATAGGAAAGGAGGGGGAAATCTTGCGGCACAACTGCTTGATAAAATGTGTGAATGGGTTTGGAATTTCGTAGGCGTAAAAAATGGGTGTAGATGCTGAATTACAAAATGCTAAGTAGATAGTACAATGCGTTGAGTGTATCATACACTGCGAAACTAAATAGTGACAAGATAATTCAGTGCAATGAAGGGTAATATAGCATGTTGGCTAAAAATTATGTTATGTGGGAAAAAAGTGACATGGAGAAACATTGATACGGTGTGTTAAAGTGTAAAACATTAACATAAGAAAGTCAAAACTTGTGAGATGTAGTACATAGTATAAGGAAAAGATCTAGAAAATGACAAAGGGTAGAGGCGAAGGACAAATTAGAAATGATAGTCGGAGATTGGTATGTTATATTTGAGATTTCATTGGTGTATGTCTAGTGTATCAGTTGATGTACATGAGCATAATGTTGGATAAGTCTTACATGTCGTGGACTAACAGGCACAGAGAAGCAAAGAGTAGAAATGTTAGTGTAAAATTGGTATGTCTCATTTTGTGATTTTCATTAGTGTATCTGTTCTATTAGTTCACGTGCATGAAGACAATGTTGGATAAATCTTACATATTGGTGGATAACTGTTACATGGTGTAGATTAATAGGTACAGGACAGAAAGAAAAGAGAAATGTTAAGACTGAAATTTGAATGGCGTATTTGGGACTTCATTGATGTATGTTTATTGTATTAGTTGTTGTGCATGAACAAAATGTTGGATAGATGCTACATGGTGTTGGATAACTGTTACATGGTGTGTATTAGCAGATACCAGGCAGAAAGAGAAGAGAAATGTTAGATTGAAATTTGAATGTCGTACGTGGGACTGCATTGATGTATGTTTATGGTATTAGTTCTTGTGCATGGACAAAGTGTTGGATAAGGGTTACGTGGTGTTGGATAAATGTTACATGGTGTGGATTAGCAGGTACCGGCGAGAAACGTCGTGTTGGATAAATGTTACATGGTGTGGATTATAGGTGAAAGATTGGAAATGTCGTATTTTGGACTGCATTGATGTATGTTAGATTGTATTATTTATTGTGCATGAACACAGTGTTGGATAAATGTTATATGGTGTGGATTAACAAATACATAGAAGAAACAGAGTAGAAATGTTAGCGTGTAACTCGTATGTCGTATTTGAGACTTCGGTGGTATATGTTTATTGTATTTGTTGTTATGCATGAACAGGATGGCACGAATAAGAAGCGAAAGATGGAACAAGAGTTTTGGCGAAAATGAAGGAATAGAGGCAGCGGGTACAAGTGAAGTTAGAGAACCAGTTCCACCGTTGAATGCGTGGATGAAGTTTAGGTAATATTGATGTTTATTGAAAATAATAATCATGAGTAGAATGCACAGCTAATTGGTTAATATTTAATGTGTGTAGGAAGGAGTATCAAAGCACCGTTCCAGCGAAAGGCATTAAGATAAGAGAGGTATGTATTAAGAACTAAATAAAGCATTAATTGTTTATAGTTGTTGCACGGTAAAAGTAAAAAACACAATTAGAAAAGGGTTAATATCAGAAACCTCCCTTGAGGTTTCTTTTAATCACACCTAGCACCCTCCATGTGTTCGAAATCACACTTAGCACCCCTGCAATGACAATTTTGGTGTCATTGTCAGCCTCTCTATTTCAAAATGATAGCAAAAAAATGAATTGTAGGATAGAGACTTTATTTTTGTTCCACCTGTACCCATAGCCCAAAAAGAGTTTATTTCCTAGTAGCAAAACAGGTCTAAATCTTGTTTTTTAGTATATGTAAATGATCATCTAATAAATAATAGGATAGCATCAGGGTTGTAACACAATTACATATCTTCATACACCATGGAGTATGCTGATATGTATCGTTTGGAGGGATGCGAGGTAGGGAAGGGTGTTAGATCAATCATCCTTGAATAGTGTAACACGTTTTGAACATTCTGTAATTTTATGTAAGTTTCTTGTATATCTTTACAATAGATTGCGTCTCTGCTATTAAGGTTTACAAATAATTCACGTAGAGTTACACATTATTTAAAAAATGTTACATTGATCCGAACGGGGATAAAAAATGTGAGTATGGATTCTCATAATGGCAGCAATAGTTTCAGAATGTGGTTGTAGTTGTAAATAAACTTGCTCTTCCATATTTGGGAAAATGCGGTCGTATAAATAGCTTTTTTCTGCATCGTAGTCGAATGGAGTTTGTAAGTTATTAATATTGCAATCCTCAGTGTCTAGATTATTGCTTGTAGATGGTGTTTTGGAAACATATGGATTGCGATACCCCATTATGTAGTAGAAATGGCTCGCTTAGGGTATATACTCATGAATTCCCATCATCTTTGAACTACATTTAGATTGTGTTATTATGTAGTTAGGAATTGCGATTTTGGCAATAGCACTATGTCCATTGCCAAAAGTTAACATTACTGGAAACGGCATGACTAATTAATATTAGGGAGGGGGATAAGAACAGTTGTTAGATCAATCATCCCTAAATAGTGTAACATTTTTTGATCATTTTGTAATTTTGTATAAACTTCTTGTACATCCTTGCAACAGAAGTGTGATAAGTTGTTAGTGTAGATATGGGTATAGTATGTAATAATCGTACTTGTGTTGGTAAGTTTTACAGATAGTTCAATTAGAGTTACACGTTGTACAAAGAATATTACATAATTCAGAACAGTTATCAGCAGTTTGTCAAAAGAATTTTTTGATTTTTTTTTATCTTTTTTGGTATGCAGTTTTCTTCTTAGTTCTTGTAGTGGAGTATTGGTCTCCGTATACTGCATTGATTATTTTTAAATTATGACCGTTCAACTTTGGTTATGGTATAACAATACTTATCCGAATTTCTTTTTGCCTCTGAACGAGTTAAGGTTGTTTGTGGCATGGGATAGATGTTGGTGATTTTTGGGTAATTTCTCACCTTTTGATTAGGAGAACCTGTCACATCCTACTGTCGGGAATGCTATGTGTGATTTCGAAAACTTGGGGGATGCTACATGTGATTAGAACAAACATTAGGGGAGGTTTCTGATATTAATCTGTGTTAGAAAATGTTGAATTACATATAACATGATTCACGATTATATGCATCCAATGCAGTATAATAAAATGGTTAAAGCAGCATATGATAAGTTGAGCGAGGAAGAAGTCCAGAATCGAAAAGAGAACTATCGAAAAGAGAAAGAGGAGTACAAGAGAGAAATGGCGCGCTTGGAAAGACTATACCGGAAAAACAGCAGATTAAGGTAAGCACAAGGCATGGATGCTGAAATAGGTTGTTACGTGATAATGTGTGTATGTCTAACTAGTTTTTGTGCTTGAACTTAATTATAGAATCCGAAGTACACCATTCGTTGTTCACCAAATCAGATGGTTTGGTTAGCATCGAACATTGATGAAACAAAAAAACAGCAAATCAGAGATTTGGGGTTTGGAGGGCTGCTGGAAATAAAGTGTCGCTCCATTCCGAACGGCATAGCAACCTGGCTGATCGACAATTTTAATCCTACACTAAGTAGCTTTCAGCTACATAGAGATGGTGTGCTACCCTTAACAGCAAAAGACATCAGTTTAATCCTTGGAATCCCAAATGATGGCCCCTTACCAGTTGAAGATACTGATAGCAGTGAGGGTGGAGATTCTGGACCAAGTCGCCGAACATACAAATGGAAAGAGCTGCCCGAAGAGTTAGTAAGCATGAGCGGTGGGGACGAGTTCAAGCGACTATTTGTTGCATTTGCTTGTGGATGTCTATTAGCTCCAACTACACGGGCTGAGCATAAAATTCGGCTATGGGGTTGCACGAAGGTGGTTACTGAGGTGCCCTCATTAAACTGGGCAGAGTACGTTAGAAATGTACTATGCAATAGGATATTAGAAGTACAGAAGAAAAGCGGAAAGCAGCACCAATATGTTGGGGGTTGCATGTTTGTCCTACTGGTAAGTTTAGTTATGTGATTTTGAAAGTTAGTAAGTGATCTAAGTAGTAGGGGATGCAACGAAAAGAAATTTTAAGTAGGCACATGAAGGTTGTTTATGCATAGTACTTGAATTGCAGGTAATATAATTGATGTGTCAGTGTCTAATTAAATTGCAGGTGCATTACCTTGATCGAGTGATAATACTGAAGCACAGAATGGCTCGAGTTACACCAAGAGCAAAGGCATGGAAAGATGCTTTAATTTCAGAACGGGATGCATTGGAGATCGATAATCTTGGAGGTTATGGAAAAGGAAAACTAGTAAGAGCGATAATTTTTTTTTGATGGATTTTAACTTACTAGTTTGTATGTATAGGCCACACATACCATGTACTTATGAAGTGATGGTTTGATTTTGTTTTCGTAGATTGGGACGCATAAAGAGGAAGAGGCTGAATCTGGTGCACAGATAAATGAACTACCCCCTGAACTAGTTGGAATAATGATGGACAGCGGGCATCATGATATCGCAGTAAGCTGCCTAACTGTTAAAACTGATACTTCATTATGCGCTATTGTTGCTTAAGTTAAAGTTATACATTTTTTATAATTTGAACAATCATTTGTAAGCAGCCACAGCTACGTAACTTAGGAAAGTAATCTTGTCAAGTACAATCATTAAGTGTTGACGTACATCATACAATCATTTTGCGTTTGCTATGCTTGACATACAAAATCAGGAAAGTTAGTTGTAAATGGAGTATGGGACAAAGAAGTAGTTAAGCTTTGTAAAAAGGTGGGAAGATTTTTCGAACGCCGATCACAAATAACACTAGTGCTCAACTATAATCTAGCTACATTTGAAACGTAGTGTGCTCATGTCGTTTGTTCCATATTTTATGACAGAAACGAGAGAGAAACAAAATTCTCGAATATTATTCATGCAAAATACAAAGTTAATTGTATACTTCATGCAATTCGTGTGCCAAATACACCTTAGTCATTTTCATCAACCTTATCTTGAAAAATATTTCACCACCTGAAAGCGAACAGGCAGATTTCATGAGATCCATGAGGAAGTAATGCAGATCAATGCATAATATGATGAATTCATCTGTTCAGATTAAGTCGAAACGGGCTATTCATTGTGGTTTGTTAATGTATAAGCAGGTTGAGCTTTCAGAAGTGTACAGTATGACAGTGAGTTGCCAAAAAAGGATATTAAATATTGTAGAATTGCTGTGTTCTCATCCTAGGGCCAAAACAGCAACAACAGAGGTCGTTTCAAACGAAAAGCAGAAACAGAGGATGTCTGATTCAGAGCAAATACATCTTGATATGGACAGTGAAGATCATTCGGAATATCAATCCGCAGAAGCAGGAAAGGACTCCAATGCTGACGATGACGATGATAGTGAAAAAGAACAAGATGCAGGCGGTAATGATGATGACATTGGGACCTCAACCAGAGCTGCCGATGAGACCTAACCAACAAATCGACATTCGATGGGGCAGAAGACAGTTGGAAAAGAGCAAAGTGGGAGAACCACTGATGGGAAGGAGGCAGACAATGTTGGCAACACAAGTGATGGGAAGGACATTTCAGATAGTGTGTACAAGTCAAATGATACCCCAACAATCATCCAAGATGACTCAACAGGTCCCTTTCGAATTGAGCATCCTTTGGATCTGCCACACACACCAAGAAGGTTGCGGTCTTATAGTCGCAAAAGGAAAGGTTAGTGAACAAAAAAACAGTGTCTTGAATTTGATGTACAAGTACTCACAAATTAAATTTATTATGTTGTGTCCATTGGATAGAAACCTTGATAGTATTTAGTCTGAATTAATAGTTACATTTGAGTTTTGCATATGAATTGAAGAATTCTTAGCTGATCGGTTAAACGTTATTGCAATGTGCTGCCCCATTAAATTTTTGTATAACATGTATACCTAATCATTATTCTGTCAGTGTGAACTACATAACATTTCGATTTTCTGATGTATTGATATCTGCAGCAGTTGTTGAAGATGAGAATGAGCACAGGCCAGCTCGGGCAACGAAGAAAAGCAGCATGCTACGGTCAGCCGAGTACGTTCTGCCTTCGCACGTGACAATCAGCATTTACGACAAAAGGATCGCTGCATTCGCGTGGGAGGTACATAAGAATCCCAAGTAAGGTTCCTATATATTTATCATACGATTATGAGGTTATAATACAGGCACTTAAGGATTTATTGGTGCCACTATTTGTTAAATGCATCTCTCCATTCCATTCGTAATCAAGTCATGCATTTTTATGCTCTTCGAATTGGAATTCAATTTAGGCTAAAATGGTATCAATTGTAACCATAAGATTGTAACATTTCTCCTGAGTTACGTTTCTTGAACATCCTTTTTGTAATGAAGAACTAGCATAAGGTAGTAAAATTGATGAATATTAGGGAATGCATGGTTTATTAGCGCTAGTATTTGTTGGCTGAAGTTGAATGTAACTTTATGATAAAGCATTTACTTTTTTGTAGAACATGGTTGCTAACAACTGCCAATTTTAAAAGTAACTCTTTGTCTCACGTAATGGCAGGGAGACACTCATTCAGATGTTCCAACTTTCTCTAACACGAGATGACCTCAGGACTCTTTGTGATGGCATGCATGTCTCGACTCGGGTTAGGCATATTTTTTCTGCCCGAGAAATAATACATTGTGTTGGTTTGGTAAGGTAAAGCGATACGTTTTCCAAATGGCAGTAACTGTTACTTGGCTGTAACTCTACGCAGGTCATGGATATATTTGCCCGGCATATAAACTGGGGTGGGGAGGCTAGTACAACCAGTAGAGTCAAGCGCTATATTGTCGAGCCTATAGCAGTTGTAAGCATTAAAATTGTTGTTAGATAATGGCTACCATTCAATAAAATATTATCAAAGTTTCGTACAAATGCATGTACCAATCTATTACCCGAGTCAGTGAAATTCACCCTAAACATCTATATCCCCTTGTACTGATTGCTAACAGGATGGCATTTTGAATCTTTGAAAATTCGAAACACAATCCGATGACATCCTAACTACTAAGCTTATGAAGTTGTTCAAGATCCGCGGGCCTGATAAAGCGACTGATCCATCTAAATGTCAGTTGGTATGGATATAACCTTATCGTAACTATTGATGAGACATGCTATATATTGGCAAGTTATTGGTAAACTACTCTATTATGCTCGTGCTGATGAAATTTTTTTTTCTGCTGCAGATTCTTGTTCCTGTCCTCGTAGACAGCTGCTGGTTTGTGTACTCCTTCCATGTCTCACAACGCATAGTGCATCTGCTAGACCCTGACCCACAACAAGCAAAGAGCAAAGATATTATAGTTCTAAAGCGCTTGGTATGAGTGTTTATAGGAGTTGTTCATTAATTTTTATCATACAAATAGTTACTTGACTCTGTTTCATGCAGCAACGTGCCCTCGGACTGATAATGGCAGCTAAA
>NC_040043.1:20637975-20700343 GCF_003713205.1 Coffea eugenioides
CAAATCTGAAAAAACGTATAACAGGGTACCCGGACAGTGGTCCTTTGTCCGAACATAACTTTTGTGCAAAAGTCAAAATTGAGTGCCGTTAGCGGCATTCAAAACTAGACATTCATAGATTTCCAACGGTATAAAAATCCCCTACTAGTTCATTTTGAGTGATCTGTAGCGAGTCGGCAAAGTCGGCTGTTTTGTTTTGACTGGCTATTTGAATGAAACTGGGAAGCTGCATCTTGTGGCTCGATTTTGTCCCATTGTGAAAAGATTTTCATAATGATGTCTTCTGATAAATTGTATCATATTGAACCTAGTTTCCAACGCCATCAATCATTCTTAATTTGGAGTTGTATTGTGTTAGATATGGATTGATTTCGAAAACGCGACAAAGCTGGAAACTGGAAACTTTTCCCTTTCTTGCTGACCAAATGGTCAAATCTGTTTTGGGATGTTATATCTCAAAAATTTTAGTGTCATTTAACCATCACTTGCTTATTAAATGGTTCTAGAATCTTGGTTTCAAAAATGGAGTGAATTGGGGCTGATTTCGTCGGACAAAACTTTTGGAAAAAAGAAATGAATAGGATGGCAGATTCACTTTGAAAGATTTCATGAACTTTGGTCGTTGTGTTAACTGCCTTCCCATGTAAGTTTTTACCTAAATTTTTGATGAGAGGGAGTCTGTATATGGAGGTTTAAGTGTACCAAATTTGGCATAATTTCAATACCATTTCGATATCCAAATGATACCCCAAAAATTGCTCTTCAAATCTGGAAATTTACTGTTCAAGTAGTGAAAATCAACCGACTTTAAGCTGTTATATCTTGTTGTTCAAAACTCTAAAATTAGTTCCATTTGTTGTGTTTGAAACCTTGTTTGGAACTCTTATTATGTTAAGAATTTCAAATGTATATTCACTTTCTTTGAATTTTTCCGAATTTCCAAATATCGCCGAAAACCAAGACTGGTTCTGTCTTGCTTTCTTAAAATCAGCAACTTTGAGCTAAAAAATGAATGCTTTCTGTTTGGAACCTTGAAAAAGTGTCTTCTAGGAAATTTTATTACTTTCAATCTAATTTCCAACGGTATAAAGTTTTTCATTTTTAGACATACGAAACTCAAGATCCGATTTTACCAAATTTGTCGCACAAAGCTGAAATTTTCTGATTTCTTAAGAGTTGAACTTTTAAGAACTTGTCACATTCTTTTGATATTGATAGTTTATTTTAAAACTGATTTCATGGAGGATACGAGTTATCCCTTGTGACTTTGAACTCTCACTCTTGGATCTTGAATTTCAATAGAGTGAAACTCTTTTAAGACATTGTCTTAATTTTAAGTGTGTATACATTCTTCCTTAATTGATAAGGAGTTGTGAATGTATGAGAGTAATTGTTGGTCATTTTCTTCAAGCGCTCAAGAGGGTCTTGAGGAGAATCTCGGGGCGAACAACTAAAGACTTTACTTGTTCACTTACCTTGATTTGGTGAATGTCAAGTGCATGATTTGTTGCTTAATACTTGCTGTGAGAACCTTGAAAATATATATATATATATATATATAGACATATACATATATACATGTTGCATTTCCATTTTTGACTTTTAATAAATTTTATTATTGTTGATTCTTAATTAAGTATGTAAAAATAATTTTTAGATTACAAATAATTCAATTGTGCCAAAATATTAAATTATTTGATTATTGCCAAGTTAAATTAATATTTCTTGATGTAGATTATGTTAATGCTTTAATATTAAATCTTTAAGTTTCGATAGCTAATTTTAAGTGTTAATAATGTTAAGTGTTAACGGGAACTTTAGTATTAAGACGAAATCGTTTTTAGATTAGGACCTTCATAATTATTTTTAGGACAATGAAGTCTCGATAATTGAATTCTCGCAACATTAGTGCTTCAGTAGGCTATTGAATTTCATCTGGGGTAAATTTTGGAGTTAGATTAGAATTGAGGACTTAAGTGGAAATTCGGATGATATGTGAAAAGACTAAAATAACCTCCACAATCTCGGAAATTACCATGCAACCACCAAAGCTTCCTCGGCCAACCTTAAAAACCAACATTTCCATTTTTGCCGGATGCAATTTCATCTTTCTCCACCCACACACCCAACCCCATCCGCGACTCCTCACCATATCCTCTCCACTACACATCAGTCCCACCCACAACAACTCCACTTCACTTCCATTTCCCTGCCTTGGTATCATCGACGAGAGTGAGAAAGAGGGAGCCGGATTCTTTGCTCTGTTTTTTTTCTGTTCGTGAGCTAAAGAAAAAGAGAGTGAGACCTGCGGTTCTGTACCCATTCCATCCGTGAGCTGGTGAGGAGATTGAGTGCCAAACTTCCTTCATCTTAGTTGCGAGCTTGAGCAAGAGAGAGGAAGAGCTAGCGGGCTGCATTTTGGACTGCCGAGAGGAGAGAAATAATTTCAGCTACCAGTCACGGGTATCAAGCTTAAGCTGAGGTAATATTCTGGACTGAAACTGACTGATCAAGGGTAGATTAAGCTATCTATGGCCATGCATGTGAAGCTTAGGCGTTTGGATGATGAATTAGGAAAAGAAAAATCTGATGTGCGAAGGAATGGGTTTGCCGACAGTTTGAGCTGGAAATTTCAGTTTCAATTTGTTAATTTATGATAATCTGAGCGTAGTTGTGTGTTTAGCTAGCTAGAAACTAGATGATTATGCAATGAATGAGGGTAATCAGTTCGGATTAAGCAAGAAAAAAAAATGAAACAGAAAACTGGATACATGCATGTCAACCGAGAGAATTTGGTTGAAATTCTGGTTAGATGGTGATATTTGATGACATTTGAACTTGGTCTTGGACCCAATCTGATAGATAGTTTGTTATTTGGTGTTGCATGTGAACTTTGTGGCCAGGAATTCGGTTGCATGGCTGGAAATTTTTATTGGAAGTTGCTGGACTGCTAAACAAATTTTCCAGCTTAGCCGATGGAGTATTTTTGGAAGTTGTATGGATATTTTGGTGTGAAATTTGCTAGAAAGCGCTTGATTCTCACTTGGCTATGTGTTTAACTAACTAGAATCTGGATGATTAAGCTGTGCATGGGGTTAATTAGCTTTGATTAAGTCAGAAAATTGAAAAGATACAAAATCAGGTTGCATGCAAGCTAACCGAGAGCAGGATTGATTGAATTTCTGGTTGGTTAGTGTTTCGATGTTATCCGAACTTGTTTATGGATCAAAGCTGATAGATAACTGATTTTTGGGTCATGCATGTAGTTGTTGAACCGTGATAAAAAAAAAGAAAGAAAAGGAATCTGAAATTGCGGCCGAGAGAAAGAGTTGAGCATTTGATTAGTTTTCTTCGAGTTTGTAGCTGAGACTTTCATATTGGATGCTTAAGATCTGCTTATAACCTACTAATCACCTTTTACATGTTGGGTTGGAGTAAAAAAAAAATTGGAGAAAACTATGGACAAAAGCTCTATAAATGAACTACTATATTGCTGGAAATTGGATTTGATAGCTGGCCGAATTAATTGAGGTTTTTGAGTGAGATTATTTTTTTGACTTTGTGTGTTATTTGTTCTAGTTTGGGTTGGTCAGATTATAAGCTATATGTTTAGTGTCTCCAGCAAGTATAAGATGGAGATTTAATGGATACTTTGAATTGATTTGCTGGAATTTTTCTTGGTTGGCGAAACCAGGGTAAAATCTGAATCTTTGGAGGGTTTATGAGCTAAGCTAGTTGTGATTTCCTTTTATGTTTGAGTTGAATTCTAGCTGATTTGTTGTAAGAAATATTTGTTTGATGCTAAGAGCTAATGATTGATGAAGCTCTTGGCCATTTGAGTAATTTTTGCAAAAGTGTAAATTTTGGTGAATTTGTTCAAGTGGTTGGCTGAAGTATACTTGGAAGGTCCAAGGACTGTGTTTTGGGTTTGTGATTTAGAATTTGTCTTGATACCTTGGACTTCCTTGGTTGAATTTTGATTGTACTGGAATCTGTTGAGACCTAGGGCTAATGATTGATGAAGCCCTAGTGAAATTTATATTTAAATTGTGCTTTAGCTATATTGGCAACTTGGAATACAATGTGCAAATGAAATGGACTCGTGAAGTCCGTTCTAGTCTTTTGAATTCAAGTATTTTTAAATCAAATCTTGTGAGAATATTTTGCCCTAATATTAAGTTATATATATTGAGTTTAGTACGTTAATATTAAAACTTAGATATTGGGACTTTTAAAACCTTGCCGACTAGTTATGCTTTTCTTTGCTTAAACCAGTTTTATTACCTTTAGGGAGTAATTGCAATAACTACTAAACTTTAAGTTTTTCGTAAAATTACCCTTGACTAGTTGTTTTAGAGAAATTTTGTTAAAAACACTAGATTTGAATAATTTCAAATAAAAGACATAGAAAATTTGTTCGGCAAGAAACCTTGTTTAAACTAATTTGGCTCTAGTTTGCTTCTAGAAGGGAAATATCTTTAAAAAGAAACCACACGAAACATTTTATTCCTTTTCCAGTTTTAATTTTAAGAGAAAGTTATTGATTTGTTTCGAGGAATTAAGCTAGTTTTATACAAGATAACCTTTTATATATTTAAATCAAGAATTGGTTTAGTAAAACTTATAATTTTTAAAACTTGAATTTCTAGGGTTTAACTAGAACGTGGACTACGATTCCCAGCTTGACTTTTGAGCTTCACTTTTGGTGAGTGTCCGTGCTTGTACTATGATAAACGTGTTAAAGTGCTTTCTTAACTTGTTATATGATAATTGAAAAGTGGTTTTTTTCCTGAACCATCGAAGTGACAGTGTGTACTTTATCGCATTAGCCTTTCGAGTGGTGACTTGTGTGAAACATTTTCGTGAGTATCTCAAGTGTTGTGACGTCGTTGGGTGAATCCCTCGACTAGTTTATCCAAAGGGTATACTCGAGTATTACTGCTTTCCTATTTGGTGTTCGGGCCCGGGACAGGGGTATGATTGGTGTCGGAGTTAAGAAAAAAAGAAAAAGAGCTACATGGACCGTAAGTAGTGAGAGTTGACGGAGTCTCGACTACGGTAAATTTTGATCAGGCGAGGAGAATGGCTCCTGAGAGCCCCTGTATCCTACCTTGTGCTGTTATACGCTTCCTATTTGTTTATTTCAGCTGAAATCAATACGTGTTATTTGTTTTATTTGATTCCATGTTTTGGGGCACCACTGAGCTTTAGCTCACCCCACGTTTGTTTGTTTTCCTTGACAGGTCTCGGCGTTTGAGAAATCTGAGCCTACTTATATTTGCTTATGAATGTATTTGAACCTTGTGACTTTGATTTGCAGTTTGTAATGAAATTCGAATAAAACAATGTACTTTTGTCTTGGGTTATGACTTGAAGTTGGAAAAGTGTAAACCCTAATTCTGATATTTGGTTTGTATGTAAATATGCTTGCGTTGTATGAATTATATATTTGGAGTTGTATGTTTTTTTGTTACCGGGTTTGTAATGCGTAAGGTATTTAAGAGTCGACGATTGGCTATCTTAAAAATGCTGTTATCTTTGAAGTTAATGTGGATTTAGTTATCAGCCTATTTGGATGGAAACGGTGTTCTAATAGCTTAGGCTATTCTTCGGAAGGATTTGGGCTAGATTGCTTGCGTGAGTCCTGGCGAGAGCTAGGCAGACGGCCCGCAAACCCTCTGGTTCGCCTTAGGGGGAAGTGGGGTCGCCACATAATATGCAGAAACTTTAAACAAATTTTCCAGCTTCGATGAACCTCTCCTCAGTAAACTTTCTTCTTTTCTTGGTTCTGACTTAATCTAAAACATTTCTAACTGAAAGCGGAAGGAAATTGAAGGAAGCTTAGTTAACTACCTCTTGTTTGTTTACGTTGTGGACTGGAAATTTTCTGCTTTCCCTCTCTCTCGATTCCTTAGCTAGATAACCTAGAGTTTCCTTGTTTTCTTGGCTGGTGTTCACGGTAGAAGAAAGAAAAGAGTTCCTAGTTTCCCTTGTTGTCTCTCTCGATTTTGGACAGGCAAAGGAAGAGAAGGAATTTTGATTTCATTCTACTCTTATCTCTCGGCTGTTAATGGCAGACAAAAGGCAAGTGCTACTCTATCTCTTGGTTCTAATATACTCTTGGTTTATAATGGAAGGTAATAGAAGTTAATGTTTCATGCAGTGGACGTTGAAGTTTGATGACTCTTCTCCTCAAATGTGCAATAGCTATGGAGGCAAAGACAAGTGTACTAGTAGTTTACATTGCTCTCGGTCATCTTATTGAAGTCGGTAGGAGCTGATGTGTCTTGTGATTAATATTTGAAGCTTGGTGACTCGCTTTCAAACATATCGCAACTTTGCAAGCAAAGACAAGTGTACCAACACTTGTCATACAAGATGACTTCGTGTGTTTCCTCCCTTTTGTTTTCCACCACATCAAATCTAAACTAATACTAATACTTAAGGTATAAATGATACAATTTTTCTACGGTGTATATCGACTTACTCGTTTATTAAAAGGGATAATTTGGACATACAAATCAATCAACATCAAAAGAAAATAAAGTGTAACATACACTAAATTTTAAATAAAACATAAAAATTTTTGGACTCTCGCAAGTTGCAATATTATCACAACTAGTTTCAATGCCCAAATTGACTAAATTATCATTAGCCTCAATAGATTTACATTTGGAGTGTTGATCTAGTAAATTTTAAATTGAATTGGATGGTTTAAATACCAAATAATCAGAGAAAGATAATTTATTCGTTGCCCTCAAACTGTTTGTGAGAAATGCTAGAATGGAAAACTAATACGAAAAATGAATGTGTATATATATACACTTATTTGTGCATGAGCAACAACGTAACAGTAATGGTTAGACTACCACAGTACGAGAAGACAAAAAATAGCAATTCTATTGTCCTTCACATTCTTTTATTTTTTTTTTGGCTTGCAATGAGAATTATACATGTATATTATTGTATGAGAGAGAAGAATTCCAACCAGTTTTAAGCCAGCTAGAAGGGGCAATTTACCGATATTGGTGTCTATTGAAAAAGTTACCAATTTATGTTTTTTCTCCCCAGTTTATTGAAAATTTTGTTTTTAACCCTATTCAATGGAAATTTTTTTCTTCATTTAAACGAAGGGCTTGACTTGTAGTTCAATATTGCCTTTAATTGTTAGTATTTTTTATGCCAAAATAATTTTTAATTGGTGGTGTCATTGTACGAGAATCAAGTTGGGTACAAAATTTTACGTTTGATGACTAAATTTACCAAAATAAAAATTGAGGGATGAAATTATTTTAGCCAAAAAAGTTGGAGGAATAAAATGGCCATTTTCCTAATAATTTATTACAATTATTCTTTTTCTTGTCTGTGCATTTGCATAGGATTGAATCCTATACTAAATAATCAAACTAATAGAAAGAGAAAAAATATATGAGGAATTGTAAAATTCCTAATCATGGATATGAAAAGGAATCATGTGGCATTGTATTATTGAAAAGAATATTAAAATGGAAAATTAAGGGTTGATTGGTTTAAAAAATAAGACTATTGTATTATGAGAAGGGAAATAATATATTTACTCTAATTTACAAAGATTAAGGAGTGAAAAAGGAATGGATTTGATTATTACCCAAAAAATAAAAAAATAAAACATAAACATTAATTATGTCCATGTGGTGGAATAGAATATGTCCACTTGGCCAAATGTAGCCCCCGTTTGGCACTTGAGTTTTTTTTGTCAAATTTGTCTGCTACAAAATTTAAAAACTTTAGCTACAGTAATTTCAAAAAAAATTTCAAAATTTTTAAACTATAAACTTCAAAATATTCAAAAATCTATCCACTTCAAATTTTTTTTTAAAAACTTCTACAGTAAACTACAATAAAATTTTAGACAAACACCAAAAAACTCACTTGCCAAACAGGGCCGTAATTCTCTCTAACTCACCAACTTACTTGAACATCATTTTTTTAATATATGACTAGTGGTACTATAGCCTGCATTTTTATTAGTTCTTAATTAGTCTATGTTTTGACTCATTTATTTCACTTGGATTTATATTATAGCCTAAAGGAAAAAGGAAAAGGCTTAGTGCCAAACTTTTTTCTCAAAAAAAAAAAAAGAAGAAGGAAACGGCGTGAAGCCCAACTAAAGGCCCAAGTCAACCTAAGAAAATCTGTATGTCTGAATTATTGAAATTTGGGTGATTGTGCGAGCTGTGTGAATATTCTAAAAGACTTTTGTTACGGGTAATCTCTTTATCCCACATTGGAAAAATTTAAGAGAATTCACCCCATCCTAGAGTTTTAAATATCTTAAGTTAGAACAACCCCTAACTATTGTTTTTTCTTCTCCAACAAATAATAAACAAGAGAGAGAAAGGAAAGGAGAAATCAAGCAAGAAAAGGGAAATGCAAGGAGGATTCATCTAGCCTAATTGTAGAGAGAGAAGAGGAGACCATAACCTTGAGAGACCATAACCTAGATATTGCTTGGAACAAGTAATTGGATGTTATTGCATGTATCATGATTGATTTATAGCTGGAATTTGCATTTTCCACTCAAAACAAGAAACGCTAGTTTTAGCATAAAGGAAAGAAATAGAAAAATTTTGTAAAAATAAATAGGAAAAAGGAAACCATGGCTTACCAGCGAGTTCAGTCAGCCATGGTGGTTCATTGACAATCCAGGGCCACTAGAAAAACAAGGAAGAAGAGCTGCAAGTAGTTGCCAAGTAGTAGCATCACTGCTGCAGTGGCAGCGCAGTTGTTGCTGCAACTGTCCATCACTAAAAGAGAGGCTTCTGCCTCCTCAGCTATTCAATGCTGCTCCTATGGGGTGGGTGAAGGTGTTAGGTGGTGGTAGGCACATTGGATTGTAAATCAAAGAAAAATGAAAGAAGATTGTAAAAAGTTGAACTTTTTTGAAAATTTTCGTGAAGGTTGAGTATATACCTAAGTTTACAAATTCATAACTCACTATACAAATATCAAACTGAACTCCAATTATTTTGTATGAAACGAGTTAGCGAATACTACTTTCTATAAAACATTATGGTCATACACGTGTATGTGTATGTATAGATGAATTATAGTGTTTTTTAAAATAAGTCACATTGTCAGCCTTTTTCTAACAACAAAATGACTTTGAACCTCAAAAATCATTAATGGATTGATGGATTTTGAACATGGTTTATTTTCAATGTTTTGACATTGTGAATGCAGTTTTTTCCAGTACTGTTATATTTTGAAAACTCTTTTTTAGCTCACAGTATAGTCATTTGACTAAATATATAAAACCAGCTCGTGTAATTTACATGAGATGCTTAAAGGCCATTTCGTAGTAAGTAAATAGTTGAAAAAATGTTTTCTGAATTTAAATGCTTTGGATAATGATTTAAAGGAATCTTTTTAAGTAAAGTGCAAAGTTGGAAAAGTTTGTAAACCTATTTCTTATAGAGATTGTTAGGGAGTTCTACATCCTTTGCATCTATCACCGCACCCCGAGGACATTCATTCCTCAACATGATAGCACCCTCCTGATTCTTATCCAAGAACACCTTAAAATCACAGAGCTGCTGCTTCGAAACCACCTGCACACCAACCTTCTCCATCAATTTCCACCGCTTTAGATCTGAAATTTTGTTCTCTTCAGGGGAGTGAGCTGGTGAAGTTTCCCACAGATCTGCTGCCACAACCTTCAAGCTTCAGAAACTGTAAGTTTGAGCCCTCTAGATTGCTCAGAACAGAAAAGGAATTATGGGTTCGCACCTCTGCAACATCTAAGGTCAAATCTACAGCCCCCACTACAGCCTGATGTCAAAGCTCCGCCTGTCCAAGCTCCAGCCTCGCGAGCCGCTGACAGCTCACTTCTGTTAGCGCCGCTCCAGTTGGCTCCTTGCTCTCAGTCGGCTGCAGCTCCTGCGTCAACTGGTCTGCACCAACCTCCAGCCCAACTAACCCTTCATGCTGAAGCGTCGGCTGCTCCTCAAAATACTGCCAGCTAGGTGAGCAGTCTTTGCTATCTTTAATTTTCTAAATGATACTTCAATACAATAATTATTAGAAATAAAGCATGTTTCAAGGTTATTCTTGCGAGCAGTCCTTGTTATTGAAGATTCACTAAATATTTTCAAAGTTTATGAGGATAAAGAAGAGTTATGTTGCACATGTATGTTTTCTCAAATATATATTTTAAGATGCAAAATTGGATATGTGGATTATTTTTGCTATTGTTTACATGATGTGAAAATTAAAGTAAGTGGTTGCATTAATGTTTAATCTTCAAAGCATTTATCATTCATCCATAAGTATTGGTGGGTTTGTTGTGCTTCCAACTTGGAATCTTCATAATTGCCATCGTCATTTGAAGTACCTGAGATGAACACTCTTCTAAATCCGGGTGAGTTTGTTGAGGCCAAGTGTTGAACTTGATTTTGACATTTACATAAGTTTTGATGATTTACAAACAAAATGATGATATGGACTAATATTTTTATAGAGCAAATCATGAAAAATGTCACTAAACTATATACTAGTGCTTGTTCAGGTAACTAAAGTAATTTGTTAGCTAAAAATGTCACAGAACTAACCAAAGTGCATGTTTTGTAGCATTCCGTGTAAATTTCACTGTTAAGACAAATGGAAATTACACGAACTGGATGTCACGTGATTTGCAAGCGTAGGGTTTGAAGGGAAAAATTGTCTAAAAACTTTAAACAAGCTAAAGAACCCACAATTGTTGGCTATTCAATTCAGATGTGGAATTTTGTCACTAGACTTTCAATTGAAAGGACAAAATTTAAGGATCCTCCGAAACTTGAAAATCGACAAGATTAGAGTAGATAATTCAATGTTTGAAGAAGAAAATTTGGTAGAAAAGGTTCATCAGTCACATAAGCCGCTCGTTGATTAATCACGATGAAGTGGATAAAGCAAAAGATAGATGAATACCTGGATCTGTATGAACTATATGGTGAGAAATCGCTAAAAACCATGTGTTCCTCTTGATTTGGTTATTAATGCATGAATTGTGTTGTTGAACTATGTAGGTATTGTGTTTAGTGGGTCTAAGGGTTTTATGTTTTGCATTGGTTGGGAAGAAAGCGACATGAGAGCACTGGTGGGGTAGAAAAGGACATTTCTTTATGGGATTCCTTGTGTTGTCATCGCAATAGGTTGCAAAGGGTCCTAGAAGAACAAATTTTTTCTGATAATTTATTGAAATTTATTGTAAATTGTGTTTTGTATGTCGGATTGCTACTAATTTTGTGTTCATTTTTAATTGTATGCACAATAAAAAATGTTGATTAAATTTATTTCTTTATTGAGTTTTGTGTTGGTGTAGAAAATAGAAGAGGTGCATTTTCAATTAAACTTCACCATGAGGGTAAAATTAAGGGAGACAAGTACAAGAGTTATGATGGGAGAGAGATTGACTACTTTGACATGTGCAATGCAGATTTTATGTCTCTACAACTAATAAACAGAATGGTTGAGAAATATGGGCACCGGGGGACCATGTTGTATTATTACATTGACCCTAGAAGTGACTTGAACCATGGACTGAAGGAACTTCAAATGGATGAAGATATGCAAGGATTCTATGATTTTGTGTATGAGTATAAGTTAATGGAGATTTACTACGATCATTTGATATTAGAAGAAATATATGAGCTTGATAGGCAAAAGAAAGAGCCGATGGAGGAACTATTGAGGAAGTCTATGGATGCCATAGAGGAGATTGAAGATGTTGCTAATGTAGCTCCAAAAAAACTAGTGAGACCTCGTGCTAGGAAAAAAACTGTTGCTGCTCTGGAGTGGAAGCATGACTGTCCAATTCGAGAGTTTGGTAATAGTACTACAATTGTGGAATCGATTATAGAAGTGAACAGGACAAATGAGGCAAGAAATGGGAGCAATAAAGCAGCCATTCACAACAAAATGCATAATAGGACTGAGTATGATTCGAGTTTTGATCATAGAGGAGATTTTGATGATTGCAATGAATATTGCCAAGATGAACAAATGTATCAACAAGAGTGTGAGTAGCACATGGAGACCCAAGACTCTTTTGTTAGGTCCCAAAAAGAGGGCCAATCAGGACGGTCACCTCCAATAGAGTCCTTTTAACATGATAAACCAACTACAAAAAGTCATCATGAAGACTCTACCTTCAGACATGAGCCACCAACCAAGGGCCAAAGGCAAGGGAGAATAAGGCAACAAACCAGAAATTTCATTAAAAAAGGGAGTGATGAAGCGCAACAGACCCAAGCCACAGGTACAGAACATGAAGGTGGAGCAGATGGACCCGAGCACAATCCACTAATAGATGACACCTTGGATGTGGAGCTCCTTAGTGATCTTGATGCAAGTGAAGATGAGGATGCTCCAATGAGGTATACCGGCTTCAATATTGCCAGAGATAGTTGAACTCCACAGTTTCATGTTGGCCAGAAATTTGGTACCAAAAAGCAGTTTAGATTTGCCATAGAAAACTATTCAATCTTGACTGGTAGACCAATCTACATCTATACAAGTGACAAGACAAGATTGAGAGCTAAGTGTAGGCATCCTAATTGCAAGTGGTACATGTATGCTTCCCAGGTTCCAGTATCGGGTACATCTGATTTTGTACTTAAGAGGATGCTTGAAGGAACAAGATATGTCTTCAGAGTGGGTGGCAGAAAAATTTGAAGAGTTAGTCTATACAAACATGAAAATGCCAGTTGGACAGTTGTTGCAAAATGTTGATCAACAGTTCACTTGTGAAATCACCAGAAACAAAGGGTGCAAAGCATTGGCCGTAGCGAAAGCAACATTAGAGGTTTAGCAGTTGAGAAATATTCTCTCATTGGAAAATATGCAGCAAAATTACACAAAACACATCCTAACACCGCCATCGACATTAGGTATTCCCCGAGACCTGATCCCCAAAGCAATCTTAAGTTCATGTGGTTGTATTGTTGTTTGGGAGCACTAAAAAATGGTTTCAAAGAAGGATGTAGGCCTCTTATTGCCTTGGATAGGTGCCATACTAGGCGACCATACCCTAACCAACTATTGACTGCTATTGGGGCTGATCCTAATAATGGATGATGGCTAATGACTTGGGGTATTGTTGAAAAAGAGGCAAGGGAGCAATGGCATTGGTTTTTAAGTTTGTTGATTGAAGATTTGGACATACCTCGTGGAAAGTAGTGAACATACATTCATTTCAAACCAACAGGAGATAAGTCCCTATCATTCACTTGACTGTTATTTCATGTAAGGGACTAACACACAGCTAATATGTGCTTATTTACTATCTTGACATTGGTAGGGTCTTGATAGTGCTTCGCTTGTGCTGTTGCCATATGCTAGACATAGATTTTATGTACAGAAGATGTACAAAAATTTTAAGAAGAAGCACCCTAAGGAGCTCCTCAAATAGAAATTTTGGAACATTGCTATAGTTACAACAGTTACAACAGTTGAGTTTCATGCTGCAGCATTGGAGGAGTTGAGAGAATTTGACTAGCACGCTTATGCATGGGTTAAAAAGGCAGTATCACCCCAACATTGGTGTAAGGATTATTTCCTATACCACATCAAATCTAACATGCTTGTCAATAATTTGTTTGAAACCTTTAATTCACATATATTGAATTATAGAGACTTGCCAATCATTGGATTGTGTGAGGGGATTAGAGGGTTCCTTATAGGAAGAATAGAAAGTAGGACTGCTTGCATAAGGAAATGTAGTGGTTCCATTAGTCCAACAATAAAGATTTTCATTGACGAAAGAGAGAAACTTTCTAGGAGATGGCATCCAATTTCAAATGGTAAGGGAGGGTATCAAGTTAGTGGGTCAAGGGGGGAACAGTTTGTTATATCCTTAAAAGAGAAAA
Source organism: Coffea eugenioides (assembly GCF_003713205.1). Taxonomy (NCBI): domain Eukaryota; kingdom Viridiplantae; phylum Streptophyta; class Magnoliopsida; order Gentianales; family Rubiaceae; genus Coffea; species Coffea eugenioides. The sequence continues at coordinate 20,651,865 of NC_040043.1, forward strand.
CATGTACTTATAATTTGTGACAAATTAGTGGCCTTCCATGTTGTCATGCAATCTTGGCCATTATTAAAATTGGTAGGGACCCCTGTGAATATGCACATGATTGTTATAGTAGAGAAGCCTTTTTGGCAATTTATGATAATGTACTCTATCCAATAAGTGGCAAATCCTTGTGGCTTGAAAGCGACATTCCTGACTTGGATCCCCTCCATACCATGTGTTCCACCTGGTCAGCCCAAAAAATCAAGAAGGATAGCACTGGAACAAGGAGTGGTGTCCATGTCGGAAGGGATAATGTGCAAAGGCTGAGGTAACATGTGATCATGCATTGCAGAAAATGTGGGCAGGCAGGTCACAATAGTGCTATCTGCAAACATGTTTCAGATTTTGGTGTTGCTAGTCCATCTCACTTTGCTGGCACTACCAAACCTACTAGAAAATCTGCTACGAGAGCTGCCACAAATTTTGGTAGAAATATTTCTAGGAATGTTGGTACATGTGCTGAATCTAGTTTACATAAAGGTGATTATGGTACAGATATTCCCTAACATAAAGCATTTACACAGTCTGAAACTTTGGCAAGAGAAGAGGGGCAATCAAACAACACTAACATTACCCCTGTTATGCCTTCACAAGCCAATAGTATTGGACATATGGAAATTTGTAATGCCAGAAATGAACAAAGACCGAATGCTACTGCTACAACAACCAAACCAAAACAAAATATTATGAAGACTAATGCACTAGTTAGTCCTGAATTTTGATCATACTATTTTAACATTTTTCTTAATTTTTGTTAACTTACAATGTGGTTATACTATCTATATTTGTTGCCCACATATGAGGAAGATTAGGCCTACAACTACTGACCAAGATATTAGTGACACTGCTGGACATATGAATTCTGGTACTCATAATAAGATAGAGCAAGGCAAGAGAAAGTTGAGTGATATATATAAAATCATGATCAACACTAACTACAAATACCTTGGCAAAGAACCTCCTTTTAAGGTTGGTAGATGGGCTAGAAGTTGAAGAAGCACCAGAGCTGGACGCTCAGCTTAAGGGGTCCATGATGTTGACTGGTTTTCTTTTCTTTTGTTTCTTCGACTAAAATAGTCTCTTGTATGGTATCTGTTGTCTAAGATTGACAGATTTAAGAGGCTTGACATGGTTAAATGAATGGTAACTTTTGTTGGAGGTTTAAAGTGTTCGCTTGATACTTTTGTCAATTGATTGTAATTATGGACAACTAACAGAAGCTGAAATGTTGACTGATGCTTTTGTCAATTGTTGATATATATGTTGATTTTGCCTTCTCCAGTTATGTCGATTTGCATTTGCCATGTATAACACCAAAGGAATAGCTCATGCCTAAATTCACAACTATAACATTATAGGGAAAGAAACTTCCATTCCAAAAGGGAGAATAACACCTGACAAAATAAAGTGTAAACATCAGTATTACTCCTAACAATATATACAACAAACAAAACTACCTATAAGAAGCTACCTGCTACAATGGTGTCCTAATATCCATCGATTTGTAACTTGCCAAAATAATGTCCATTTTTAGGCCCCACAATCCATATCGATATAGTCACAATTGCTCAGACCGCAACAACAAAAACAATGAACAATTTTTCCCTCAGCTTACTCCCAAGTTTCTCTTTCAGCTTTCCAACTTGGACCTCTATTTTTTCAGCTTTGTTTTGCCATCTTCGAACATCTTCTCGCAATGCTTCATTCTCCGATTCTAGCCTATTTGCTTTCCTCAGAATACCAAGTATTACTTGCTTCAAACGAGCACATATTTCATCATCATACCACTCCCAATAGCCACATCCATCAACCCAACCAAAATTATTTGTCCTATCAAATTGTAAAACACACCTTTTAATTTCCCAACTTTAATCTCCAAAAAAAAAAAAACTCACCCAATCACAAGCACATCTTTAAAATGGTTTTTGTTCTGCATTGACAAAAAAGAGTTGCTTTCTCACGTCTTGACATTGTGGAGCTTCAACCTGCCTAGCATAGTAGAGATTCCAAAATAGTTACTAAACTCACCTCAGATCTGGTCACAAAATCTCAAGAGAATGATGGGTTCAAGAAAGTTGGGACAAGCTACTGTGATTCGATCGTTTATAAAGATAAAAGTTAGCCAAAGAGGTGAACCAATGATTTTGCCCCTCCAAAATCAAGCCCGCAAGTGGAGGTAAAGGAATTCTAGTTGTCTTAACGGTGAAATTACATAGAATGCTACAAAACATGCACTTTAATTAGGTCAGAGACATTTTTGGCTAACAAATTACTTTAGTGACCTGAACAAGCACTAGTATATAGTTTAGTGACATTTTTGGTGATTTATTCTATTTTTACATGAGAAATGATTTAGGACAGGTGTTCTGCTATATGAAAAAAGGAGGAAAACATATCAAGAAAGGTTGAGAGACAATAATATCTATTAGACGGAAGGATTGAATGCATGGCACAAAATTGAACTCCAACAATCAGCGAGCACTTACTAGATGTAGCCTCTCAGATGGAAAATAAAACTATAGGATGTCCAAAAGATAGACCAAAATGTTGGACACATCGATCGGACGTTCACCTCTTCTATTGGCCATTTACAATTGAAAGTGGAACTCAAACATTTTGCTTGTCTCAGATGCAAGACTATCAAACATAATGGCAGTAATAAGTGTTGCAAAGATATGTAGAGTATCTTTTGATTGTAGCATATCCAAAATGTTGTATTGGATATGACATCAATTTGTGACAAAAAAGAGTATCATAAATAATGGACTAGTATTCTTTTCAAAATAAAGTACAGTGCTACAAAAGAGCATAATACGCAATCGAGATTGACACCACTCAAACCAAAGACTGCTATTTTATTGATAATAATATGAAAAGTCAAGTCAACTTCATTTTAGCAACAAACCAAATACCAAAAAAAAAAATCCCTACTCTTTGGACTTAAAAGTTATACTAAAAATGAATATATTCCTAATACATTAAGTTTTTTATTTCTTATCCAAGTGATTGGAATTAGCATGCTGACTCTAAAATCAATAACTTGTCCAAACATCATATCCTACAAACCAGCAAGGCACAAATGAATTCATATTGAAATAGACATAATAATGACCGTCATATTATTGTCCAAAAATGAACTCAATTAGTACCTTAGATACATCAATTCTCTTTCAAGAACCTAAAACCAACAGATGTGAATTGGCCCTATATTACGAAAAGGAAGAAAAAATTTGTATGCATCTTATGCCATACTAAATTTGTGGCTAAGATACGGAAGTCCAAGTTTCGATAAAATAATAATATAGTATAAGTCATGACAAATATCTTAACTATGATAAAAAAATTCAAATCCTATATAATGTGAACTAACAAAGATATTAAAACTCTACCTATAATCATAACCCTTTAAGTAAGCTGTATAGTCATTGTACCACAGCATTGTACATATTGCCTTCAGAAATTTTGTTATACCACTGATCTATACACTTTCTTCACAATGTTACATGAGTATATGAGTTATGTGCATGAGATGTTTAAGATGAATTTTTTAATCACTTTAATTTCTTGAATACTGTTAGTTTATAGAGAAAAATCATATGGTTGAATGGTGATTACAAGATACCCCACAATACCATGTAACAACCAAATCTAGAATGATTAAGTTGCACTTTATAGCATGAGAGCATTAAAAAACTCACTAATGGAATACTTGTAATGCTAGAATAAAGCCTCCGAATTAATTTGATCCACAAGATTGACTGCAACTCATTTAGGCAAAAATTTCAGCTACTCAATCGCCTTGCTTCTTGGTTAGGGTTTCTTGGTTTCTAGCCCTTGGCCACTAAATATGGCTACCAAGCCGGTCCTTCAGCCGTCAGCTGGAGGGCTTGCTCCTCAATTACAAAGGCCCTTTGCTGATATCCTAGGTTAGCAACCTAAGCAAACATCAGCAAAGGAGGACTTGAGGAGGTTGGTTATGTGACGCCCCTACTTCTCTCTAAGGCGAACCAAAGGGTATCGGTAGGACGTCTGCCCAGCTCTCACCAGGACTCAGTACAATTCCAGTTCAACTTAAAATACAATACTAACGACGAAATCGGAATAAAGGCACGAAGTCATTCCCATACACAAATATTCAATCTTACAGCACAAGTTCAAAATAAAATCACTTTCACAAAATATACAACTTCTAAAATATGTCTAGTCGATTATAGTCGATTACAATCAAAACCCTACTACAAAAGTGCTTGAAATCGGCTTCTCCATCACTCCTTCCATTTCGGTTCCTGTTAAAGAAAATAAATCTAATGGGATGAGCTAACGCTCAGTGAGGCTAAGAAAACATGCAAAATACATAGTTCAAGTAGCAATGGCATTTAAGCAAGAATTAAATCTGTAACATTCAAGCAATTCACAATTTTCAATTAAACACATTCAATGAGGATACGGGAGCTCTCAGGAGCTAAGATCCACTTGCTTCACCAAACCTTGATCGAATACCTTCCTGCGATGACACTCCGTCAATCGGGTCAGCATTTAAGCCCGTAGAACTCCACTTACTTCACAGTTTCGTCCATCGTACACAACACCGGGCCCGAACTTCTATAAAAGGCACTATTACGCGAGTAGGCCAAGCAAGATCTCTCAATAGATCAAGATTACAGTTATCTCATGGTTCACCAAACTTTTCGACCAAGCCCTTGCTGGCTCGAGTCGCAAGATCGGCCAATTGAGATTTGGGCGTCCCAACAATTCAGTTATAAGTCGAGGAGATTCACTCCAACAACATGTAGACAGTTCAGTTATAAGCAGTTCAGTTGTACAATCAGTTAAAAGAGAACGAGTGCGATAACGTACACACTCGACTCAACAGTTGTAAACCATTCAGTTCATAAGAAGCAATTTACATAATTACAACAAATCATGCACTTAACACTCACCAATCAAAATAGGGAGTAAGTGCTCAAACAACTTTTAAGCGTCCGCTTCGAGATCCACTTGAAGGTCCCCTTGAGTGGTTGAGCAATTATAATTGACTATCACACACTATTACTTACAAACCCCTTTGCTAACAAGGAAGATTGTAACCTTGTACAATACTAAGAAAATGTCATGAAAGAGAGCCTTCATTACTCGTAAATCGAGACTCAAAAGTGAAATTTAATAAAACAAGGAAAATTGATTTCCTCCATGAAATCAAGTTTAAAACGGTCAATCAATATCAAAGGATAGCGAAGAATTTCCAAAAACTCATTTCCCAACAAGTCGGAAAAATTTAGTTTTAAGTGACAATCTTTGAAATTTCAAATCTTTGAAATTTCAGATCTTTCACTCAGTAGGTCCAAAATTGGAAAGCTTTACACCGTTGGAACCTTCGTTCAAAGTAATAAAAGTTCCTAGAAGATACTTTCCCATGATTCTAAACGGAAAGCATTCAAATTTCAGCTCAAAGTGGCTGATTTAAGCATACCAGACAGTTCCAATCTTGTTTTCAGCAAACTTTGGAAATTCGAAAAAATTCACAGAAAGTGAATTAGCCTCTGAAATTCGTACCACAATAAGAGTTCCTAACAAAGTTTCAAACAGGCCAAATGGGACTAAATTCAGAGTCTTGAGTATCGAAATATAGCAATCCAAAGTCGGCTGGAATTTGAGCACAAGTCAGGAATTTTCCAGATTTGAAAAGCAAATTTTGAGACATCATTTGGGTATCGAAATAGTCTTTGAATAACACCAAATGTGGTACAATTCAACTTCCATATGAGAACTATTTCTTTATCAAATTTCACATAAAAACTCATAGGGAAGGTAGTTAACAAAACTACCAAAGTTTAAGAAATTCTTAAAGCAAATCTGTCTTCTTGCTTTCATTTCCTTTTTCAACATTTTGCCCAATGAAATCAGTTCCAACTCAGTTCATGTGAGGACCCGAATTTTTACTTATTTTAATCTTATTTTAATGGCTTAATTAATTATTTATTCACCCGTTTTCTTCGAATAATTTATTTCAATCATTTTAAATCCATTTATATGGAATAATGTCTCCTTTAAGTTTTAAAAATGTTTTGTTAGAAAAATTTATTTTCAGAGGCTCGTTCGATAAGAAATGGTGAAGACACGTTTGTCGAGACTATATTCGAATCATGAGTGCAATAATCTTGGAGATTTGAGCACTCATGTTTTATTTCTAAAATGATTATTTTATAATTAATTACATTAGTAGTAGTTAATTATATAATTGTTATATGAATTTCTCGTCAATTTCGCCTTATCGCGCGCGAATTAGAATGTTGTGAATATCAAATTGGAATGGTTAAACGGAGATTTAAGAAATTTATTCTAGACTATTAAGAGTGAAAAATTATAATGTTTAAGAAAGTGCATTAAAGGTTTAGTGCACAAGTGAAATAAACCCGAGAGAAAACGAGCACGAAACGCGCGCACACGCGCATTATTCCTAGTTGACTTTTGGAGCATTGTTGGCCACACATTCTTAAGCTTCCTGAAGAAGCTTTTGCAGCTGCAACAACTCTCTCTTTCTCACTCAAACAGCCGTGCATCACCTTGGAGAAGAAGACCAAAAATTTTCTTTATTTCACCTCACTTTCTTGCACCAAATCACCTCAAATTCACACTACACCTTGCAAATAACTTGGAGATCATCTTGGGCTAGGAGAAGAGCTTCATTCTCACGGTTTTTTGGAGCTAAGAAGGACCAAAAATTTCTGGTCTTAACATCTAAGGAGGTATATGATCATCCACTCTTCAAATCTTAGCTTTCGTAAGTTAAATTGCACTTAGAAGCTTGTAACTTTATGTGGGTAGTCTTGGATTGTTGTAGATCTTGTGAGTGTGCTCTATGAAATCCCACAATGGACTTGATGAACAGATGTGATGATATTGGGTGTTGTTTATGTTGAATTAATGGTTAAACTAGTGATTATAAGTTGAAAAGTGGAAAGAAAACTCAAAGAAAACAAAAGGAAGAAAAGTGCCGGTTCTGCCCCTGCTTTGCCGCACCTGTTGGTGCAAATTTCTGTGGTCCAATTGACTTCATTTTGATATAGATATGTTGCATAGGTTGTGTGGAAAGTTTTCACCAAAAATCACTTGATTTGGTTGTCCAAAGGTTGAAATTTCGAATTCAGTTCATGGCTGGAAAACTGTCCAGAGTTGCTCTGGCAGCGATTTTGAATCGACCATAACTCTTTGCTCCGACGTTAAAATTAAGTGCCGTTTGTGGCATTAGAAACTAGACACTTCCAGTTTTTCAACGGTATAAAATGCATCTCCTGATTCCACTTGAGTGAACCGTACAAGCCTTTCAAAGTCACCTGTCCTGTTTCTCGGCTGTGTTAGAGAGCCTGTTATGTGTTGGAACTTGTTGCTTGAATATGAGCTAGTTATGGACAGAATTTGTGACGACCCCACCTCCCCCTAGGCGTACCCTAGGGTTTAGCGAGTCGCCTGCCCAACTCTCGCCAGGACTCACTCACTTAAAGCTCGAGAAAATAACTTACAAATGTAGAAAAATAAATAACACAATCCCTTCAACTTAATATATACAATAATACTCAGTTCCAACTACAAGGTTCATTCATGCCCAAATACATTAACGGGTGTACAATTCAAGTACGCACAACCCTAGTCGATTGCTAGCGTGAGTACAAATTCAAAATTCAAAACAACTAGACTATGCTAGTCTGTATCAGTCTCACGCCTCGCTCGTACCCCCTGTAAGGAAAACAAATGGCGTGGGATGAGCTGAAAGCCCAATGAGATTCCAAATAGCAAGTTGACCATTATTTCAAAGTGCAAGTATCATGTAGCAAAATAGCGAGCATAACAAGTTTATAAAAGTAGCATTAACACTTCAGATAGCAAATCTCAAAATGAGCGAGTGTAAAATTATTTTCTTTTAAAACGAAACAATAACACGATAAGTACTAATCATTCCAAAGTATAAGGATACAGATGGCTCTCAGGAGCCAAATTCCATTGCATCACCAGAGTTTGATCAAGTAATAGTTGACACTCCGTCAACTTTCAAGTAAGTAACCAATCCAGTAGAGCACCACTTAAACTACTCTCGGTCCACCATCCAAACCCTTTACCGGGCCCGAACTCCAAGATAAACACTGATGGTAATACTCGAGTATACCGATTAGTCAAGGAGATAACACTCCACTCGACAACACTAGATACCCATGGTTCGTTATCTAATCGACCAAGCCCTTGCCGGCTCGACTCGATTAACTAGCCAGTAGGGTTTGGGTCCCCAAGAAGTCGATGAGATATCATCTCCAATCGACTGAATCAAAATAAAAGTACGGAGACAGGATTGAGAGGCGCCTCCCACTCACATTGAGTGTGGTACATGCTACCGCTCAGCACTTACAAGTCAAGTACAAGTATATCAAGTCAATTGCAACAATAAATAAGTATATATCATATTAGGGCAAGTGCGATAAAGTACACTCTTGCCCGATCGAACAAATTATATATCATTAAATCACATTGGTCAGGTATTGAAAACAAGTGTCCAGTTCAATTAGGTATTTGGAAGCACTCATCAAAGGTCTAGTGCCTCTCAAAAGTCACGTTCAGGTCCAACTCCTTGGTTGGAGTCCAAATCTGCGATAAAATATCATTTGCGAATGTAAAACTCTCCAGAGTTCGAAACATAGGAGTTTCACTTCAAGAAAAGCAAGTAAATGCAACTCGTTTAAGTAGTATTCAAGATACTTATCAAATTTCAAAAAATTCATGCTCGCTCTTAAAACTTTGAAACTTTGAAGCAATTATACTTTGAAATACGATTTGAGTCGAAGAAATGGAGAAAACATATTTCTTTTAGTCGTAAATTTCATTTTTCCAAGGGTACAAGTTTCGGCCGAATTCTAACTTATATACCTCGATAAAAGAAGGCGCAAATACCCTAGATGGTTCAAGTGGTATTTGTCCTCAAATCCTTACCTAGTCCTCGAGTGCAAATTTGGGCAGCATGCCCTTTGTATTTACCTATTTTTCAGCCATTTATGGTTTCAATCTTTTCCTCAATTAGTCCCAAAATCACACACAGATATTCTCATTACAATAGCCGTTCAATAGGCTCAATGTCATACAATTACAAAACCAAGCTAGAAAAGTGACCGGAAATAAGGTTTAAGACATAGAACAAAAAGACAAGTTCGACGTTTCTTAGCATATTGGTCACAACCGAAGCTACGCTTTTCAGATTGGGGTAAAATTTATACAGTTTTGAAGCTAAACCAAAGGGCTACAACTTTGATGAAGATAATTCAACCCAGTTCATAGTGTATCTAGGTTAAATTTACAAATTATAGAACCAGAATTTCACCATCAGGCTGGTTAACAGCACTGTGTTCAAATGACAATAACTCAAGTTACAAAAGTCTGATTGAGACTTTTTCAGATGCGTTGGAAACCTAAAATATAGTACTACAACTTTTGTGTTTTGGCCAAATGCTAATTTAATACGGATCAAGGTGAAAAAATGAGGCCAGAATGATAAAATGTCAAAACTGTCCACAGAACTCTACCTATGGCAGTCAAGGGTATTTTCATTATTTCATGTGCTACAGTACTCGGATTAAGCTGAAATTTTTCAGGAAGCTATAAAACATCATTGCCTACAACTTTCATGTTTTGAGCTGAGCCCAATTCGGCCTCCATCATGACCAAATGGAACTGGTCAGAACAGGGCAGTGTAAGAACTCAAATCTGGAATTTAATGAATTTAAGGTGTAAACTTCACATTTCTAACTTGAACCACTACTTCAACCTCCTATACAAGATTATAGACACCATATTCCATCTAAACAAAAAGATATACAATTGAGCAATTCAAAACCCTAACTCACAAATCCACCACCACAATTATCAAAACTACTAGAATAGCTATCATTAAATCAAGAATCTAAGTTGCTACACAACTTAAGCAAGATTAAGGGAAAGAAATAGGATAAGTGTGACGACCCCACTTCTCCCAAGGGCGAACCCAAGGGTATCGGCGGGCCGCCTGCCTAGCTCGCGCCAGGACTCAAAACTTAAAGCTAATAAAACTAGATAAACCGAAAGAGCACTATATACAATATATATACAATCCCAAAAGTCTATTTACATCTTCAAAAGCATCAAGCCAAACCGCTCTAATATACTATAACAATAACCAGCAAAAGGTAGACCCTAAGAAGGGTCCTTATACAAGCCACCAAAACAAAAACAAACATCCTAACTGTTCAACTATTACAAGCCAATCTACCTATACTAGTATACGAGCCAAAAGTCCCCGCGTCGGCCCCTGCTAAGGAAAACAAAAGGAAAGGGGTAAGCTATATGCTTAGTAAGTAAACAGGGGCGAAAGCATAAATTTCACGTAACAACAGTTACACAGTAAGAGTAAAGCAAAAGCAGAAAAGTAACATCACATAATAAGGATACAGGTGGCTCCACAGCCAATTCATATGCCATGCGTGATCTCCTGCCGACACTCCGTCGACCACACTCAATGGTCCGTAGAACTTCACTTGTACACCCACCGACACCTTATCACCCTCACTGGCCAGTCACCTCACAAACTTGCCCGGGCGAACGAAATCGAAACTTGAGCTTGAGTCACAAGCTCGGGTCACAAACTTGGTCACCTTCTCGGTGAACCGGATTCACAAAATTGGTTCATAACATGAACCTACAAACTTGGTGACCTCAGACTAAGTTGGACTGACTTCGACCAAGCCCTAACCGGCTCGAATAGTCCATACAGGTCTTAGATCGGGCCCACGAACTCACAAACTTTGCAAACTTCACAAACTTTACTCGAAAGTCGCCCCGAGCCACAAGCTCAAGGGTTTTGGTTCCAAAAGGTTCATATACATGTGCCAAGTACAATTAAACATTCAAATTAGGGTTTAGGTCGAGTGCGATAAAGTACACCCTCGCCTAAGTACCCTTTTCACATATCTCAAACACATAGCAAAGAAAACACACCAAACTGGCCTGAATACTTGCTCAGAATCTGAAATAGCAAAAACACGAAGTCGGATCGAAATGAACAGCTAGTAGTGGACCCCACCAGATCCGCCCAGCTCACCACCGTCTGAAATAGGAGATTGTGTCACATAATATCGTAAACGGCTACTATCGTGCCTCAAACAAACAAAACGGCAAAAACGGCACGCACGCACGTACATATGACGGACGGAAACGGAAACGGCCGTTAGCGGAAACGGCAGATTTGACACTCGTTTCTATTTTAATCATAAGTTGAGCTACGAATATCGGATTAAGGCGTATGAGATGCCATATCGAAGCTTACAGGATGAACAACAACTCTTATGAAGACATCCAGAACTAAAATTGGAGGCTTCAGTCCCAAATGAACCAAACACCATCACTTACGAAATCTGGCCAATGCACAAATGGTCAGTTTTGAATGCAAACTGTTTTCTATGCTACACATGGGCAAAAGAGATGAAAATTGGCAGTTAGATAGTTCATTCCAAATGGAACAACTTTCATGAAGGTCGGTAATCCAAATTCAGAACAGAAGTTGGTCGTCAGGACCAAAACAAATCTGACCAGAAAATGGTCATTTTCACGGGCAGGCCTTATTTGCTCGGCTATATCTCAGGTTCTATAAATCCGATTCATGAAATTCCAAGGGCGTTAGAAAGCTCTGATATAGAGCTATAAGTTTGGTGTTTTGGTCGCAAGCCCAAACAGCTTGTAACCTAGTCAAACGTGAAGCCAAAGTTCCAGTCGTAAACTGTCCGGATATAAGAACAGAACAGAATTTGACGGTCAAAACAGGTCTGAGTATTTCGTTTAGAACTCAGGTTATACCACTCCGTTAATCCTGAAAATTTACAGGGATATCCAGGACTTAAGGGGCTACAACAATGTAGAAGGCCTCTCAATCCAAATCCTAGCACAACTAAGTCAAAATGCAGAAAACCAACCCAGAACCGTAATTGCAGGTTCCCAAATCACACAAAACTGTAATCAGTCCAAGTCAGTCTATACAAGTCCAAAAGCATTGATTCCAAAGGCTTATGAAAGCTAAGACATCAAGATACATTTCATCAGAAGACACCAACAACAAAATCCAAACCAATTCCTGTCAAAACAGACAATTACTATCGCAGTTCGGACATTCTGTTCACCAAAAACAGCAACAGTAAAAACGGCATAACTCACTCTAAACTACTCCAAATTCCCTAAAATTTTGCAGGCACTACAAACTCATCAATACCTACAACTTTCATGTTTTGAGCAAAGTCCAATTCGGCCTCTATCTATGACCTAAAATTTCGGACAGATTAGGGGTTCATGAACCCTAACTTTTCACATTTCATTCCAAATCCAAAATTGATTGCATTTATCAACTATTCACACCTACTAGTGTCATTATAGGCCATTGCCAATCATCATAAACAACCACACCATCATAATCCAATTAAACCAGAAAAATCATCAAGAAAATAAAAACTTCACCAAATCACTTCAAACCAAGATAAAAACCAGAAATTTCAGCACTTTAATCACTAATAAGCATAACCTAAGCTTCATAAGGTATAGGAGGGTAGTCAAGCACCACTTACCAAGAAAACAAGAGAGAGGAAGTTGTGGAACACCTTAGCTCTTCCAAAAACTTCACCAAACCAACCACTAACACCAACTAGAGAGATTTTATGGAGTAGAAATAGATGGAAGCAAGTATTTTTGGGTGATTTGAGCTAGTTGGGACTTGTAAATTGAAGAAGTTTTCTTCCTTTCTTAGCACAAGAGGGCCGGCCACCAAGGAGAAGAAATGGTGAATTTTTGAGCAATTTTTAAGATATTTACCTTTTGGTCAAAAAAAGTCAAAAATTGAAATAGTAAATCTTAACTTGGAACCACTAAGAAGGTGACACTTGTCACCTCTTAAATGCAATCTTATCTTTTCTTTTCTCTCTCACATCAATCAAATCACCTCCTCTACTTATCTCCTAACACCCGATAAATTTTTCACAGTATCCGAAATTTAATCTTATTGGCCGAATTTTCCGAACTTTTCGCACTAGTGGGTCCCACGTCCGAAATCCGTTCTTCTTTTCTCAAAATCTAACCGATACTAGAAAAATCATCTAAAAACTATATTTACTCATAAAAAATTATCTGGGGAACTTTTCTAATAAGAAAATGTGGAAAAGCGGCGATAAATAATCTCCACTGAAACTTTCTAATATTGCAACACTAGAGGTTTGCTAATCATTCAAACTTACTAACCTATGTCAAGGCACACACTAGATTACCGAATATAAATTATAGCTTGAACCTTATAATCATAATACGTAAACTAGGATTTTCCAACTTAACCGAATTAGGGTTTCCTTCCTAGCCATAAAACCCTATTTTTCCAAACCAAATATCAAATAACCCTAATATCGACTTACGATCGGACTGGGGCCTCACAATCTCCCCCACTTAGGACAATTTCGTCCTCGAAATTAATTCGTTGATCAAAGCGTACCTTTAAAACCTGCCGTAAAGGATACACGAAAACACAAAACACAAAATAGATACACGAAAGGCACGCAAAGGATAGGTACAATACAAAGTCACACCAAAAGATATACAAATTACCCGACCTCCAGTCGGGCCCAATATACACACGAGCACTCCGGCTCCAAAAATCTAGTCAACCAACCAGATAACAAAAGAAATTAGCCAGGCCAGTTCTAACAAAAGTAATCTGCCAGCTAATCAAAATACGAAAGCGACCCTAAACGCCTCCCCTAGGGCCCCGGTTCCCTACGGAACCTAAAGTACCTATCTCACCTATCTGCTCTGGCCCGGTAGCTCGTGGGGGTGCCTCCGCGGCCATATCTAGTAAGACCCCACAATCAAACGTGATACTCCGGGCCCTCTCCCTGAGCTGCCTCTTCATAGCGAAGAGGTGCTGGTGTGTGTCTCGGAGATCCCGCTCCAGGTCTCTAACGCGCAACGCCTGCCAGCGGCTAAACTCTCTAGCCTCCGCCAGCTGCGCCCGCAAAGTCTCGACCGTCTGGTCTAGGTGATAACGCTCATCATCCAACGCTAAGACAACCTCGTCAGGATAGCTATAGGTATACCAGCACGCACAGGGTCGGCGCGACACCTGGCCGAAGGGAGAATACAAAGTATAGGGCTCCCCAAGCCTCCTCCGATAGCGGATCGCCCGCTTACGCAGCACCCGGTCATCCGAGCCCCTCCCACTCGGAGGTCTCGGTCCCGGTCCCACGCCGCTAGAACTGCCCGGATCCATACCTACAAACATTAATTCGTTAGTTAACCGACATTTCAACTTAAAATATATCATTCAACTTAAAGAGAATCACGTAATCCTAATGAACCTATCACGTATGTCCCACAATTGCCCAAGTCCTCTAACCTAGGCGCTCTGATACCAACTGTGACGACCCCACTTCTCCCAAGGGCGAACCCAAGGGTATCGGCGGGCCGCCTGCCTAGCTCGCGCCAGGACTCAAAACTTAAAGCTAATAAAACTCTTCTAAGCCACAAGAACACGATTCATAATATATACAACCACCAAAAGTCTATTTACATCTTCAAAAGCATCAAGCCAAACCGCTCTAATATACTATAACAATAACCAGCAAAAGGTAGACCCTAAGAAGGGTCCTTATACAAACCACCAAAACAAAAACAAACATCCTAACTGTTCAACTATTACAAGCCAATCTACCTATACTAGTATACGAGCCAAAAGTCCCCGCGTCGGCCCCTGCTAAGGAAAACAAAAGGAAAGGGGTAAGCTATATGCTTAGTAAGTAAACAGGGGCGAAAGCATAAATTCACGTAACAACAGTTACACAGTAAGAGTAAAGCAAAAGCAGAAAAGTAACATCACATAATAAGGATACAGGTGGCTCCACAGCCAATTCATATGCCATGCGTGATCTCCTGCCGACACTCCGTCGACCACACTCAATGGTCCGTAGAACTTCACTTGTACACCCACCGACACCTTATCACCCTCACTGGCCAGTCACCTCACAAACTTGCCCGGGCGAACGAAATCACAAACTTGAGCTTGAGTCACAAGCTCGGGTCACAAACTTGGTCACCTTCTCGGTGAACCGGATTCACAAAATTGGTTCATAACATGAACCTACAAACTTGGTGACCTCAGACTAAGTTGGACTGACTTCGACCAAGCCCTAACCTGCTCGAATAGTCCATACAGGTCTTAGATCGGGCCCACGAACTCACAAACTTTGCAAACTTCACAAACTTTACTCGAAAGTCGCCCCGAGCCACAAGCTCAAGGGTTTTGGTTCCAAAAGGTTCATATACATATGCCAAGTACAATTATACATTCAAATTAGGGTTTAGGTCGAGTGCGATAAAGTACACCCTCGCCTAAGTACCCTTTTCACACATCTCAAACACATAGCAAAGAAAACACACCAAACTGGCCTGAATACTTACTCAGAAACTGAAATAGCAAAAGTACGAAGTCGGATCGAAATGAACAGCTAGTAGTGGGCCCCACCAGTTCCGCCCAGCTCACCACCGTCTGAAATAGGAGATTGTGTCACATAATATCGTAAACGGCTACTATCGTGCCTCAAACAAACAAAACGGCAAAAACGGCACGCGCGCACGTACATATGACGGACGGAAACGGAAACGGCCGTTAGCGGAAACGGCAGATTTGACACTCGTTTCTATTTTAATCATAAGTTGAGCTACGAATATCGGATTAAGGCGTATGAGATGCCATATTGAAACTTACAGGATGAACAACAACTCTTATGAAGACATCCAGAACTAAAACTGGAGGCTTCAGTCCCAAATGAACCAAACACAATCACTTACGAAATCTGGCCAATGCACAAATGGTCAGTTTTGAATGCAAACTGTTTTCTATGCTACACATGGGCAAAAGAGCTTAAAATTGGTAGTTAGATAGTTCATTCCAAATGGAACAACTTTCATGAAGGTCGGCAATCCAAATTCGGAACAGAAGTTGGGCGTCAGGACCAAAACAAATCTGACCAGAAAATGGTCATTTTCACGGGCAGGCCTTATTTGCTCGGCTATATCTCAGGTTCTATAAATCCGATTCATGAAATTCCAAGGGCGTTAGAAAGCTCTGATATAGAGCTATAAGTTTGGTGTTTTGGTCGCAAGCCCGAACAGCTTGTAACCTAGTCAAACGTGAAGCCAAAGTTCCAGTCGTAAACTGTCCGGATATAAGAACAGAACAGAATTTGACGGTCAAAACAGGTCTGAGTATTTCGTTTAGAACTCAGGTTATACCACTCCGTTAATCCTGAAACTTTACAGGGATATCCAGGACTTAAGGGGATACAACAATGTAGAAGGCCTCTCAATCCAAATCCTAGCACAACTAAGTCAAAATGCAGAAAACCAACCCAGAACCGTAATTGCAGGTTCCCAAATCACACAAAACTGTAATCAGTCCAAGTCAGTCTATACAAGTCCAAAAGCATTGATTCCAAAGGCTTATGAAAGCTAAGACATCAAGATACATTTCATCAGAAGACACCAACAACAAAATCCAAACCAATTCCTGTCAAAACAGACAATTACTATCGCAGTTCGGACATTCTGTTCACCAAAAACAGCAACAGTAAAAACGGCATAACTCACTCTAAACTACTCCAAATTCCCTAAAATTTTGCAGGCACTACAAACTCATCAATACCTACAACTTTCATGTTTTGAGCAAAGTCCAATTCGGCCTCTATCTATGACCTAAAATTTCGGACAGATTAGGGGTTCATGAACCCTAACTTTTCACATTTCATTCCAAATCCAAAATTGATTGCATTTATCAACTATTCACACCTACTAGTGTCATTATAGGCCATTGCCAATCATCATAAACAACCACACCATCATAATCCAATTAAACCAGAAAAATCATCAAGAAAATAAAAACTTCACCAAATCACTTCAAACCAAGATAAAAACCAGAAATTTCAGCACTTTAATCACTAATAAGCATAACCTAAGCTTCATAAGGTATAGGAGGGTAGTCAAGCACCACTTACCAAGAAAACAAGAGAGAGGAAGTTGTGGAACACCTTAGCTCTTCCAAAAACTTCACCAAACCAACCACTAACACCAACTAGAGAGATTTTATGGAGTAGAAATAGATGGAAGCAAGTATTTTTGGGTGATTTGAGCTAGTTGGGACTTGTAAATTGAAGAAGTTTTCTTCCTTTCTTAGCACAAGAGGGCCGGCCACCAAGGAGAAGAAATGGTGAATTTTTGAGCAATTTTTAAGATATTTACCTTTTGGTCAAAAAAAGTCAAAAATTGGAATAGTAAATCTTAACTTGGAACCACTAAGAAGGTGACACTTGTCACCTCTTAAATGCAATCTTATCTTTTCTTTTCTCTCTCACATCAATCAAATCACCTCCTCTACTTATCTCCTAACACCCGATAAATTTTTCACAGTATCCGAAATTTAAGCTTATTGGCCGAATTTTCCCGAACTTTTCGCACTAGTGGGTCCCACGTCCGAAATCCGTTCTTCTTTTCTCAAAATCTAACCGATACTAGAAAAATCATCTAAAAACTATATTTACTCATAAAAAATTATCTGGGGAACTTTTCTAATAAGAAAATGTGGAAAAGCGGCGATAAATAATCTCCACTGAAACTTTCTAATATTGCAACACTAGAGGTTTGCTAATCATTCAAACTTACTAACCTATGTCAAGGCACACACTAGATTACCGAATATAAATTATAGCGTGAACCGTATAATCATAATACGTAAACTAGGATTTTCCAACTTAACCGAATTAGGGTTTCCTTCCTAGCCATAAAACCCTTTTTTTTCCAAACCAAATATCAAATAACCCTAATATCGACTTACGATCGGACTGGGGCCTCACAATAAGCAGCCATACTACCTCACTAAGATGCTTGCAAGAGATATCCCTCACCTTTCCTTCCCAAACTTTAGCACCCCAAGCTTCCTAAGCTCCCAATTTAGAAGTTAATCGGTTTAGATTTCTTGATTCTTTACTTAAATGAGCTAAACTCAAGATGAAAATGGAGTATTTTTCCTCTTGTTTTCTCCCTCAATGTCATGGCTGGAATGGCAGAAATAAAGAGCAATTGAAGTGATTTTTGGTGATAAATATGAAAGAAATTGGTTGGTCAACAACCTTGGGATGCCCACCACTTGTCACCATGAGATTAACTTTCAAAATTTTTTTCTTTTCCTTGGTTTTTCTAGTCAATATTTTTCGGCCAACAAGAGCTGATTAAGGGGCTGATATTTGCACTAATATCAATGGCATTTTATGGTAAGAAAGTGGTGGTCAAGTGGTGTGTTCAATCGGTAGTGAACGATACCCGTCGGTTCAAGCCGATTTTCCTTAAATCGCGTATACTAGGGTTTTAACTTATAATTCACTAACTTATTATTATCACTTCTAATCACACACTTACATCATCTAAAACTCACTTTTAATCACTAAATTTGATACACACTCCGTACCGAATAATCACACACAACGAAAAGACGTAAAAACCCTAATTTACGATACCGAGAAAACGAAATGAAAAAACTTGATTCTATGTTTATTTGCACCTATTATGGGGGTGAATGAGCAGTAAGGCTATTATAAAGTAATAAATTCCAAATTAAAGGGAAGTTTAAGAAAAATATAAGAAATTTTACAAGTCCTCACAGAATTTCAAAATGATTTCTTCTGAGAAATTTTAGCCCTATAAATGTAGTTTCCAACGCCACCAACCACACTCAATTCCAAGTTGAATTGAGTAAATTATGGCCAAATTACCGACCTACATCATTGCTTGAAAACCCTCATTTTTGGACTGATCAATTGCTAATCTTGAGTGGGACTTGTTATTTTGAAACTCTTGGTGTTAATCACCTATCAAACATATTTTGGATGTTTCTTAGACATTGTCTTCACAAATGAACTATGTTTGAGATGTTTTCGTTGGCCAAATGTTTGAGGAAAAGAAAATTGAAGTACAAGGCAGATTTGCCTTAGAAATTCTTGAAAATTTAATGACTTTGTTAACCGACTTCCCGTACGAATTTTTGCATGCAATTTGACAGAGGAATAGCCCTTATATGGTAGTGTAATACTGCCAAATTTGGTGTCATTCCGAGTCCATTTCGATGCCCAACCAAAGCCTCAAAGTTCATATTTTAAATCTGGAAAATCCTTGTTTAGTGAGAAATTTTCAGTAACTTTGAGCCGCTATATTTTGGTGCTAAAAACTCCGATTCTTGTTCCTCTTGTTGTGTTTTAAACTTTGATTGTAACTCTAACTGAGTTTCAAATTTGAGAGGCTAGTTCATATTGTGTAAATTTTGCCGAATTTTCAAAGTTGGGCCAAAAACCAATCCCAAAACTGTCTTGATAGCCAAAACAGCAACTTGAAGCCAAAATTCGAATATCTTCCATTTTGAATCATGGAAAAGTGTCTTCTAGGAACTTGTAGTACTTTGGAAGTAGTTTCCAACGGTACCAAGTTTTATAATTTTGGATATATAGAGAGTGAGTTACAATTTTCCAAAGAATGCACCTCAAATTCGATAATTCTTGACCATTTTATAAAATTTCCGTACGGGAAAGTTTTCAAAGAATCCAGCCATATAACTGGCCAGTTCTTGGCCGGATAGTTGGCCGGATTGGTAGAGACATTTGAAAAAAAAAATGGGATTCGCCACTGCCTTGAATCTGGCCGGATTGTGACGTGTCTTCTGAAGTCCGTCTCTGATCGTTCGTTTGGAAAATGATTTATATCTACTTGTTTCCATTCAATGATTCCAAAGATGAATAATTGGATTTTTCCTTGTATTATTAAACCCCTCTTTTGAGTCTCGATTTACGAGTAATTAAGGCTTATTTTTATGATATTTTTCTAGATTGTACAAGTGTGCAATCTTCCGTGATAAATGGGGGTTCTAAGTGATAGTTCAATATTAATTGCTCAGGCATTCAAGAGGACCTTCAAGAGGATTCTACGGTGGATGCCTGAACACTCAATTGGACACTACTCTTTTGTTTTTGATTGGTGAGTGTCAAGTGCATGAGTTGTTGATAAATGCTTGAATTGTTAATTGAGTATTATGGAATTGTTGAATCGAGTGTGTACTTTTATCGCACTCGTTCTCCCTTAAGTGATTCTATAATTGAGTTGTGCTATGTGAATTGGTATTCAAATTGTATGAAATGAATTGCTATGTGAACTAAGTGAAGTGTTGCCATTGGAAAATTACATTTGTGTTGACTCGACGTCGATCGAAGTAAATCTTATCGACCAATCATATTTTACTCATGGGGATACCCTTGTCCTCTCTCTCTTTGAACTACGTGGTACTTAAGACCTGAATACATCTGATTTGGTAATTGTACATGAACACGTTTAACTCGTAAGTTCTGAGCGGAAGTATGTACCGCACCAATTTGGATGAGAGGTACCTCTCATACCGTCTCAGTGCTATAATCGGTTCCCTGTGCGATAGTATGTACCACATCGATTCGGGTGGGAGGTACGTCTCTTGTCGAGTCAGAACCGTAAACAATAATTGGTAATCGTACATGAATCTATTTAACTCGTGAGCTCTGAGCGGATAGCATGTACCACACCAATTTGGGTGGGAGGTACCTCTCATACCGTCTCAGTGCTATAATTGGTTCTCGGGGCGACAGCATGTACCACACCGATTCGGATGGGAGGTACCTCTCATGTCGACTCAAAATTATAAATAAAGTATAAGTCGATTGGAGCGATGTCTCATTGACTACTGAGCGATAGTATGTACTACACCAATTGGGGTGGGAGGTACCTCTCATGTCGACTCAGAACGATAAACGTATAATCGATTCCCTGAACGATAGCATGTACCATACCGATTCGGGTGGGAGGTACTCTCATGTCGACTCAGAACCATAATTGGAGAAGTGAAGTTCTACGGATTTGATTACCTACCCGGGTGACGGAATGTTATCACGAAAAAGTATTGGATTGAACTTTGGCAAAGCAAGTAGGAATTAGCTCTTGAGAGCTCCTGTATCATCAGTGAATGTGTTAAATTGAAAATTGTGAATTGCTTGAATGTTATAGATTTAATTCTCGCTTAAATGATATTGTTATTTGATCTACGTGTTTTGCATGCTTTCTTGGCCTCATGAGCGTTCGCTCACCCCGCTAGACTTGTTTTCCTTAACAGGAGATGAAATGGAAGGAATTATGGAGAAGTCGATTTGATGGCCCTCTTGAGCAGAATTTTGAATGTATTTGTGACGCCCCGAGGCAGAAGAAAAGGGAAAAATTTCTGGTGAATAGAGTTTTGTGGGAAAATCCGGCCAGAAGCCGTGCAAATTCCTTATATTTTTCTTAAAATTCCCTTTTCTTTGACAAATACCACTTTATAATGGCCATACTACTCAATCACCCCACAATAAGTGCCAATGAACCTAGAAAATAGGATTTTTCACTTCGGTTTCAAATTGAGCAAAATTAGGTTCCCGATTTTCTCGCGCGGATGAATTTTCGGTATGGAGCAAGGATTAAATTTGGTGAATAAAAGTGACTTTTAAGTGAGAAATAATATGTGATTAGGAGAAATGAAATAAAGTTAGTGAATGGGAAGTAAAAACCCTAGTGCAGGTGTTTTTAAGGAAAACGGCGCGAACCGACGGGTCCCGCGCACTACCGTTTGAACGCACCACTGGACCACCACTTTCTTGCACCACAAGCTTATTGATATTTGAGCCAAAATATCTTCTTATATTACAGCTAAGGGGACCGAAATTTGTGGCTTATAAGCAAGGGGAAGAAAGAGAAAAAATTAGTGGCTAAGAATTGTCCAAGTGTTAGCCAAATTGTGGTCTTAATTAACTCTAACCTTCTTACTTCTTATAAGACAAAAATCAGCTTCATTTCTCTTCATTTTCTGCCAAGGGAGCCGAGAGAGGGAGAGGGAAGAACAGGAGTGAGCTTTCTTCATTTCTTCTTGATTCAAGCTACAAAGTGAGGAATCCAAAGAACTAAACCGATTAATCTTGTCTTTGAGGGGTTAGATAGTGTTTGGTGGTGAAAGTTTGGCAAGGGAAAGCTTGGGGCTGCCCTTAGTGATCTCTAACCAAGGTAAGAGAGCTTATCTCTCCAAGTTTTAGTTTCAATCTTGTTCAATTAAGCTTGGTAACTTGATTTTTACGGTGAAATCATGGATGATTAACATGTTTTAGTAGTTTTCCCCTTTCTTATTTGATGAACTAGGGCTTGGGGAAATTCTGCCCAAATTGTTGTAAGATGCTTATATGTTGCAATTGAGGTTTCATAAGGTGTTGTGGTAGTGATTAGACCAAGAAATTAAGGAAAGATTCACTAGAAACCGAAAATTTCAGAATCTGGAAAATTATTGCCAACTTTCTGTCCGAAATTTTAACTGTATGTTAGAGGCTGATTTGGCCTTGGGTCAAAGAAGGAAAGTTGTAGAGAATGGTATTTTATCAGTGCCTATAAAATTTCAGCTCAATCGGAGCAACGTAGGTCATGAAAAGTCCGAAATACCCCTACTGTTTTAATTGTTTCCCAGCAGTCCGTTTCTTCAGCTAAGTTCAGTTTATCGCATTTTTTGACCAGGATCCATTCTGATTTAGCTCTGGGTCAAAACATGAAAGTTGTAGTGTTCTGAAGTATCTTTAAAATGCCTCTAAGAACACCTGAATTGGACTTTTGTACACTGAGTTATGTCCATTACAGTGTTCTGCATTTAAACAGCCGACGAATTGGTTTCTGGTTTAGTAATTCGAGAATTTGACTAAGTTACATTAGGAACTGGACTAAGTGACCTTCATGAATGTTGTATCTCTGTGTCTTAGCTTCGAAACGGCGTAGGTTTCGTTTTAATCCGATAAGCGTAGCCTCGGATATGTTATTTCCGCATTTGTACGTCAAATCTGTCTTGAACTAAATTGAATTTCTGCACTTGTACTTAATGCGATTCTTGTTATTATGATATTGTGAGCCTATGGAACGGCTCTTGACATAAATTGCTGATATGTATGATGTTGGGTTGTGTTTGAGAAAAACAATGAAGCCTAAAAGGCTGGAAAATTAGGTAAACACAAAGGGCATGCTGCCCGAATTTATACTCGAGGACTAGGAAACGAGACTTGTAACTTGTGTAAAGTTAAGTGATTATTACTTGAACTAGCAAGCACCTTTGCTACTTTGTTTATCGAGGGTTATACATTAGGACTTGGCCGAACTTGTACCCTTGAGGAAAAGACATAATGGCCAATGTAAACTTGTATTTCCTTGTACTTTCAACTCAAGTGTTATTTCCAAGTATCTATACTACAAAACCTTATGATTTGAAAAGCGAGCAAGTGTTTCACGAATGCCTTTCAAATGAATTTCAATTGGTTGATTCTTAATGAACGGAACGTTTAAGTTTCGAATCTTACTCGTGTTTCAAGTTCTCAAATTGGATTTTTATCGCAGAGCTGGACTTCAAACCTGGAGTATAGTTGAACGTGAATACTTGAAGCACTATATTTTGTGTGAGTGATCCCTCGACTGTCCCAAAGTTACTTTTGAACTAATTCTTGCATTTATTACTCCATTGCATATCATTTGGGGGTTCGGGTGTGTGTCATGACATAATTTGGCTCCAATGAGTTCCTGGAAAGTCTTGTGCTTAGAACCAATGTCTCCACTATTGTTTACACGTTCTTTGGAGCACGATGGCTCCTTACTTCTGTTTCATGGTTACATGATCTAAACGAGCATTGGATATTTAAGTACAAGAACTTCACTGGCTCACATGAGCAATAAATGAACATTTGATTACTGCATCATGACATCATATTAATGCTTTATTGTGAAATATACTTGGCTATTGATTTTACTGGTCACTCGCTGAGCTTCTAGCTCACCCCCTATTATCTTCTTCTCCCCACAGGGATCGAGGTAAAGGAAGACCTTGTATTTGGATCTTTGTGTGGCTGGATGGCGTACATCTTGTATAGTTTAGTTTTGGTTTTGATTTATGTACTTTTGGGCTTGTATAAATATTTGGAATTGAATCGGATGTAAATCTACATTTTTCGCTTAGAACTAGTTTCCGCTTCGATTGTGATATGTAAATTTTGGAGAATATGATGTAAAAGTTGAGTTTTATCTTGTAATTCATTCGAGGACTGTAGGGAATGACTGAGTCCTGGCGAGAGCTGGGCAGGCGGCCCGTTGACCCCTCTGGTTCGCCTTAGGGGAAAATGGGGTCGTTACAATATTTGTTTAGACAACTATTGGAAGTTGTATATTTTGGAAAATGTAAGATATCTTGATAGCTTATGATGTAAGACTTGAACAATTATTAAGGAATTGACCTTCCTTTATATCTTCGACTTTTAGTATCGATTGGTTATTCTTAAGTTTGAATTGAATTTGTATCGAGTCCTGGCGAGAGTTGGGCAGGCGTCCCAGGGATACCCTTGGGAGAAGTGTTGGCGTCACAGTTGGTATCAGAGCTTCGGTTTCAGATCTTTGTAGAGTGTCCTAGGCTTAAGAATTTAGGATGCCGGACTGTGGGATTTGATTGTGTATTACGTGCAATGTGATCTTGGTGTTTGAGGTTGTAGCACTATTTTGCTTACAAAATATTATAAGACTTTACTCTTCAAGTTAGGTTGGAGGTGAGTCCAGATTAGGAAATTTAAATAACCATTTGGTGAGTTTAAGGGTTAGGAACCTTGCTTCCTCCATTATTTTGCTTGCCGAACTTTCCGAAGGAAAAGTTGAACCATTTGAACAATTTTGGGCTCCACTTTGAACTTGAAAATGAGACATTTTATGCATTCCGTTTGGTTTGACTTATTACCCTAACTTGTATAAGAACTTTCACCTTGGATCTAGTGAGGAAGCTAAGAATTTAGAAAGTAGTTTAGGCTTTTGGATGGAATTTGAAATTTACAATTACTCGAATGATGTGATTTGGTATCGTGGATTCTTCTAGTTTTGCCCTAACTAGACTTATGATTTTTCTCTTTTTGATTCCACCTATGATAGTAGGGGTAATGCATGCCGTGAGGTCCTTTTGTATTTTACCTACATGTACTCCTATAGTTGTGGCACTTAGTTGCCTATGACCTGTATTTGATACTGTTAACTCGTTGTATGCACATTGATATGTGACATGACTTCTAACTTATGCAAATAGCTATGCTTTGATTCAAAGTGTTCTTGCAATGTGTACCTGTCTTTCCATTCATGCGCTTATGCTTTCTACTTTTATTATGCGTTTAGAATCTTACTAAATGGATCGGTTAGGACATGGACGGGGGCGTGGGTGTGGGATTCGGCAACCCCGCACTCCCGAGAGAGGTGAGGGATCTGCGATTGGACCAAACCAAAACCCTAGAAACGAAGAGGGTGACCAAGTGGCTACGACCATTAACCGCATGACCAACATTCTCGAGCACTTAACTGAGAGCACCAAGGACCTGAACCAGTCAACCAACCTAGGAACCAAGAGAGGTGTGAGGATAGAGCCCTAGACCGATTCTTGAAGTTCTCTCCACCTAAGTTTCATGGAGGGTCTGATCCCGAGGTAACAGAAAATTGGTTTGAAAGGATGGTTGATATTTTTGCTGCTTGAGATTGTACCGAGGAAAGGCGAGTGAATTTTACCGTTTTCCAATTTGAAGGGGCGGCACGCTCATGGTGGAATGTTGTTAGTGCAAAGTGGGAAAGAGAACAAACCCCACCCCTTAGACTTGGGTAAACTTTGAGAGGGAGTTTAATGTCAAGTTCCTCCCGCCAATTATACAAGAAAAGAGGGAGGATGACTTTATTAAATTGAAACAATGATTATTAAATATGGCCGAGTATGAGAAGCAGTTCACCAAACTTTTCAAATTTGCCTCTAAGCTTGTAATCACTGAACGGAAAAGGATAAGGAGGTTTATTCAGGGGTTAAATGTAGAAATCCAAGAATCACTAGCAGCTGTCCAGATTACCACTTTTACGGATGCCTTGGATAAGGCACAGAGGGTAGAGAATGCTAAGTCTCAATGTAAGGCTTTTCATGCTAGAAAGAGGGGTAATTGAAGAGATAACCCTAAACAGTCCGAGAGGTTTACCCAACCCCTTAGAATGGAAAAAGGGGCTGGAGAAGTGAAGATACCTGAAAAACCCGGAGAAACTCCATCAAGCGAAACCCCGCCAAAAGAAAATCACAGTAGGCGAGGTCAACAAAAGAGGAAATATCAAACTGGCCAAGCCGTGACTCCTCACATAACTTGTGGATACTGTGGCAAGATTAACCACACTGAGACCGAGTGCTGGAGAAATCAAGGAAAATATTTGAGGTGCGGTAGTACCGAGCATAAGTTTTTGAATTGCCCTAAAGCTTCTAAGGGAGAAGGAAATTCTCAACAACCTGCTAAATCCACTGCAAATCAATCGAGTGCCGGAAGGAATAATTAATGCCGGTGATTGTAAGAGGGATCCAAGTAGTGGAAACTCTACGAGTAGGGGTGAATCTGACTCCACTCGACAAATAGAGATTGTGATTTTACCCTAACATAGACTGGCACTTTTAGAGGTTGTAATCTTTTGTATAGGAGATGACATCCTTTTGTGGTATATTGCGACTTAGCATGTTTTGATCTTGTTGTTTCCCCTTTTCTTTTGAAATGGTTTGATGAACTTATTATAACTTAGTGTAACTATTATGATCTTTTATAACATATAAAAATTTACTTTACTTTTAATTGATTTTACGGTTTATATGTATATGTACTACATTGCTCCACGTCTCTAGACCTGTAATAAGATCATGAATGGCACCTGAAAATAGTTAAATTTAATAAGCGTGAGTTTTGAATGGGAGAATTAAGAGTGATGAAAATTGTTCACGGGAGGAAAAAGTATTTGGGGTTATTTATAAATCAAGGTATGAATTTCGAGAACGAAATTCTTTTTAAGGAGGGAAGGATGTGAGGATCCGAATTTTTACTTATTTTAATCTTATTTTAATGGTTTAATTAATTATTTATTCACCCGTTTTCTCCAAATAATGTATTTCAATCATTTTAAATCCATTTATATGGAATAATGTCTCCTTTATGTTTTAAAAATGTTTTGTCAGAAAAATTTATTTTTCGAAGGCTTGTTCGATAAGAAATGGCGAAGGCACGTTTGTCGAGACTATATTCGAATCATGAGTGCAATAATCTTGGAGATTTGAGGACTCATGTTTTATTTCTAAAATGGTTATTTTATAATTAATTACATTAGTAGTAGTTAATTATATAATCGTTATATGAATTTCTCGTCAATTTTGCCTTATTGCGCGCGAATTAGAATTTTACGAATATCGAGTTGGAATGGTTAAACGGAGATTTAAGAAATTTATTCTAAACTATTAAGAGTGAATAATTATAATGTTTAAGAAAGTGCATTAAAGGTTTAATGCACAAGTGAAACAAACCCGAGAGGAAATGAGCACAAAACGCGCGCGCACGTGCATTATTTCTAGTTGACTTTTGGAGCATTGTTGGCCACACATTCTTAAGCTTCCTCAAGAAGCTTTTGCAGCTGCAACAACTCTCTCTTTCTCACTCAAACAGCCATGCATCACCTTGGAGAAGAAGATCAAAAATTTTCTTCATTTCACCTCACTTTCTTGCACCAAATCACCTCAAATTCACACTACACCTTGCAAATAACTTGGAGATCATCTTAGGCTAAGAGAAGAGCTTCATTCTCACGGTTTCTTGGAGCTAAGAAGGACCGAAAATTTCTGGTCTTAACATCTAAGGAGGTATATGATCATCCACTCTTCAAATCTTAGCTTTCGTAGGTTAAATTGCACTTAGAAGCTTGTAGCTTCATGTGGGTAGTCTTGGATTGTTGCAGATCTTCCGAGTGGGCTCTATGAAATTCCACAATGGACTTGATGAACTGATGTGATGATATTGGGTGTTTTTTATGTTGTATTAATGGTTAAACTAGTGATTATAAGTTGAAAAGTGGAAAGAAAACTCAAAGGAAACAAAAGGAAGAAAAATGCCGGTTCTGCCCCTGCTTTGCCACACTTGTTGGTGCAAATTTCTGTGGTCCAATTGACTTGATTTTGATGTAGATATGTTGTATAGGTTGTGTGGAAAGTTTCCACCAAAAATCACTTGATTTGGTTGTCCAAAGGTTGAAATTTCGAATTTAGTTCATGGCTGGAAAACTGTCCAGAGTTGCTCTGGCAGCAATTTTGAATCGACCATAACTCTTTGCTCCGACGTCGAAATCGAGTGCCGTTTATGGTATTAGAAAATAGAAATTTCCATTTTTCCAACGATATAAAATGTATCCCCTGATTCCACTTGAGTGAACCGTACCAGCCTTTCAAATTCACCTGTCCTGTTTCTTGGCTGTGTTAGATAGCCTGTTATGTGCTGGAACTTGTTGCTTGAATATGGGTTAGTTATGGACAGAATTTCAAAACGATTTCTTCTAAACAATTGTAGCCCTATAAATTTAATTTCCAACACCATCAACCATGTTCAATTCCAAGTTGAATTGAGTAAATTATGGCCAAATTACAGACCTGCGTCATTGCTTGAAAACCCTCATTTTTGGACTGATCAATGACTAATCTTGAGTGGGACATGTTATTTTGAAACTCTTGGTGTTAATCACCTATCAAACACATTTTGGGTGTTTGTTAGACATTGTATTCACAAATGAACCATGTTTGAGATGTTTTCGTTGGCCAAATATTTGAGGAAAGGAAAATTGAAGTACAAGGTAGATTTGCCTTAGAAATTCTTGAAACTTTAGTGACTTTGTTAACTGATTTGCCGTACGAATTTTTGCATGCAATTTGACAGAGGAATAACCCTTATATGGTAGTGTAATACTGCCAAATTTGGTGTCATTCCAAATCCATTTCGATACCCAACAAAAGCCTCAAAGTTCATGTTTTAAATCTGGAAAATCCTTGTTTAGTGAAAATTTTCAGTAAATTTGAGCCGCTATATTTTGGTGCTCAAAACTCCGATTCTTGTTCCTCTTGTTGTGTTTTAAACTTTGATTGTAACTCTAATTGAGTTTCAAATTTGAGAGGCTAGTTCACACTGTGTGAATTTTGCCGAATTTTCAAAATTGGCCAAAAACCAATCCCAAAACTGTCTTGATAGCCAAAATAGCAACTTGAAGTCAAAATTTAAATATCTTCCATTTTGAATCATGGAAAAGTGTCTTCAAGAAACTTGTAGTACTTTTGAAGTAGTTTCCAACGGTACCAAGTTTTCTAATTTTAAACATATAGAGAGTGAGTTACAATTTTCCAAAGAATGCACCTCAAATTCGATAATTCTTGACCATTTTATAAAATTTCCACGCGGGAAAGTTTTCAAAGAATCCAGCCGAATAACCGGCTAGCTCTTGGCTGGATAGTTGGCCGGATTGGTAGAGACATTTAACAAAAAAAAAAAAAGGGATTCGCCGCTGCCTTGAATCCGGCCGGATTATGACGTGTCTTCTGAAGTCCGTCTTCGATCGTTCGTTTAGAAAATGATTTATATCTACTGGTTTCCATCCAACGATTCCAAAGATGAAAAATTGGATTTTTCCTTATATTATTAGACCCCACTTTTGAGTCTCGATTTACGAGTAACTAAGGCTCATTTTCATGATATTTTTCTAGATTGTACAAGTGTGCAATCTTCCGTGATAAATGGGGGTTCTAAGTGATAGTTCAATATTAATTACTCAGGCATTCAAGAGGACCTTCTGGAGGATTCCACGGTGGACGCCTGAACCCTTAATTGGACACTACTCCTTTGTTTTTGATTGGTGAGTGTCAAGTGCATGAGTTGTTGATAAATGCTTGAATTGTTAATTGAGTATTATGGAATTGTTGAGACGAGTGTATACTTTATCGCACTCATTATCCCTTAAGTGATGCTATAATTGAATTGTGCTATGTTAATTGGTATTCAAATTGTGTGAAATGAATTGCTATGTGAACTAAGTGAAGTGTTGCCATTGCAAAATTACATTTGTGTTGACTCGACGTCGATCGAAATAAATCTTATCGACCAATCATATTTTACTCGTGGGGATGCCCTTGTTCTCTCTCTCTTTGAACTACGTGGTACTTAAGACCTGAATACATATGATTTGGTAATTGTACATGAACACGTTTAACTCGTAAGCTCTGAGCGGAAGCATGTACTACACCAATTTGGGTGAGGGGTATCTCTCATACCGTTTCAGTACTATAATCGGTTCCCTGAGCGATAGTATGTACTACACCGATTCGGGTGGGAGGTACCTCTCATGTCGACTCAGAATCATAAACAATAATTGGTAATCGTACATGAATCTGTTTAACTCGTGAGTTCTGAGCGGATAGCATGTACCATATCAGTGCTATAATCTGTTTAAATCTCATACCGTCTCAGTGCTATAATTAGTTCTCGAAACGATAGCATGTACCACACCGATTCGGGTGGGATGTACCTCTTATGTCGACTCAAAACTATAAATAAAGTATAAGTCGATTGGAGCGATGTCTCATCGACTACTGAGCGATAGTATGTACCACACCGATTCGAGTGGGAGGTACCTCTCATGTCGACTCAGAACCATAAACGTATAATCGATTCCCTGAGCGATAGCATGTGCAACACCGATTCGGGTGGGAGGTACCTCTCATGTC
Organism: Coffea eugenioides; assembly: GCF_003713205.1. Taxonomy (NCBI): domain Eukaryota; kingdom Viridiplantae; phylum Streptophyta; class Magnoliopsida; order Gentianales; family Rubiaceae; genus Coffea; species Coffea eugenioides. The sequence continues at coordinate 20,682,676 of NC_040043.1, forward strand.
GACTCAGAACCATAATTGGAGAAGTGAAGTTCTACGGACTTGATTACCTACCCGGGTGATGGAATGTCATCACGAAAAAGTATTGGATTGAACTTTGGCAAAACAAGTAGGAATTAGCTCTTGAGAGCTCCTGTATCATCAGTGAATGTGATAAATTGAAAATTGTGAATTGCTTGAATGTTACAACTTTAATTTTCGCTTAAATGATATTGTTATTTGATCTACGTGTTTTGCATGCTTTCTTGACCTCACGAGCTTTCGCTCACCCCGTTAGACTTGTTTTCCTTAACAGGAGCTGAAATAGAAGGAATTATGGAGAAGTCGACTTGATAGCCCTCTTGAGTAGAATTTTGAATGTATTTGTTTAGGTAACTATTGGAAGTAGGGGTGAGCAAATTCGGTTCTTACCGAATTCATAACCGATTTCAAATTCAATTCGGTAATTTGAAATTGGGTATTTGGCAATTTGGTACAAATTCGGTACATGCCGAATTCACCGAATTCTAATATAGTATGAAATAGGTAATGAGATTATGAATTTGGTAATAACCGATTTCGCATTCAAATTCGGTAATTAAAATCGGGTACCGCATTACCGCATTCGAATTACCAAATTGATATATAAAATTATATAATATATAGATAAATGCTATTTAGTATTAGTATATACTACTAATACTTTATTATATTATATAGGTAAATGCTATTAATAATAATTAGTATATGGTATTATCATCATATCATGTACTTATAATAATAATAATAATAATAATATATAATAATGTACAATATATTCTTTTAGTATTTGTTAATTGTTATATGACTATAATAATACAAATATATAGTAATACATAACAATATAAGATAACTATAATACTTATTATTTTATACATGAGTAACATGACTAGAATTAGATAATAATTAATACATATATGTATAATACTAAATATTAAACAATAAACATAATTCATAATTAGAATTTAGATATTGGTAATTTGATATATCATTCATGTTTGAATTATTAAATATTTGAATGCGTAATCTGTAACTTGCAAGTATTAGTGTACTCTACATATTTAACATAAAAATTCATATTATCTATTCACTAATCTTAATTCTTAAGGCTTTAGCATTTAAGTATAGATAAGACAACTAAGCAGTTAGCAGTGTAAGCGAATGCATATGAATTGCAAATCAATGTATTAGTGTATTGACTTTCACAATAACATATGTAAGTAAATAAGTTTTATTTTGATTTGAAATAAATTATAAGTTTGTAACTAATATAACTTATCACTAATCATTGTAATTTGTAAGTTTGTGTGACGACCCCACCTCCCCCTAAGGCGAACCAGAGGGTTCGGCGGGCCGCCTGCCCAGCTCTCGCCGGGACTCAGTCGTTCACTACAATCCTCAAACAGATTACAAGATAAAACTCAAATATTACATCCAATTCTCCAATAATTACATGTCACAAAAACAGCGGAAACAATTCTCAACTATACATAAAATGATTCCAAATCAAAACTGTACAAAACATAGGCCATCCAATCACGTGGATAAGCACTCCAAGCCCTTCCTTCGCCTTGAGCCCTGTGGGGGGGGAAATAAAACATTTTTGGGGTGAGCTAAAAGCCCAGTGAGTAACCAGTAAAATCAGTAATCAAATAGTTTTCACAAAAATTCATTTCATTGATGTCATGGTTCAGAAATCAGATGTACGTATTTTTGCTCTCGTGAGCCAGTGAAATCATTGTAATGTTTTAGAAGTTCAATAAGTAACCGAGGTAAAAATGTAATTTTGTTACAGGTCAACATTTGCACAGTGAGAGTAAAACAAAAGCAGAAAATGACACCACATGGTAATTCCACAAAGCTCAATGAGCTAAAATCGCAATAAGGTTCCGAACATGAAATTTCATAACAAAGCCAACACATTAACCATCAATAATCAATAATTCAAGAAACATTTACAATGGAAAGCGATAGTAACATATTCATTAAAAGGATACCGCTCACATGGAGCTATTCATTTGTTCGTTCCCCTGACATTTCCCCTTATTCCTCCAATTATTTGAAAATTTCATTTTTATAATTAAACCCTCGTTCATCTTTTATTCGTTCATCTTTTTTTTTTTCCGGACGTTGGCCGGTCTCCACCCATCCGGACGTTGGCCGGACTCCACCCATCCGGACGTAGCCGGACTACAAGGTAATACTCGAGTATACCAAATTCACCCAGGGTCACCATATCGCCCGATTCGATCGGTAACGAAGGGCAGTGGCCAGTTCAGCCAAACGGCTTACATTCATGCACAACTAGCATTTAATCATTAATCATTGAAAATTTCATATTTATTTAGGTCGAGTGCGATAAAGTACACACTCGCCTAGAAAACGCGTTTTAACACTCATTGAAAGCACTTAACACATTATCAATCAATAATAACAAGCCAATAAGTCAAGGAAATATAACAAACCAGGAACACTCACATGCAAACACGCATGATATGCAAGAAAACAGTTCAAAAGTAAATAATGCAGGAAAACAGTTCAAAATTAACTTTGGAAACAGTTCAAAAGTAAATAATACAGGAAACGGTTCATAAATAACTTTAGAAATAGTTTGAGGTCACTCACCTCCATGGCTCAGAAAGCATCCAGCATATAACATTGTCTTGCGCAAATCCAAGTCTTAGATCACAAACTCAATGCAAACAAATCCCTTCAAAGTTCGGACAGCACTTCCCCTGAATTTACTAACTTTTCCAGCCATCATGGCTTCATTATTTCCTCATTCCAACCCAAAGGTACACACACATCAACAAGTTCATCCAATAGCCATTCAGCAAACGCCAAGTAGTACGAGTACAAGTCAAGCTAGGGAAAAGTCCGAAAAGGAAGGTTTAGCTCAAACCAGAAAAACAGTTTTTGGACGTCACTTTGCGGTAATGGCACAAAATGCGCTACGCTTATCGGATGAGGGCGTAAGACCCACCATCTCGAAGCTAAAAGACAGGGCTACAACAATGTAGAAGGCCTCTCAGTCCAATTCCCAGCACAACTAGGTCAAAAATGCAGAAAACCAACCCAGAACCGTAATTGCAGGTTCCCAAATCACACAAAACTGTAATCAGTCCAATTCAGTCTACACAGGTCCAAATGCATTGATTCCAAAGGCATATGATAGCTAAGACATCAAGATATATTTCATCAGAAGACACCAACTTCAAAATCCAAACCAATTCCAGTCAAAACAGGCAATACTATCGCAGTTCTCACATTCTGATCACCCAGAACAGCAACAGTAAAAACGACATATCTCACTCTACACTACTCCAAATGACCTGAAATTTTGCAGGCACTTCAAATTCATCAATACCTACAACTTTCATGTTTTGAGCAAAGTCCAATTCGGCCTCTATCTATGACCTAAAATTTCGGACAGAATGTTCAACCAAGAACCCTAATTTTCCAGAAATTCTTCCAAATTCAAAATTGATTGCAATTTCCTATCATATGCACCTACTAGAGCTAAAGCCCCTTATTACCAACCATCAAAAACAACCACACCATCAAGATCATATGAAACCAGAAAATTCATCATAAAATTGAAAACTTCACCAAAACACTTCAAATCAAGAAACAAGTCACATAATCCATCACTTTAGCCACTTCTAAGCCAAACATAAACATCATTAGGTGTAGTAGGGGGGTTCAAGCATCACTTACCAAGTAACAAGAGAGAGAGAGCTATTGGTCACCTTAACCTTCCAAATAACTTCACCAAACAACTCACAAACACTACTTGAAGGTGTTTTATGGAGTACTTTCAAATTTAACCGGTTGAAGTTGAAGATTGAGCAAGATTATGAGGTAGAAAGTTGAAGGATTTTGTTCTTTTCTTGAACAAGAAATTCGGCCAAGAAGGAGGAATAAATGGTGAGTTTTTGTGGTAATTTTAAGATATTTAATCAATGGGTCAAATAAGTCCAAAAGGTGAATAGTTGTCATAAGTCATATCCAATATAATGGTGACACTTGTCACCTCATTAAATGCATTTCTATCCTTTTGTCTCTCCAATACAAATATCTTAACACTTTGTAAAATAATATTACTAAATACAAAATTCCAAGAAGTTGTCAAACATATAATGCATTTACCGCACTTGCGGGTCCCACGTCCAAAATACGCTTTTAATTTCTCAAAAACTAACTGATACTAGAAAAATCATTTGAAAACTATATTTGCTCATAAACTTGATCTGGGGAATTTTTCTAATCAAGAAAATATAGAAAAGGCGGGTTTTGTTTTAAACAAAATAAACCCTAGAAAATAAACCCTAGAAACTTAGACAATTTCCGGGTTCTCAAACTCTTTTTTTTTCCGGGGCGTCACAGTTTGTAACTAATATTACTTATTATTAATCATTGTAAATTATGAATTCATAAATTATCACTAATCATTGTGTTCCTTAAATCATAGACTAAGGATTCTAGGTATAAGTTATCAAATAAGTTAAAATTCATATTATCTATTTACTAATCTTAAGGTTTTAAGTATAGACAAGACAACTAAGCAGTGTAAGTGAATGCATGTGAATTGCAAATCAATGTATTAGTGTATTGACTTTCACAATAACATGTGTAAGTAAATAAGTTTTTTATTTTGATTTGAAATAAATTATAAGTTTGTAACTAATATAACTTATCACTAATTATTGTAATTTGTAAGTTTGTAACTAATATTATTTATTATTAATCACTGTAAATTATAAATTCATTGTAACTACTAACTAATATTACTTATTATTAATCATTGTAAATTATAAATTCATAAATTATCACCAATCATTGTATAGTCTAAGGTTTATTCTAGTTTAAATTAATAGATAAATTATTACTTTTTTTTAATAGATGAATTCGGTTAAACCGAATTCATTACCGTTTTCGAATTTGAAATCGGTTGCGGTATGAATTCGGTTATGGCTAATTCGGAATTGAAAACGGTTTAGATTTCTATAGGTAGAATAACCGAATTCACCGAATTCAGTGCACCGAATTACCGATTTTGCACCGAATGCACACCCCTAATTGGAAGTTGTATATTTTGGGAAATGTAAGATATCTTGGTAGCTTATGATGTAAGACTTGAACGATTATTAAGGAATTGACCTTCCTTTATATCTTCGACTTTTAGTATCGATTGGTTATTCTTAAATTTGAATTGAATTTGTACAGAGTCCTGGCGAGAGTTGGTCAGGCGTCCCGCGGATACCTTTGGGTTTGCCTTTGGGAGAAGTGGGGGCGTCACAGTTCATTTGTGAAATTAAGGTCTTATAAACATGTAATAAGTAATTGATAGCTGGTTGAAATCCAAATTTCGAAATAAAACATCCTTGAAACAACTAAACCAGTCGTTCAGCAAAAGGAAAGGGTTTTCCAAATTGCCAACTCTGGCACAGTTTGTAAGTTGAACCATATCTCACTCAATACAACTTGAAATTGAGAATGGTTGGTGGCGTTGGAATCTACATTTCATCAGAACAAGTCGTTTTCAAAATCAATTCATAAGTGAGAGAAAATAGAGCCACAAAATGCTGCTCCTACCTTCCCTCGGATATAGACCATCAGAACAGGACATCAAACTTTGTCGAATCACTACGGCTCACTCATTTCGAACTAGAGGGTGAATTTTATACCGTTGGAAACCTACAAACATCTAGTTTCAAATGCCACAAACAGCACTCGATTTCGACTAAATAACAATAATATAACTAACTAATACTAGGGTAAATAATAATAAAAATAACTATTTTAGAAATAAAGACATGTGTCCTCACATGAGTCTAGTATTAATTCCTCAAATCTCCAATTAGTTTGTATCGGCTCATTTTTCAGGAAACTATCGACGCGCGTGCGATAAAGCAAAAATTTGAACTCACTCACCTCTAATCCCTTAATTAACCCTTCTTAGTCTACTACTGATCATTCTTAATTCTCCAAGATTATTGCACTCTCGAATCGAATTTTGTCTCGAAAAACGTGTATTCACTATTTCTTACTAGACAAGCCACCCAAAAAAATTAAATTTGCTAGTGGAACGTTTTTAAAATATAAGTAAGGCATTGTTCCATGTAAATGGATGTAAAATGGTTGAAATAAATTATTCGGAGAAAACAGGTAAATAAATAATTAAATAAACTAGTAAAATAAGATAAAATAAGAAAATTTTGGGCCCTTACATCCTTCCCTCCTTAAAAAGAATTTCATCCTCGAAATTCTCACTTAGGACACTATTATTCCCTTAATAGGTATGCCTATCAGATCAATCACTAACTTACGCTTTGCAACCCATACTTCACAATTTCTATTCATCCAACTAGCAATCAAACTTTGATTTTCCCCAATAGGTGTTTTAACTTCTAAGTCATTGGGCAACTTAATCGGTCTCATGTCTACCCCAAATAGGTAATGTCTCTACTTCTTTAATGCAAGTATTGCAACATCTACATCCAAATCATGAGTTGGATACTTTCTCTTGTGAGATTTTACTTTCTAGAGGCATATGCAATCACCTTATCGTGTAATAATAATACATATTCTAAACCATCCTTTGAAGCATCTGTATAAATCATAAAATTACCTTCTCCATTCGGTAAGCGTACGGAGGTACATCGGTTAAACACTTTTTCACTTTAGCTGAGTCTATAGCAATTCCTTCCTTAGATATTGTATAACCTAGAAAGGCTACTTCTTCCAACCGAACTTATTTTTATTGAACTTAACGAAAGTTGGCGCTCTTGGGGTTTGTAAAACTATCATCAGGTGTCTTTCATGATCTTTTCGATACTTAGAGTATACCGATACACCATCAATAATTATTACCACAGATTAATCCAAATACGGTTTAAAACTCCGATGCATTAGGTTCATAAATGCTGCTAATGCATTAGTCAACTGTGAGAACCCAGATTTGCCCTAATATTTTCCTAGGGTTTTCCCCCCCCCTTAAATTTCATGTTTTCTGCATTTTCTGGCCTAGGAATATTTTCTTGGTGGATTTTATGAGCAATTATGGTTTTTAGATGCTTTTTCTAGTATTGGAGAATTTTTAGAAAATTAAGAATATACATTGGATGTGGGACCCACGAGTACGAAAAGTTCGGGAAAATTCGGCCAATACGGTTAAGTTTCGGATACGGTGAAAAATTTATCGGGTGTTTAGAGATAAGTAGAGTGGGTGAAATGATTGATGTGAGAGGTAAAAGAAAAGATAGGATTGCAATTATGAGAGTGACAAGTGTCACATAGTTATTGGATTTGACTTAAGAAAGACTATTCACTATTTTGACTTTTGACCCAAGGAAGTAAATATCTCAAAAATTCACAAAAAATTACCATTTTCTTACCTTGTGTTGGCCGGCTCTCTCTCTTGCAAGAAGGAAGGAAATTCTTCAACTTTCTAGCTTCCATTTCACTCAATCTTCCACAACTAATCACCTAGAATAGATTCTACTCCATAAAAACCTTTCTTCTAGTGCTAGTATGTAGTTTGGTGGAGTTTGTTTGAAGAGCTAAGGTGTCCAACATCTCTCTCTCTCTTAATTTCTTGGTAAGTGATGCTTGAACACCCTACTACACCTAATGATGTTTATGTTATGCTTAGAAGTAGCTTGAGTGATGGTATATGTGATTTATTTCTTGGTTTGAAGTGATTTGGTTGAGTTTTTTATTTTTTGAGGAATTTTCTGGTTTCATATGATCTTGATGGTGTGGTTGTTTTTGATGGTTGGTAATAAGGGGCTTTGACTCTAGTGGGTGTGAATTGTTGATAAATGCAATCAATTTTGGGTTTGGAATGAAATGTGAAAAGTTAGGGTTCATGAACCCCTAATCTGTCCGAAATTTTAGGTCATATATAGAGGCCGAATTGGACTTTTCTCAAAACATGAAAGTTTTAGGTATTGATGAGTATGAAGTGCCTGAAAAATTTCAGGGAATTTAGAGTAGTATAGAGTGAGTTATGCCGTTTTTATTGTTGCTGTTTTTGGTGAACAGAATGTCCGAACTGCGATAGTAATTGCCTGTTTTGACTGGAATTGGTTTGGATTTTGTTGTTGGTATCTTCTGATGAAATGTAGCTTGATGTCTTAGCTTTCATATTCCTTTGGAATCAATGCATTTGGACCTGTGTAGGCTGAGATAGACTGATTACAGTTTTGTGTGATTTGGGAACCTGCAATTACGGTTCTGGCTTGGTTTTCTGAATTTTTGACCTAGTTGTGCTAGGATTTGGACTGAGAGGCCTTCTTCATTGTTGTATCCCTGTTTCATAGCTTCGAAACGGTGGGTCTTACACCCCCATCCGATAACCGTAGTGAATTTGACACCATTACCGCATAATAAGGGCAAAACAGTTTTTCTATTCGGGGCCAAGGCTAGTGCTACTTCCAATTTCTGGTTTGCTTATGATGCTTGTTTATGTATATGAAACCCTATTGGGTTGTGATTAGTGTTGATTCATGACTCGTTATCGAGTCTTATGGTAATTGTTTACTTGTTCTAGGAGGAAACGGTGGTGCACGACGTTCGTTTAACGACGGTGCATGAAACATCATTTTATCGATTGGTGAGTATACTACTCACTTGGATTTATAATGTGGCTTTGCTCTATGTGATTGTGATGCCTTGAAGGCTTGTTTGACTATTGGAAATGATTAGGGTGAGGGTGTACTTAACCGCCCTCATTCCTTTTATTCTTGTGACCGATTGTTTACCGTTTTACTGTATTACTGTACTGCTATATGAATTCTTGGATTTCATTCATGGAAATTGTTTGGGTGTTGGTTGGACGAGTATCCAACGGCCCTACTGTACTGAGCTCGACCCCGTTGGCATTCAATTGAATCGAGCCAGCGAGGGCTTGGTCGTGAAAATTGACTCGCCACGGGGACTGAAATGGGAATCTTGTGGTAATGAGACCCTTGGTTCCGGTGTACTTAAGTATTACCAAAATGACTGAATGGAGTGCGGGCCCGGTTGGGGAATGTTGGATGGAAGGAATGGAAGTGAAGAGAGGTCTACGGTTTGGTACTTTTAATATTGACGGAGGGTCAATTGAGTTAGATCAAGCATGTAGCGTGGAAATGGGCTCTTGAGAGGCGACCGTATCCTTTTACTGAATTGTTTTACTTCTTATTTGAATATTTGCAATGAACGATTATGCTCAAGTGATCTGGGTTGATTGTGTGATAGTTGCTCACTGAGCTTTAGCTCACACCATTCCATTTGTTTTCCTTACAGGAAAATAAGCACTTTTGGAAGCTCATACTTGTTGGTTGCCAAATTGAGCCTTGTATATGTCTCTTTTGTAGCTCTTTGCATGAAACCCTAATGTGTACTGGGTTCATTGTTTGAATGGCAAACCGAATATGTGTATCCCTTATGTATCGCTTTTGACATGCCAATGTGGTTGTAAATGTTGAATTGCTATGTATTAAGGTTTGGTGGGATCTCGGATTCCACTATTCCAGGCATGATTCATCGTATTCATTTTCCTTCGTATTTTGTTATTTTGGTTCTTGTGGCTTGTTCGAGCGCGCTTTTATTTTCCCGAAACGTTCTAGATCGCGTGTAACTGCCCGTAGTCCTGGCGAGAGCTGGGCAGGCAGTCCGCTAACCCCTTTGGTTCGCCTTAGGGGAAGGTGGGGCTGTCACAGGTGGTATCAGAGCCTAGGTTTGAATTAGCCTGGGTGTTATAGGACTGTTTGACTTGAGGATTGTTGTTTTGGCCTTTAAGCTTATATTTACGATTACATGTTCTTGTGATGTAGGATGGCCGGACAGGGTGACTCTAGTGCTGGTCCTTCGGGGGCTAGACCTCGCAAAGTACTTCCCGTGATTCCATATCAGATACGGCCGGGAGGGGCCGTCATTCGTTGGAGCCCGTCTAACCGTCTTCGACGGTGCCCGTGTAAGGAGAGATATGCTTACCCGAACACTCTCGTGTTTGCGCTAGATAAGGAGCGCAAGGTGTTGGCTAGAGAGAATGCTCGATTTGAGGTCGATGCGATTCAGGATAGGGCGACCAACGATAAGCAAGCTGCGCGTATTAAGGAGCTAGAATACGACGTACTTGAGGCCGAGGATCGAGTAGACGACCTTTGCGCGCAATTAAGGGAGGCACGAGAGCGAGAGCTTAAGCGAGCTCGCAAGGTCAGGGGTCGCGCTGAGGCGATCCTTAATTTGTGTGACGATGGCCTGGAAGAGTGTAGCGACGAGGCGTCGTGTGCGGAGGCCGACCCTAGAGAGGAGTCTACCCCGTCGCCTGGGTCCCAGACCCCGGCAACTGACTAGGCCTTGACTTCTAGGCTTCTTTTGGGATAGTTGGTGGTTTTTGTATGTACATAGGGCTAGGGATAGAGCCTTAGCTAATCGTTTTGGGTCGTTAGATTAGCTACGTGTAAATCTCTTTTGATAAGGCCAATCATCGGGGGATTTTCTATGTTTGTTTCTGACTTGCCTGTACATGACTTGACTGATTGTATATATGTGTGTGGCTTTTGGCTTGTATATATGTTTTGATCATGTTTGCAATGTATCCATATGTGTTACTGTGCAAGTTTTGAATGTTACTTACGATGCCGTATTATGACTTTGGCTTAGTACTCTTGCCTAGACCAAGTAAATTATGGAAGGTACTCGGAGTGGTCGGGGACGTGGGCGCGGTGCTAGACAACCCACACCGGTTAGGGGTACGGGGGAAACCTCGACTGGACCTGATCCTGAACCCCAAGCCGACCCTAATGCCCAGATAGCTGCTGCTATGCAGCAAATGACAAACCTGCTTGCACAAGTAGTGCAGCAACAAGCTCAGAACCCAAACCCTAACCCTGGAAACCCCGGAAACCCTGGCCACCATGTCGAGAGCGAGGATAGAGCTCTCGAACGTTTCCAAAAGTTCGCTCCGCCGAAATTTGTTGGGGGACCCGACCCTGACGTTGCTGAGAAATGGCTCGAGAAGATGGTTGATATATTTGCAGCTCTACACTACCCAGACGAACGGCAGGTGACTTTTGCCGTGTTTCAACTTGAAGGGGCTGCCCGTTCCTGGTGGAACGTAATTAGACAGAAATGGGAACGGGAGCAGACACCTAGGACTTGGGTGAACTTCATCCGGAATTTAATGCAAAGTTTTTCCCTCCCTTAGTCCAGGAGAGGAAGGAAGACGAGTTTATCCGGCTCCGGCAAGGGGCTCAGACTGTGGCAGAGTACGAGAGTCAGTTTACCCGCCTGTCCAAGTTTGCGCCGGAATTAATCATAACTGAGCAACGACGGGTTAGGCGCTTCATTCAGGGTTTGAACGTTGAGATCCAGAAAGACCTCGCGGCGGCTCAAATTACCACGTTTAGCGAGGCAATGGAAAAAGCCCAACGAGTTGAAAGTGCACGGCTGCAGGTCCGAAACTTCCAGGCTAAGAAGCGTGGTTTTCCTGGGAGTACGTCTGGACAAGGTGAGAAGAGCACTCCTTCTAAGTTTGGACGAGGACGGGTGGTGGCCGACACTCTGGTTCAGGCAGAGGGACTCCATTCAGGGGTGGTCAAGCTGGGCGAGGACAAAGGGGCAATGCTCAGAGTGGCTCGGCTTCGGCACCTCGTGGTCCCTGCGGGCATTGTGGAAAAGCAAACCACACCGAGGATAATTGCTGGAGGAAACAGGGTAAGTGCCTGCGGTGTGGAAGCGCGGACCACCAACTGGCTACTTGCCCGGTCCTGAAACAGGATGGAAAGGGAAGCCAACCCCCGCCGAGGACCAATACTGGACCAACGAAGGGAGATGGGTCCAAACCGAAAGTTCCAGCTAGGGTTTACTCCTTAGAGCCCCATCAGGTCCCAGAGTCTTCGGAGGTCGTAGAAGGTACGATCCCTATTTTCCACCGCTTTGCCAAAGTTTTAATTGATCCTGGTGCCACTCATTCGTTTGTTAACCCTGATTTCATGTGTGGCATCGATATAAAACCTGCTAGTTTACCTTATGACCTAGAAGTGAGTACACCTACGGGGAATCAACGTTTGGTGACTAGTATGGTTTATAGGGATTGCGATGTATGGGTTGGTGAGAAGAGATTTTTAGGAGACCTGATTAGCTTGTCCATTAAGGGGTACGATGTGATTCTGGGCATGGACTGGTTAGCCAAATATAACGCCCAACTGGATTGTAAAACGAAGGTGGTCGAATTTCACATTCCTGGCGAGGCAACCTTGAGGTTGGATATAAGGGGTAGGTTAGCCTCATCTGCTCTCATTTCGGGCATTCGAGCTAGGAAACTGATAAGTAGAGGAGCGTAAGGATTTTTGGCCTTTTTAATTAACACCCCTGCGGATAAGTTAAAAGTAGAAGATGTGGCCATAGTGAGGGAATTTCCGGACGTATTCCCTGATGAGTTAGTAGCTTTACCTCCAGAAAGGGAGATAGAATTCCGAATAGATCTTTTACCTGGAACTGCACCTATCTCAAAAACCCCTTACCGAATGGCGCCTGCGGAACTGAAAGAGCTTAAGTTGCAATTACAAGACCTTTTGGAGCGGGGATTCATTCACGAGAGTGGATCTCCTTGGGGAGCTCCTGTCCTGTTTGTGAAGAAAAAGGACGGAACCTTGAGGATGTGTATTGATTACCGAGGCCTGAACAACGTGACCATCAAGAATAAGTATCCACTACCTCACATCGACGAGTTGTTTGACCAGCTGCAAGGAGCAGTGGTCTTCTCGAAGTTGGACCTCCGACAAGGATACTACCAGTTGTTAATAAGGAAGGAGGACATTCCGAAAACTGCCTTCAACTCGAGATACGGGCATTACGAGTTCGCCGTTATGCCCTTTGGACTGACCAATGCTCCCGCCGCCTTTATGGACTTAATGCATAGGGTTTTCAAACCCTATCTAGACCGATTTGTTGTTGTGTTTATCGATGACATTTTGGTCTACTCGAAGACACGCGAGGAGCATGAGGAGCATTTGAGAGTGGTGTTACAAACATTAAGAGAACATCAGCTGTACGCCAAGTTTAGCAAATGCGAGTTTTGGTTGGAGAAAGTAGCATTTCTAGGTCACGTGATCTCTCACGAAGGTATTTCGGTGGATCCGGCGAAGGTTGAGGCCGTGACAAATTGGAAGAGGCCAGAAAACCCCACGGAAATTCGTAGCTTTCTAGGGCTAGCGGGGTACTACCGAAGGTTTATTAAGGATTTTTCCAAACTGGCAGGACCTTTAACTGACTTGACAAAGAAGCATGGCCAGTTTATCTGGAACGGCCGATGCGAAACAAGTTTTCAGGAATTAAAGAAAAGATTGACCATGGCTCCGGTACTGGTCTTGCCAAATGGCATGGATGGGTTCGCGGTGTACGCAGATGCGTCACGAGAAGGCCTGGGGTGTGTTTTGATGCAGAATCGGAATGTGATTTCATTTTCCTCTAGGAAGCTAAAGCTTCACGAGCAGAATTACCCGACTCACGATCTGGAATTAGCCGCAGTTGTCTTTGCACTGAAAAAGTGGAGGCATTACCTATATGGGGTGACCTTCGAAGTGTTTTCGGATCACAAAAGTCTTAGATACCTTTTCTCCCAGAAGGAATTAAACATGAGGCAACGAAGGTGGATGGATTTCCTGGAAGATTATGACTGCACAATCAACTACCATCCGGGAAAGGCAAATGTGGTAGCAGATGCTTTGAGTCGTAAAGTGCAAGTGGCAGGGTTGATGATTAAGGAGTGGGATTTATTAGAATCCGTGTGCGAGTGGAGACCCTGTCTTGGGAGTCATAAGGTGATATTTGGCAATGTTAGGGTAACCTCTACTTTACTGGAGCATATTAAAGAGGCGCAAAACGAAGATTTGATGGTAAAGAAGTGGAGATAGAAAGTGGAAAAAGGAGAAACTTCGGACTTCAATTTGAGTCCTGAAGGCATTTTGAAGTATCGAAACCGACTAGTGGTACCAAAGGATGAGTCGTTGAAAGCAGAGATTCTGGAGGAAGCTCATCGGTCCAAGTATACAATCCATCCGGGCAGCAGCAAGATGTATCAAGACCTAAAAGGAACCTATTGGTGGGACAATATGAAGAAGGAAATTGGTCAATACGTACAAAAGTGTCTCATTTGTCAACAAGTGAAAGCGGAACATCAGAAACCATCGGGTTTATTACAACCCTTGGAGATACCCGAGTGGAAGTGGGAAAACATCACGATGGACTTCGTTTCAGGTTTACCGAGGACGCAAAGAGGACACGATGCCGTTTGGGTGATCGTTGATCGGTTAACCAAGTCGGCTCATTTCTTGCCGGTGAACATGAAGTATTCAATGGACAAGTTGGCCCGACTGTACATGGACGAGATAGTAAGGCTACATGGTGTGCCGGTAAGCATCGTCTCCGACCGGGATCCACGGTTTGTATCTCGGTTTTGGCAGAAGTTTCAAGAAACCTTGGGGACTAAACTGAATTTGAGCACGACCTATCATCCTCAGACGGATGGACAGTCAGAGCGGATGATTCAAACTCTCGAGGACATGCTACGAACTTGCATTCTGGATTTCGGAGGCAACTGGGGTCAACACATGACCTTGGTAGAGTTTGCGTACAACAATAGCTTCCATTCGTCGATCCAAATGGCTCCGTATGAAGCCCTATACGGACGCAAATGCCGCTCGTCGATTTACTGGGATGAAGTTGGCGAAAAGAAAGCTTTAGACCCGGCAACTATTCCATGGATGGAAGAGGCTCAAGAGAAAGTCAAGTTGATACGGCAACGACTTCAAACAGCTCAAAGTCGACAAAAGAGTTACGCGGATAATCGAAGAAAAGACTTGGAGTTTGAAGTTGGAGACCACGTATTTCTCAAGATCACACCATTACGAAGTATTACAACGGGTAAAGGAAAGAAGCTCCAACCGCGGTACGTCGGACCCTACAAGATCCTTCAGAGGGTAGGAGCGGTCGCGTATCGATTGGAACTACCGTCCAGTCTCTCTCGAATCCACGATGTATTTCACGTCTCGATGCTAAAGAAGTACCATCCTGACCCATCCCATATATTGCAACCGGAAGATATCGAAGTAGATCAATCACTGGCCTATGAAGAGAAACCGGTCCAGGTACTTGATCGGAAGGTCAAAGAGCTTCGCAACAAGAAAATTCCATTAGTAAAGGTGCTGTGGAGAAACCACGGAGTTGAGGAAGCTACTTGGGAAATGGAAGAGGAAATGCGAAAGAAGTATCCAAACCTTTTCGGGAATTGAGGTGAGAAATTTCGAGGACGAAATTCTTTTAAGGGGGAGAGAGTGTGAGAACCCAGATTTGCCCTAATATTTTCCTAGGGTTTTTTTCCCCCCTTAAATTTCATGTTTTCTGCATTTTCTGGCCTAGGAATATTTTCTTGGTGGATTTTATGAGCAATTATGGTTTTTAGATGCTTTTTCTAGTATTGGAGAATTTTTAGAAAATTAAGAATATATATTGGACGTGGGACCCACGAGTGCGAAAAGTTCGGGAAAATTCGGCCAATACGGTTAAGTTTCGGATACTGTGAAAAATTTATCGGGTGTTTAGAGATAAGTAGAGTGGGTGAAATGATTGATGTGAGAGGTAAAAGAAAAGATAGGATTGTATTTATGAGAGTGACAAGTGTCACATAGTTATTGGATTTGACTTAAGAAAGACTATTCACTATTTTGACTTTTGACCCAAGGAAGTAAATATCTCAAAAATTCACAAAAAATTACCATTTTCTTACCTTGTGTTGGCCGGCTCTCTCTCTTGCAAGAAGGAAGGAAATTCTTCAACTTTCTAGCTTCCATTTCACTCAATCTTCCACAACTAATCACCTAGAATAGATGCTACTCCATAAAAACCTTTCTTCTAGTGCTAGTAAGTAGTTTGGTGGAGTTTGTTTGAAGAGCTAAGGTGTCCAACATCTCTCTCTTTCTTAATTTCTTGGTAAGTGATGCTTGAACACCCTACTACACCTAATGATGTTTATGTTATGCTTAGAAGTAGCTTGAGTGATGGTATATGTGATTTATTTCTTGGTTTGAAGTGATTTGGTTGAGTTTTTTATTTTTTGAGGAATTTTCTGGTTTAATATGAATGTGATGTTGTGGTCATCTATGATGGTTGATAATGAGGGGGAATGACTCTAGTAGGTGTGAATTAGTGATAATTGCAACCAATTTTGGGTTTGGATTGAATTGTGGAAAGTTAGGGTTTTATCACCCCTTATTCTGTCCAGTTTTGGATCATAGGGTTAGAGGCCGAATTGAATTTTACTTAAAACATTAAAGTTGTAGGTATTGATGTGTTTGAGGTGCCTGTAAAATTTCAGGTCATTTGGATTAGTGTAGAGTGAGATATGTCGATTTTACTGTTGCTGTTCAGGGTTGATCAGAATGTGCGAACTGTGTTTGAAATGGGTTGTTTTGACTGGTATTTCTTTGGATTTGGATGTTGGTGTCTTTTGATGAAATGTATCTGGATGTATTAGCTATCATATTCCTTTGGAATTTCTGGATTTGGACTTGTGTAGG
Source organism: Coffea eugenioides (assembly GCF_003713205.1). Lineage (NCBI taxonomy): Eukaryota > Viridiplantae > Streptophyta > Magnoliopsida > Gentianales > Rubiaceae > Coffea > Coffea eugenioides. Next base: position 20,699,259 of record NC_040043.1, read on the forward strand.
CTGAGTTATGATGTTTGTACTAGAATACGGTTTGTGATCCTGTTTTGCGATTCTGGTATAGTGTCTTGCATTTTTGACCTTGTTACATTCAAAATTGGACAAAGTTTCCTTCTTCAATATTGTAGCCCCTTAAGTCCTGGATATCCCTGTAAATTTTCAGGTTAAACGGATTAGTATAGCCTGATTTATAAACGAAATACTCAGACCTGTTGTGACCGTCAAATTCTGTTACGTTTTTGGAAAGTTTCTGACCGTGATTTTTTTCGATTTTGATAGAGTACGATCTGGGTGTCGACTTCTTCATAAGAAATGTAGAACTTGGCCACAGCTTTGAAACGCTATAAAGTGCGTCAAAATTTGAGTCCCGTAGCTCTAGTTATGATCGAAATAAGAATGCATGTCAGAACTGTTTTTATATCCGGACAGTTTACGACTGAAACATTGGCTTCACATTTGACTAGATTACAAGCTGTTTGGGCTTGCGACCAAAACACCAAACTTATAGCCCTATATCAGAGCTTTCTAACGCCCTTGGAAATTCATGAATCGGATTTATAAAACCTGAGATATAGCCGAGCAAACAAGGCCTGCCCGTGAAAATGACCATTTTCTGGTCAGATCTGTTTTGGTCCTGATGACCAATTTCCGTTCCGGATTTGGATTGCCGACCTTCACGAAAGTTGTTCCATTTGGAATGAACCATCTAACTGCCAATTTTCAGCTCTTTTGACCATGTGTAGCATAGAAAACAGTTTGCACTCAAAACTGACCATTTGTGCCTTGGCCAGATTTCGTAAGTGATTGTGTTTGGTTCATTTGGGACTGAAGCCTCCAGTTTCAGTTCTGGATGTCTTCATAACAGTTTTTGTTCATCCTTTAAGCTTCGATATGGCGTCTCATACACCTTAATCCGATATTCGTAGCTCAACTTATGAGCAAACTAGAAACGAGTGTCAAATCTGCCGGTTCCGCTAACGGCCGTTTCCGTTTCCGTCCGTCATATTTACGTGCGCGCGTGTCATTTTTGCCGTTTTTCTTGTTTTAGGCACGATAGTAGCCGTTTGCGATATTATGTGACACAATCT
>NC_040043.1:20704843-20806058 GCF_003713205.1 Coffea eugenioides
AAACATACACACAAGTTCAACACCACTAAATAAGTTCAGCAGATGGATTTTTATTTATCAAACACTCAAAATATCTGAATGTCTGAAAAGATTCAGTTTCAGCACTTTTTTATGGCCCCGTTTGGAACCTGAGTTTTTTGAAAGTTTGTCTAAAATTTTACTGTAGTGTACTGTAGAAGTTTTTTGGAAAAATTTTTTGAGATGAAAAACTTTTTTTTCCTTTTCTTTTTTTCTTTCTTTTTCTTTTTTTTTCTTTCCTTTTTTCTTCTTCTTTTTCTTCCTTCCCCCTCCCCCTTCCCTCCCCCGTCACCTCTGCCGCTAGCTTTGAAGAACCAGCAGATGGTCCAATTTTTTTTTTCTTTTTCTCTTTCTTTTTCTTTTTCTTTCTTTCCTCTTTCTTTTCTTTCCTCTCTTCTTCTTCTTCTTCTTCTTCTTCTTCCTTCTCCTCCCTATTCCCTCCCTCGCCACCTCTGCCTCCAGTTTTGAAGACTCAGCAGCTATGGTCAAGCTAATTTTTTTTTTCTTTTTCTCTTCCCCTCTTCTCCCTCTCCCTCTCCTTCTCTGCTCCCCTCTCCCCCTGTACTCCTTTCCCGAAGCCAGAGAACCAGCAGCCATGGTTTCTTCTTTTTTTTTTTTTTTTTTTGCTTTTTTCTCTCCTCCTTTTCTCCATCTCTTTCCCCTCTCGCTTTTCTACTCTCCTCCCCTCCCTTCCCTTTGCTAACGCTGGCGTGTGCGACAGATGCGCGAGGCGATCTGTACGCGACTGGGAAGGGAGGGTGCTAGGGAGGAGGAGGGGAGAGGGGAGGGAAGTAGAGGGGGAGAGAGAGAAAAAAAAAGAAAAGAAAAGAGAGGCACTGCTGGAGGAGCTTGGGCTGGGGCTGTGAGATGAAGAGGGGCAAAAATTTTGGTGTCTTGATGTCCTCGATCCCGAGACATTTGAATAAGCACTCTTTTTCTGGCATAGATATGTCACTGAAGAAAGTGATTCCGTTCTGTCTATGTTTTCTTTTTGGATTCCGAATACGTCTGCCTCGACTTTGAATACGTAGTTTAGATCAGTCAAAGGGGGAGGGGGAGGGGGAGAGGGAGAAAAAGAAAGAGAAAGGAAAAAAAAAGAAGGAATGCCGGCGCCGGAAGCAGCGGCGGAGGTGGTGGTCGGTGATAAAGGTGTGGTGGATCGGGGTGAGGAAGAAAAAAGAAGAAAAGAGGAAGTTTTTTGTGTATTAGATATTTTGAAATGTGCAGGTTAAAAAATTTGATAAGTTTTTTTTGGGTTCCAGTAGTTAAAGTTATTAAAAAACTAATAGCTAAAAAATTTGATAAAAAACTTGGTTCCAAACAGGCTCATTAGTTCCTTAAACCACTCTTGCAATCGATTTCTAGCAACACCGATGACCACCACAAGCCACCACCACAGAGGTCTCCACTGACCACCAGTGGCAGCAGCTCCCGGCGGTAGCCTCCAAGTTGTCGCAGGCAACAGTGGTTCTGCTGCAGCAGTCAAGAGGTTGCTGCTGCTTTTTTGCCCCTTAAAACTCTCGATTCTTCTACCCAACAACCACCAAGAGCTGTAGCAACCTCCCACCACCACCAAGGAAGCCTCCCATAGCCTCACATGGCAGCAACAACCGGTGGCAGCCCCTGGAAGATCGCAGCAATATTTTTGCTGCAACCTTTCCCTTTTTTTGAATCTAAAAGACATGCAACTTTTGCAGCTCAACAAGAGAGGTTTAGGGTCTGATTTCATCTCGAAAGTTAAAAGAAAGCTTGATAATCATGTTTGACAGCTTGACCCGCAAGTATTCGACAAAGTAATGATTAACGTTCAAGTTCTTATTCAATAATTAACCAATAAAACCTGTAACCTATAACTATTCCAGGTTTTTAAAGGTCAATCAGAAGCCACAAAACCCAAAAATCAAACCCATAACGACGCTATAATCAGATTATAGCAAGCCTGTTCATTCAAGAATTTTCGGCTAATGCATCAAAAGTTAAAAGTAAATTTTTGTGCAATCTTTAACCATCAAAACCTTAAACTTTTATAGGTTCTATAAGTTAACAAAAGACACAAAACTCACCAAAAATTCGAACCATCATATCGCATATTATTAAATCCAACAATCGAGATTAATCCATGAACAAAAAATCACATAAAATCATACGAAAAACACTAGGGATGGCTCTGATACCATTGTTGGGTTTTTGGGAAATAAGGCAGTGGAAATTTTCAAAATTTTCCCAAAAACCACTTAAGATCAACCTAATTTTTGCATATGGTTCAAGAAGAAGGGGAAAAACAGATTACCTTAATTCGTGTGACGTTTCTTTGATGTACTCGAGAAGACGAACGACCCCTTCAGCAGTCCAGGTGTCCTGCTTCTACCGAAATCCATGCAAGAGTGATATCTGGATCGTCTCTACGATTTGTGTGTGAAAGTGATGAAAGTTGCCATCCTTTCTTTTCACTTTTCCTTGTCTGTTTTTCTCTCCATATATGGCTCACATATTTTTCCATTCTACACTCTCTATTTTTGTGACGAAATTGAGTATCCCGCATAGAGTTAGAGGTTTTTTGTATGTACTTTTAGGGCAGAAATTTTGACCGAAATTCCTCCAAGAAAACTGATGAACAGCCCCCTCTTCCAAGCTAGGATCAAAGCCCTCTAAAGCCCTCTTGATCTCTATTTTGGCTAGATTTTTTCTTTCCTTTTTTTTTCTTCCTATTTTTGGCCAAATAGAGAGTGAAGAGAGGAGAGAGAGTGAAATCAGATTTTGTAATGAAAGTGGAGAGAATTGGTGACTTAATGGTTAAGTCTAAGTGTCAACTCATGCTAGGTCCGTTTAGGGTCTTCGCGTGTCCAATTTTCGCGCTCGTTTGCAAATTTTGTGCACTAAACCTCTGAGGTAATTTCCCTAGTACATTAATAGTACATTACTAGTAGTCTCATGTTCTTAAAATCTCCAATTAATAAAATTAATGTGCCTGTCGGGCCTTTTCGGCACGCTCGCGTATAAAGGTCAAACTTAAGGGTTTTCTCGTTTGAACTTGGAAATTCAACTTATTCGATTCTAAAACTCTACAATATGATAATCCAAGTATATATAACAATAAAAATCACGATAAGCAATTCATCTTGAATAAATTTGGACATTAAAATAATATGCGCTTAAAGAACCAATCGGCAAAATTTATTTTCGAGAAATTCATGTACTTTAGCGATTTTTTTTTTTTGGGGTAACTCGAGTACGAAATATTTTTAAAATGACCAATTTAATAATATTTTGAAATAATAAAATTATGAGTCCTCACAAAGATACTCAAGTTTTTAAAATAATTATATATGTTAAGGAGTAGTAGTTGTCTTTTATTTGTCATTTTTTTATCACCATATATTGGAAGTTTTGGTCTAGTCCCCCTCCTTCCTTTATTTTCATATGTTAAAAAATTAAAGGGCTGGAAACATTTTTATACTAAAGAGTAAGACAATAAAAAGATAAATATAGAATATGATTATACTCTCTCTCTCTCTCTCTCTCTCTCTCTCTCTCTCTTGCAAAATGTGATTTTTAATATTATATTTTGAAATAGATTTCAAATATTACAAAAAAATTAAAGAGAGGCAAGTGAGATTTTTCAAAGTTGGTACCAAGTGATCATCTGAAATTATCCGAAACCTCATGGGAGGTTTCTAAAATTATCCCAAGTAAACAATAGAAGTAAAAAAAAAAGTAATAGAATAAATATGCCTTTTCTTCCCTACGTGTTGTGTATGAATCTATTGAATAATAATTACTTTGATACTCATATATATGGAGCAACAACAAAAAGAGAAAACAATTGTAAACCTAATATAAAATCTATTTATAGTACAACACAAATCAACCGTGAAAAAATTATATTTACCTCCCTTGTAGTTTGTGTGACAGCCCCACCTCCCCCTAAGGCGAACCAAAGGGTTCGGCGGACCGCCTGCCCAGCTCTCGCCGGGACTCAGTCGATCACTTCCATCCTCGAGCAAAACCAGATCCAGCCCGTACGAAAAATATGGCAATGATCCAAAATCGTAAACGAAACTTATATACATTACCATCTCAAAAGAAGTACAACTGTCGAAAATACAAAGGTTCCCAATCCACCATACAACCAGCCTGTGCCAAGCACTAGGGCGAGAACCATTACAAAAATCAAAAGCTAGACCAGCTAGTCTATACAGATCTCTCGTCATTGCGTGCCTTCCCCTGTTAAGGAAAACAAAACTAAATGGATGAGCTAAAAGCTCAGTGAGGTTCCGAACACATAATAAAACAATCAAATCCAATACACTAACATGGCATATCACTACTTCACGAAACATTTACAATGGAAAGCGATAAAACATTCATGAAAAGGATACGGCTCACAGGGAGCAATTCATTCGATCATTTATTCGTTCTCCTGACATTTCCCCTTATTCCTCCAATCATTTGAAAATTTCATTTTGGGAATAAACCCTCGTTCGTTCGTTCATTCGTTCATTTCATTCACCCTCTCCTGGATATTGTCCAGGCTCCACCAACCTACAAAGGTAATACTCGAGTATACCAAAACGTTCACCCGGGTCACCATATCGCCCGACCAAGTCCGCTTCTGGCTCGAGTCGATCGGTAACAAGGGGCAGTGGCTAGTTCAGCCAAAAGGCTTACATTCATGCGTAACTAGCATTTCAATTATAAAATTGCACAGTTATTTAGGTCGAGTGCGATAAAGTACACCCTCGCCTAGAGAGCTCGTTTTGGAAATCATTAAAAGCACTTAACACGTTATCAATCAATAATACAAGTTATGAAGTCAAGAAGCATTTAACAAACAAGGAAAACTCACCTAACTATGCAAAATAACGTGCAAAATATCCTTCTGGATAGAATCCTTAATCACCGAGAAAACCTAAGATTCAACGAGAAAGAATATAACACAGTCAATTAGGTGAAATCGAAGAAACCCAATAAATGATGAGTAAAACGCATAAAAATGACTTTAAAGCGAAACGGGGCATTTGGATTGATGGTCGGAAATATCTAGGGTTTCATAAACCAAACGCAAAACTAAACTAAAAGGGTTATAAAATTTTGCGGCAAAAAGCACTTGTGTGACAGCCCCACCTTACCCTAAGGCGAACCAAAGGGTTCGGCGGACTGCTTGCCCAGCTCTCGCCAGGACTAACGGTTCGGTATAGAACGAGCTAAAACATCCCGAGACTGACCAACGCGGGTAAAATAAATAAAAAAATAAAATAAAATCGAAGTCGGCTATGAATAGTAACCGACCCGTCAGAACCCAACCAAATACCAAGCAAACATTCCCATCTTGAAACTTAGCATTTACAAGCCAAAGTGGCATACAAAAGTATTCAAAAGTGGATACATGTCTGGTTTGCCAAATCAAAAGGAAAACAGTTCCCAAAAGTATATTTAGGATTTTAATACATGAGCTATACAAAAGATATGTTCAACTAGCTCAATTTGGCAGCCATTTATCAAATCCAGTCCAAAAGTATTTATTTTCCTGTAAGGAAAACAAAAAAAAGAACAGAAAGGGGTGAGCTTGCGCTCAATGAGGTACCAAACATGTAGCAGAAAAATCATGGCATTTCACATTTAACAAATCAGATACACATGCCAGATGTAAAGTAAAGTAACTAATGATTCACATAGGAAGGATACAGGTGGCTCTCAGGAGCCAAATTTCCAGCGCAGTACTTGATCCAAACCGGTTGACTCTCCGTCAACGTATATAGAACCAATGCGTCCGTAGACCCACTTCGCACCGAATTCCGTCCACCAAACACCCCTTTACCGGGCCCGCTCACCTCAAACGAACAAAAATGGTAATACTCGAGTATACCCGGAATCAAGGGTCTCAATACCCAAAATCCCCGAACAGACTACCGTGGTTCGTTATCTAATCGTCCAAGCCCTTGCCGGCCCGACTCGAATAACTTAGCCACAGGATTGAGCTCATGGGTCATAGAAATCCGAACAGATGTAGACACAGATAACAGATTCAAATTTTGCATAGTAAATTGGCATATGAACAAACTAGAGAATGAGTGTGATAAAGTACACCCTCGTCTCGAACAAATAAACAGATTGCAGAGCAGAAATCAAGTTAAACAGCAATGGAGGGGAGTGGTACACTCACCGGTTCAACTTCAAAAGTTTTTACTTCAGATTGGCCTTAATCGCCAAGAAACCCTAAAATAACCAAAATAAACCAATTGAAGGTTTCACATCCGTAATCGAGTAAACACAATGCACATGAGGCTCGACTACTAGTCGTATGCCTCGCCAAATAATTACTAATGCAAGGGTACAAAACATAATTTTTGGGAACAAAAAGATAGCATAAAGACCTAGGTTCAAAAACCCAAAAGCCTTTTTTATTTCTACCCAAAAGGCAGATCCAACTTAAAGGAACCAAACGGCCTAGAAAATCGGGCAGCACCTCCCCTAAAATTCTTACTTTTCCAGCCATTAAGGCTTCATTATATCCTCAAATCAGTCCCAACATTTCACACAAAAGTCATCTCATTTACCAAAAGCCGCTCACTAGGCTCAAAGTAGTACAAGTACAAAAGTTAGCTAGGAAAAGACCGGAATGAGAGCGAGCCCTAAACATGCAAACAAGTACATGGAGACTCGATAACGAGTCATAAAGCCATACCAATTTTAACCCTAATAGGGTTTCATATGCATAAATAAGCATCATAGGCAACCAGAAATTAAGAAATGGCATTAGCTTAGGCCTTAACAAAAAAAACAGTTTTCGTCATACTTTGGCGGTAATGACACAAAATGCGCTACGCTTATCGGATGAGGGTGTAAGATCCACCATCTCGAAGCTAAAAGACAGGGCTACAACAATGTAGAAGGCCACTCAGTCCCAAACCTAGCACAACTAGGTCAAAAATGCAGAATACTATACCAGAATTACCAAAACAGGTTTGCAAAACACACAAAACTGTAATCGGTATAACTCAGCCTATACAAGTCCAAATGCCGAAATTCCAAAGGCATATGTTAGCTAAGACATCCAGCTACATTTCATCAGAAGACACCAACTTCAAAATCCAAACCAATTCCAGTCAAAATAGCCAAATACCAACGCAGTTTTTGCATTCTGACCAAAGCAGAACAGCTACAGTAATTCCGACATAACTCACTCTACACTAATCCAAATGACCTGAAATTTTGTAGGTACTTCAAACTCATCAATACCTACAACTTTCATGTTTTGAGCAAAGTCCAATTCGGCCTCTAACCCTATGATCTAAAACCGGACAGAATTAGGGAATTATGAACCCTAACTTTCCATTTTTCCATCCAAATCCAAAATTGATTGCATTAATCAACAATTCACACCTACTAGAGTCATTTTAAACCATTACCATTCATCATACACAACATCCCATTCATATTAAACCAGAAAATTCATCATAAAATGGAAAACTTCACCAAAACTCTTCAAATCAAGAAATAAATCACATATTCCATCACTCAAGCTACTTCTAAGCATAATATAAACATCATTAGGTGTAGTAGAGTGTTCTAGCATCACTTACCAAGTAACAAGAGAGATAGGGATTGTGGACACCTTGGCTCTTCAAAACAACTTCACTAGACCACTCACTATCACTAAAAGGAAAGATGTTATGGAGTAAAATGGATGTAAGCTAATGTTTTTGGGTGATTTGCACCAAGTAGAAGCTTGAAAATTGATGGAGTTCTCTTCCTTTTGGAGCTTGAGAGGGCCGGCTATGGTGAAGAAAGAATGAGGAAATTTTAATGAATTTTGAAGATATTTAACCTTTGGTCAAAAAAGTCAAAAATGTGAATAGTAAACCATAAAGTCCAACCAACCACCAAGTGACACGTGGCACCCCATTAATGCATGTCAATCCTTTTCTTTTCCTCTCACATCAATCATATCATACACTCTACTTATCTCGTAACACCCGATAAAGTTTACACAGTATCCGAAACTTAACCTTATTGACCGAATTTTTCCGAACTTTTCGCACTAGTGGGTCCCACGTCCAATATATATTCTTAATTTTCTAAAAACTCTCCAATACTAGAAAAAATTATCTAAAAACTATAATTGCTCATAAAATTCCCCAAGAAAATATTTCTAAGCCAGAAAATGCAGAAAACATGCCATTAAAGGGAAAAAAACCCTAGGGAAAAATATTAGGGAAATACGGGCTCTCACAACTTGGACCAAAACTAGCCTTCAAGGAAAAATTTCGGCAGCAAATCCCTTGTGTTTACCTATTTTCCAGCCATTAATGGCTTCATTATTTCCTCAAATCAGTCCCAACATCTCATACAGAATAATCTCATTTCCAAAAGTCGTTCACTAGGCTTAAAGTCATTCAAGTACGCAATTTAGCTAGGAAAAAGACTAGATTCCAATAAACACAATAAGACTCGATTACAAGTCATAAACCAATGTCAAATACTACCGAAAAAGGTTCCATAAGCATACATAAGCATTAGAGGAAACCAGAAAAATCCGGAAAAGATTTAGCTTTACCCCTGAAAAAAATAGTTTTTGACCTCATTTTGCGGTAATGGCACCAAAGGCACTAAGATTGTCGGATGAAGGTACAAGACCCACCGTTTCGAAGCTAAGAGATAGGGATACAATATTGCAGAAGGTCACTCAACCCAGTTTCGAGTGTAACCAGGTCAAAAATGCAAGATACTACACCAGAATCACAAAAACAGATTCACAGAACGTATTCTAGCGGAAACATCATAAATCAGGCTATCCAAGTCCAAATCCAGAAATTCAAAAACCAGATGAAAGCTAAGAAACAGAGATACATTTCATTAGAAGACCGTAACAACCAATTCTGAAGAAATTCCAGCCAAAACAACCAATTACAGGCGCAATTCTTACATTCGGATAAAACCAGAACAACAAGGGTAATTTCGACTTTTCTCATTCTACACTACTCTGATTGACCTGAAATTTTGTAGGAACCTCTAAAATGTCATTACCTACAACTTTCATGTTTTAATCCAAGGCCAATTCGGCCTCTAACTAGGAGCTATAAATTCGGGCAGAATGTTCCCTAACCAAACCCTAACTTTCCAAAATTTCTTCCAATTCAGCAATTGTTTGCAATTAACCACTTTTTCCACCTCCTAGAGTCATTATATACCATTTCCAATCATCATGGATAGCCACACAATCATGTTCATAGTAAAACAGAAAAATCCCCAAAAATACTAAAACTTCATCACTTCAACCACAAATCAAGAAATAATCCATAAACTTGCATCCCATACTACTACTAATCATGATTTAAGCATCAATTAAGGGAGGAGGGTGGTTCTTCACAACTCACCTTAGAAACAAGAGAGAGGGAGCAATAGGTCCTCTTAGCTTTCCAAATAACTCCACAAATCAACTCACTAACACTAATTGAAGAGGTTTTATGGAGAAATTGCAAGTTTCAATGGTTGGTTGGATGGATTTGAGCTAAATGGAAGCAAAACTTGAAGAGTTTCTTTCTTTCTTTTTGAGAGAGAGAGTCGGCCAAAGAGGAGAGAAAAATGGTGAATTTTTGGTTAATGTTGTGATTTATTTGGTCAATGGTAAGAAAAGGAATAGTAGTCTTACAAGTCACTCCAATCAAATGGTGACACTTGTCACCTCATTTAATGCTTGCCTAACTTTTGTCTCCCTCATACTAATCCACTTAGCATCCTCTACTTATCTCTTAACACCCGGTAAATTAATTCCAGTATCCAACACTTAACCTAGTTGGCCGAATTTTTCCGAACTTTTCGCACTAGTGGGTCCCACGTCCGGTATAGGCTCTTAATTTCTCAAAAACTATTTGATACTAGAAAAATCATCTAAAAACTATATTTACTCATAAAAATTATTTTCCCAATTTTTCAAATAAATAAAATGTGGAAAAACGTGCAATTAAAAGAAAAAAATAAAACCTAGTACTAAAAAAAATTACGGGCTCTCACAGTTTGGCCAAACTATAAATACACTCTCAAGGTTCAAAATATAATGATTTTCCCTTTTGACTTAATAGATGATGGATGGTGTTAAACTTTTTCACAAAAATATCCTCACCTAAAATTGAAGTTTTAGCACCTCAAGAAATAAATAAAGACCAAAAAGTTCTAGAGAAATTCCAAACAAGCCACCCATCAACTTCTCATCTTTCTCCTCCAAATCTCCCTATTTGACAACTCCATCAATACAAAGAGAAACCATGTCTATTTTTCATATATGTATCATGAGATTATAGTGTAAAAAATTGTATGTTGAGTAAATATAAACCATTAATAGCAATTCTATACATCTGAATACCTCAATATTGAATCAAAGAGTTTATGATTATTGTACTCCAACCCTAATAAGCAATGGAAGCTTGTAGTATTTCAACACAATATTCTAGCAATAGAGTTTTTTGTTTGCTAATGATAATTTATATCATCTTATATCCTTCATTATAGTAGTCCCATCCAAAATGGGTAACATGATATCCAATCGACAAAATAACCTTATATAAAAAGGCCTAATTTCTAATTTAAACATACTAAAGTTATGTTCAAAGCATACAAGAAAAGCACAAATATTCAAATAAATGGCCAAAATTTAAAATCTATACCTATTTGTTAATTGCAAATCACAGTGTTGAACTTGTGTTCTAGAAAACTCCCAAGTCACAACAAGGTCATCTATACCAATGAGAGCCACCATTTTTAAAAGTTGAATTAAAAACTCTTAAGAGAAGAACTCTAGTGAAAAAGAAGTGACATAAGCACGAATGAAAAAATTTATGAAAGATATTTTGTCTTGCACAAATGAATTCCAATTTTGTGGTAAGTGAGCATTAAGTTTATTGTAACTTGAGGGAAAATTTTGACAAGTAAGTTGTGAATTAAGTTATCTGTCTCTTTCAAGAAAATCACCATAAACCATAAAACCTCTTGGTCTTCTATAAGTGTTTTGCAAATCATATACATACTACTTTTTTTTAGGAGGGAAAGAAGATGCTTTATCTATTACATCTGTTACATGAATATCCTTGCATCTCCAACAAAGTGATTTAGGTGCATGTTTCACTCTTTTCTTCCTTAGCTTTGGACAATTGATGATTTTGGGAAGCGAACAAGCAATTACATTATGTCTTAGGTGTAGTTCTCGTAAAGTCTTATATTTCAACAAAATTTTGTGAAGTAAATAGACAATTAGACATTCTTTTTATCTTAGTCAGGAGAATAACTGAAGATAGATGACATATGCTGCAAAATGTATATGCATGTATTTCAAGTGTTAAGGCAACCTTCATGTAAATAGGTAAAAATAGTAACAATGGAAGCTGGACTTAGTTAACACTAGAAAGAATGCATACAAATTCTTAGCCAATGAAAAAGTGAAAAACAATGAAAACTATGATTAGCATGCTTGCTAGGAGAAGGCAGTGATTAGAAAATTCAATATAAATAGCAATAAAATTATAATATAATGGCAAGTATTTTGAAAGCAATGAAGTTACCACAAGTTAAACCTTGAAGTTACCATAAGTTAAAGAAACAAAGTTACCATAGGTTAAATCTTGGCGATGATGATCAGTATATCCTACAAAATTGATTATTAACGAAATTAGAGAAAATCGCTTTAAGGATACCAAAGGTCTAGATACAAAATCATTTGAAACTACACATAAGGGCAATCAGGCATTAGATTTTTTTTTAAAGATATTTGTTAAACCCTAGTCAAGTTTATAAACAAAATAAAAAGAAAAAATAAACAAAATAAGAATTAGCAGGAGATTTTCCTAATCTTGAAACCAAAATAAAGCATAAAACGTGACAGCAGTGGTGGTTGTCACAACCGTTGCAGATGGTGACTAGTGAAAATTTGGAAGAATAAATTAAAGGAGCGAATATTTTTGAAGAAAAAAATAGAAAAAACTTACTTACTTCTCTATCACATTGAGAAAGATATGAAATTTTTTTTGAAATATTCACGTATAATATTCAAAGATGGCATCGCAACCAAAGCCTATGCAACATCTACTAAAAGAGTTAAATAAGGCAAAAAACTAATCAAGTACCATCCAAGTCAGGTCCCAAACTAAATTATTTGATCCATAAATAAAAAGACTAGTAATGACAAAATTAATGGAAAGCTTTCTATTTCTTAATGGAAGAAGAATCCAAAGAAAGGACACCAATAAATTTCACAAGGTTACAGTAACTAGTAAATATAATTAAGAGAAAGATGAAGAACTTTATGAGGATGCTTTGACATCAAATTCCAGTCATAGTGGTGATTTGAGGATCAATCTTGGCGTGATGGCGACCTCCTGATTTGAATTAATCGAAGGACCTCAGTGGATTTTCTACATAGAGAAATAGAAAATGATAATTTAACTACTAGAAAATTTGGGATTTTTGTTAACAATAATTTTCCATACCTCCCCTCAAATTTATAGCAACTTCACTAGCAATGCTCAAGTTCTCAGAATTGTAAGGAATTAAACATGCATATGCAGCAAAAATTTAAAAATGTTGTATTTCTTCGAGTTGATCACTTCGATTAGATTTCATGCGTCTAAGATGTTAGTTAAAAAGATTACTTTCATCTGATGAATATTTTCTTGTTTGATGATGCCATAGATGGTGCAATCTACAAAAGTTGTCGAAGTGCCCAACTTCTAATGTGATCCACACAAGCTTCCATCCAAGACACCTCATAAGTAGATTCGCTTATAACTAGATAAGTGCTAGCTCTCTACCAAGATTAAATCCTACAAGTTGATGAAGATGTGTTGGCAAAAAGCCCTAGTTTTATGAACTAGGAAATTCAACCAGGACAAGAGGAGAGAGAGAGAGAGAGAGAGTCAAAATTCTCTCTCCACAGCTAGTCGAATTTTTGGTCAATTTCTATCTCTTGACTTTATTTAAAATCTCAAATATTTTTATGTGAAGTTATGTCTTATTAGCTCAAGCAATAAGTGTATATATAGACAAATAAGGTGTCTAAATCCAATAGGAAACATTTAATCAGTTTTCAATAGGATTTAGTTTTCATATTCTAATACAACTCTTGTTTTAGAAGACGTTATCTTATAAATTACATCATAAGTTCTATAAACTTATCATTTAAGTTCTTACTTGAATATCTTTTAATCTTATCTAATAAACTCTTAATGTATATGACCCATTAAATTTTCTACTACATTGGCAATAAGTGAAAGTTAAAATTCTTAATAATAAGAACTAGATAAATTAAACCACTTTAATTTGTCATTGATTAAATATAATCAACTAACTTATAGATCAGGATTTGCTTCTAGCAAAGCATTATGACTATCCAAGGATACAGAAGAGTCAACTAGATAACTACTTCTGTGCATGTGTACCATATAATTATTATCTTTCACCATATTTATCTCACATTAATCTAGAGTATGGAATATGTAGGGATGTGCATTTGGTACAAATTCGGTTATTCTATTTTTTTGGTTATCTTACTTGTAAAATTCTAAACTGCTTTCAATTTCGAATTGAAAATAACTGAATTTATTTGGTTACCGAATTGAATTTGGAAACGGTCAGGAAATCGGTTTATAACCAAATAGGATAGTAATTTATACATAATTAAATGGGACTCACTTGTACAGTTGTATACACTTAGTCACTTATAATTTACTAATGATGTATTGCATTACACTTGCATTTATTCTTATTTTTTATATAGTTTAGATGCTTAATTTGCAAATAACTTGATCGTTTTGAATTATGAATGCTAATACACTAATATGTTGACATCCAATTCATATACATTCTGTGACGCCCCCACTTCTCCCTAAGGCGAACCAAAGGGTATCCGCGGGACGCCTGCCCAACTCTCGTCAGGACTCGGTACAATTTCCATTCAAGCTCAATACAATACTAGTCATTATCACGAAGTAAAGTAAGAAAGTGCGGAAACGATCGAACTTAACAATATATAATAACCATCCAGTCCTTACATCGGGTTCTCAAAAGCTACATCAGTTTCAAAATATACACAACCAAGAGGTCTAGTCAAATACATTGAAACCCTAAAACAAAAGTACATCCCATGGTTTCTTCGAGTCTTACTCCAAGTCCAATCCTGTTAAGGAAAACAAATCTACGGGGTGAGAAATCGCTCGTGAGGCCAAGAACACACATGCAGGCACGTTGTCCAAATAGCAAACCCAATGGATAAGTAAAACAATAACATTCGAGTAATTAACAATTTAGTGAAATGTAAACAAAAACAATTCAAGGATATGGTAGCTCTCAGGAGCTAATTTCCACTTGCTTTGCAAATTTCACTCGTATATCTTCCCGTGATGACTCTCTGTCAACCGGGTCGATATTTCCAATCCGTAGAACTCCACTTACTTCTCATGTTTGTCCACCGTACACCGCATCGGGCCCGCACGACATTTATAAGGCGATACTCCACGAGTATGCCAAGCGAGATCTCTCCTGTGAGACCCCGGTTAGTCATTAATTTCGATATTATGTGATATTAAGAGCATTTTGTTCTATTTTGTACTAATTTATTTGAAAACCCTAATTTGGATTATTTATAAAACCCTAGTTTTTGTATTAATCACAAGTTCGAGTTGTAGTTAAAAATTAGATATACTAGTGTGTGTTTTGGTACAGGTAAGTATAGGATTCGATTTATTTTTCAAAGGTTAAGTAGGTTTTAAAAGGTTAGAAAACTCTAAACTAGCAAAACCTCTAGTGTTATAACTTATTAGAAGTCCTAAGTTGGGTTTAAAACCCTAATTTTGCCTATGACAAAAAGGTTGTTGTTTAATTGCTTTTATGTTGGATAAAGTATGATTAAATATAGGTGATTAATATAGGAGGGTGATTAGTGAAACAATTAAGTGTGGTTAAGTGTTTTAGACTAGATTAAGTTGTATCCTATGGAGTTAATTGAAAGCTTTTCATATATTTATGGGCAAGAGTGTAAGAAAGAGAAAGTGATGTTGTAGGGGCTAAGGAGCAAAATTCAAACTTTTGTGTGATTGGTTGTAGTAGAAAATATCTCTTATGAGTTTTGACTTATATGTATCATAGGAAATTGTAAGATGACCATAAGGCTTAAAACAAAACAAAAATAAAGAGAAAGAGAGAGAGAGAGAGCCGAGATTGAAGCTTGAAGAGGAGAAACAAATTTCTTCCAAGTTCATTCAAGTTTAGCTATCCATCTTGATCTAGGAGCTTAGGGCAACAACTTTGGCACTTGATTGTTGTAGTTCCATCACTTACAAAGCTTAATTGAAGGTAAATCACCTCACTTGGAAGTTGGTTTTTGGGTGAATGAATCTTGAAGCCATGAAAGTGATTCTCTTGTTGTGATTGTACACTTTTATGGTTTATATGGTGAATATTGAGTAGTTTAATGGTTATTTTAGTGGTTTATTGCTGCATAAATTTTGGTCAAGGCTATGAAAAATTAGGGTTTCTTGCTTCATGGTTCTTTAAGTTGATTTGATTGGTTGTTTGACTTGTAAATGGAATCTTTGGTGTGATAAGTTCACTTGTA
Source organism: Coffea eugenioides (assembly GCF_003713205.1). Classification (NCBI taxonomy): domain Eukaryota; kingdom Viridiplantae; phylum Streptophyta; class Magnoliopsida; order Gentianales; family Rubiaceae; genus Coffea; species Coffea eugenioides. The sequence goes on from NC_040043.1 coordinate 20,720,463, forward strand.
TGGTTGATTCTTAGCAAAATCAGATTTGGTCATGAAACCCTAGCTTAAGGGGGAGTTAGTTTGGCTTAGCTAGGGCTTAGATGGTTAGGGTGTGCTTGGTTAGGCTTGGAGGTTAGTTGAACTTGTAAGATTAAAAGTATAGAATATGGTTAGTGTTTGTTAGATTTTGGGGTTAAATTGGGAAAGGAATTTCGGGTCTTGTGTGGAGCAATTAGGAGTTGGTATATGTGTGTTTATTTGGTATGAAGTTGGTTAGAAAACTTGCATGAGAACCATAGAAACGGATCATGCGTTTGCGTCGTGCGAAACCGTTCAAACTGGAAATCAGGGCAGCCCAGAACCCGAATTTTGGCTCCATTTTTCTTTGCGCTATGTATTGATTCACAGTTTTCCCAAAACATGAAAGTCGTAGCTTCTTAAGTCCTTGTTGTACCTGCAAAATTTCAGCCCAATCTGATCAGTGTAGCTCCAGTTATACCCAAAACAATGTAAGGTGCCAGAACTGCCGTTGAAGCCGGTCAGTTCTGAGCATGAACTTTGGACCCATTTTTCCCTATGCTCTGTATTGATTCAGCTTTTGGTCAAAACACAAAAGTTATAGTCTTATAAATAAGCTTTCCAACGCCTCTGGAATTTCTTGATTATGATTTATGAATCATGAGTTATGGTCATTCAAACAGGGCATGTTCGGTAACTTGAATTGAAACTGCTGAGACTGTCTTGTGCATGTTTGCCCTAGTTCCGTGGTGATCTGGATTACAGGGCCTTCATGAAAGTTGTAACTCATTCTCTTAGCTTCGAAGTGGTGTCTCACACACCTTAATCCGACATTCCTAGCCTAACTTTTAGTCAAAACAGTTTGGGACGGCAAATCTGCCCGTTTCCGTTTTGCCGCCCGTTTCCGTTTCCGTTCACCGTTTCCGCCCGCGCGTGTGTCCGTTTTGCCATTTCGCTTTATTTACGCATTTTAGTAGTCGTTTGTATAGTAATGTGGTGCAATCTTTTATTTCAGACAATGACGGGCTAGACGGTGCCAGTGGGGCCTACTAGCTGTTATACGTGACGTGATCTTCGCACTTTTGCTATACTTGCTCTTTGTGTAAGTATTCAGGCCGTTTTGATGTATAAGTTACTTATGTGTTTTAATGTAAATAAAAGGGTACTTAGGCGAGAGTGTACTTTATCACACTCGACCTAAACCCTAATTTGTGCATATATTTGTACATGATATGTGGATATGAATTGTTTTGGGACTGAATCCCTTGAGCTTGTAGCTCGGGGTGATTTTCTGTGAATTGTGAAATATGATGAATTTGAGACCCGATCTTAAGACCTAGACGGACTATTCGAGCCGGTTGGGGCTTGGTCGAAGTCAGTCCAACCTAGTCTTGAGGTCACAAGTTTGTGAACCAAGTTTGTGAACCAAGTTTGTGAACCAAGTTTGTTTCGTTTGCTCGAGCCATTTTGTGAGGTGACTGGCCAGTGAGGGTGATAAGGGGTACGGTGGGAGTACAAGTGGAGTTCTACGGACCCTTATTTGTGGTCAACGGAGTGTCGACAGGAGGTCACACGTGGCACATGATTTGGCTTTGGAGCCAACCTGTATCCTTAACTTGTGTTATTACTTTTGTACTTTTGATTTCACATCCATGTGACACAATTGTTTGTCTTAATATGAAATTTACGCTTTTACCCCTGTTTACTTACTAAGCTTATAGCTTACCCTTTTCCTTTGTTTTCCTTAACAGAGGACGACGAGGGGAAACCTTTGGCACCATCACTAGTATAGTTAGGTTTAGTTTGTGTTCACTGGACAATTAAGATGTTTCTTCTTGTTTTGGTGATCTGTATTAGAACCCTTCTTCGGGTCGACTTTCTGCTTTTGGTCTTTATCATAAGATAATATAGTAGTCTGGATATCTACTTTTGAGGATGTAATTAGCACTCTTTTGGGGCTGTATATATTGTGAATGGTAATCTTTTGGTTTATATAGTTTTATTGCTTTGTGCTTTTTGAGTCCTGGCGCGAGCTAGGCAGACGGTCCGCTAAGCCCTTTGGTACGCCTCTGGGTGCGGTGGGGTCGTCTCATCTCCAATAGATCAAGTTTATCATGTAATTCTCATGGCTCATCGAGGTTCCCGACCAAACCCATGCCGGGTCGAGTCCCAAGGTCGGCCTATGAGTTTGGGGGTCCCCCATGTACATTTGAGAGTCTAGGAGATTCACTCCAACGACGTATGCAGCCATAGCATACCATTTCATTTCATTCAAGCATTCAATCATTTCATTCCATTCAATCAGGTCATTCATAATTCATTCGTTTCATTTCAATCATGAGTCATTCATTTCAAATAAGAACGAGTGCGATAAAGTACACACTCATCTCCATTTTTAAAATCTCCAATCAATTATAACAATTAAGCATGTATCAAGTATTCATACACTTGACACTCACCAATACAAGAAACAAGGAAGTGTCCACTTGAAGGTTCAGGCGTTCACCGTGGGATCCTCTTGAAGGTCCTCTTGGGTGCCTGAGTAATTGATAATAAACTATGACTTATAAATCCCAATTATCATGGAGGATTGTACACATGTACAATCTAGAAAATATCGTGAAGACGAGCCTAAAATCTTCTTGTAAATCAAGGTTTTAAAGTGGGGCCCCAGAACACAAGAAAATCTGATGTTCATCCTTAAATTCATTGGATGGAAGTAAGTAGGTATGAAATCATGTAAATTATTTTCCAAACGAAGGACTGAAGCCGGACAGAGAAGGGACACGTCACAATCCGGCCAAGATCTGGCCGGATTCGAGACAGAGAGCAATCGAATTTTTTTTTTAATTTTCACCACCAATCCGGCCAACTATCCAGCCAAGAACTGGCCGGATATATGGCCGGATTCTTTGAAAATGGTTCCCGCGCGAAAATTTTTCAAAAGGCTAGGAATTATCGAATTTAAGGGCATTTTTGAAAAAATCATAACTCACTCTCTGAAAGTCCAAAATTGAAAAATTTGGTACCGTTGGAAACTAATTCCAAAGTACTAAAAGTTCATAGAAAACACTTTTCTATGATTCCAAATGGATGACATTCAAAATGTGGCTCAAAGTGGCTGTTTTGGAATACCAAGACAGAATTGGGTTGATTTTCGGCAAAATTTGGAAATTCGGCAAAATTCATACAATGCGAACTAGCCTCTGAAATTTGGAATTCAATTAGATTTAAATCAAAGTTTTCAACACAACAAGCGGAACAAGAATTGGAGTTTTGAGCAACAAGATATAGTGGCTGAAATTTCCTCCTCAAACAGGGGTTTTCCAGGTTTAAAACTTGAGTTTTGGTACTTTAGTTGAGCATCTAAATGTGTTGACCTTGATCCCTATCTTTTGATGTTTACAAAACAATGGATAATACTAATATCTCTTCAAGAAATATTTTTAGTTGTGAAGCAAATCAGATTCAAAGATCAAGTGCAATTGAAAGGGACAAAGGCTGCTGAAAGCTGTCGGACGCTTGGATCGGACGTCCGATAATCATTGCGTAACTTCGGACGCATGAAAAACTCTACCACCGGATGTCCGAAGGAAATAAGACATTCCCCCTGGATCACTGACCTCGATCGGACGCAAGCATCGGACGTCCGATAGGATCCTTCAAAGTCGACGAAATCATCGGACGCTGAATATGTCTCCACCGGACGTCCAATAGAAACAAGATGATTGCTCAAATCTCTTTGTTTGCTGTTGGACGCATAAAGAGGCTTGCACCGGACGTCCGAAAGAATTGAAGAAAATCTCTTAAACTCACTGCCTGCTGTCGGACGCAAAAAACAGGACTATTGGACGTCCGACACTCCAACGGCTAGTTGACTCTTCATCTACTTTCTATCCGTTAGAAACATTAATGAGGTATTTTCTTGGTCCTATATAAATAGTGATTGGTCAGATTCTTTAAACAACTTTTGCACACTGAAGATACAAAGATCTAGAGTGATTTTAGTGAGAAAATACTCTTCAACGAAGATTTGTAGTCTTAGTGGTGTGAGGTTCGTTGTAAGCTTTTCATTTGTGAGTGAATACTTCATGAGTGTAGCTCTGTGAGGGTTGTCCTGAGGGATAGTAAAACTTCCTGGCTTGACCGAGTGGTGTTCGGGGCAAGGAGGAGGTGAACCTTCGTTTGTACGCAAGAGTGATTGTAATTCATCAACTTGAAAAAGCTTATTTGAATTAATCTACAAGCTCAAGAGGAGTTGGGTAGTTAATTGGTTTGCAATTCTTTCCTTTCTATTTACTTATTGTTACATTTGTGATCTGTATATTGCTTATCTCTTCCACTTGGTTGTCTTCGATCCTAACAATTGATATCAGAGTTTGGTCACCTAGAGATTAAGCTCAATCGGTTTAGGAGTAAAAATGACAACCAATAATGCCATATTTTTTGAAGGACATTCTGTCATTAGACCACCTATGTTTAATGGGTCAAATTATGTGAGTTGGAAAGAAAGAATGATTATCTTTTTTTGTAATCAATTGATATTGAATTGTAGTTTATTATTAGTGAAGGTCCATATGATGCTTCTCTTATAGATGAAAATACTCATAGATCTAGACAAAAAATAAGAAGTGAACTGACTGCTGTGGATAGATCTCATCTCACCTTAAATGCAAAAGCCATGAATGTGTTATATTATGCTTTAAACTAAAATGAATCTATTAGAATCAAGGGTTGCATGTCAACTAAAGAAATTTGGGACAAATTGAAAGAAATTTATGAAGGTCGTGAGAATGTTAGAGAGCAAAAGAAATCTATCTTAGTTACTAAATATGAGTCGTTTAAGATGGAAACTCATGAAAATATTGATCAAATGTATTGTTGTTATTCTTGATTTTGATGATCACAAAGCACTTTGAAATGTTTATCTAATTCTCTTCAAATATAAGTGTTTTGCATTTTAGAGAATCAGGTACAAAGGTGTCAAGGAAAGAAAATCAATCAAAAGAAGAAGCAAAAACAGGGCACTCATGTCGGACGTCCGAAAGGAAACTGTCGGACGTCCGAAAGGATGAAGAACATCAAGAAGGAAACTCCTTCGGACGCTCGTGAGGAAGCATCGGACGTCCGGGAGGATCGGACGCACTCTTCGGACACATATCGATCGCGTTGGACGTCCGAAAAATTTCGCAAAGTTTTGATGACTCTCTGGACGACGTTCGGACGCAGATGCTTTCTCGATAAAATCCCATTGGACGTCCGAACGACAACTTGGTGATTTTCGGACGATGGGATCGGACGATGATGTCGGCCCCAACGGCTAGCTGACTCTTCGTCTGCCTTCTATCCGTTGGAAGCATTAATGAAGCCCATTTTTGGTCCCCTTCAAATACAAACGATTCTGAACGAGAAAGAGACTTTTGCACACTTTGTTTACAAGATCTCAAGAGATATTTTAGCTAGAAAATAGTCTCCTAAGTAAGATTTGTTCTCCAAGTAGTGTGAAGTTCGTGTATGCACTTCTCTTGTGTTTGAAATTTTCAATAGTATAGCTTTCTTGAGGGTTATCTGAGTGATAGTAAAACTTCCTAACTTGACTAAGTGAGGCTTGGGGCAAAGAGGAAGTGATCCCTCCATTGTACATTGAGTTGATTATTTTTCATCAAAGAGAAGGTGATCATCTTTGTGATTGGTCGTCAAGTTTGAGGAAAGCTTGGTAGACAATCGGTTTGATACTCTATCTTATTCCTTTTGTTTAATAAAATTCTCATTGCTTATATATACTCTTATTTCTGATCAACATTGCTCTCTTCTTTAAATTTACTTGGCTGATCACTACTAGAAAAGAAGGTAAATTTTTATTAAAGAAAAAGTGCATAAACTTAATAAAGTATTTTTAATCAACCTAATTCACCCCCCTCTTAGGTTGTCTTTGGGCCTTACAATTGGTATCAGAGCTTGGTCTCCTAGAGATTAAGCTCAAATGGCTTGGAGTAAAGATGACAACCAATCATGCCATGTTTGTTGAGGGGCAATCTGTCACGAGGCCTCCCATGTTTATTGGTTCCAATTATGTTAGTTGGAAAGAAAGAATGATTATCTTTTTGCAATCCATTGATATTGAGCTATGGTTTATTGTAAATGAAGGACCGTATGATGCTAACGTTCTTGATGCAGATACAGGTTTGTTTCGGCCAAAAACAAGAGTTGAGTTGAATGCTCAAGATAGAACCAATCTCACATTGAATGCCAAAGTCATGAATGTTCTTTATAGTGCCTTAGACTCAAATGAATCAATTAGAGTAAAAGGATGTAAATCTGCCAAAGAAATGTGGGATAAGCTAAGAGAAATTCATGAGGGTAGTGACAACGTGAGAGAACAGAAAAAGTCTATCTTGGTCACAAAGTATGAATAATTTAAAATAGAACCTCTTGGGAATAATGATAAAATGTATTGCAGGTTCAATTACTTGATCAAAGATCTCGAGGTGTTGGGCAAAGAGTACATCTTGGGAGAGAAAAACAGGAAAATTCTCAATGCGTTGGGCAAAGAATGAGAAAGTAAAGTGACTGCAATAGAAGAGGCTAAGGATTTGAATTCTGTGCCTATTGAATCTCTGATTAACTCACTAACCTCCTATGAGCTGAAGTTGAAAACTAAAGTGCAGGAGGAAGAGGACGCGAGAGCAAAGAGAAACATAGAAACATAGCTCTCTAAAGGCAGCTCAAGGTGAAGATGATCCAGCTCTGTTGGATGATGAAGACTTGGATGGTGATGACAACGATCTTGCTCTCATCACAAAAAGTTTCAAGAGAATCTTGAATAAAAGGAAGTTTAGAAGGGGAGGACCTAGCAATCAATTCCAGAATCAGTCTCCAATCGCAAGGAACAAAGGAAAACAAGAATTCAACAAGAAACAATTGGACAAATGCTACGAATGTGGACAGCCTGGACACTACGCAAACGAATGCTCCCGGAAGAAAAAGAAAGATGGAAAAGCTGATCGAAAGCCAAGGTTCAACAACTTCCAGATTACATGGAATGAATGTAACTCCGAAGGCGAAGTTGAAGAAGAAGAAGAATCAGCTCAAATGGCTTTCATGGCTTTTGGATATATTGAGGTAACTTCCATACACTCTCAATCTGAAAGTGATGATGATGATGATGATGATCTTGAATCCTTTGTTGAAAAATTACATAATGCCTTGAAGGAATCTTATGATAAAAACAAGCAGCTAAAACAGAAAATTGTCTTTCTCATTCAAAATAATGCAAGTCTTTTTCAACAAAATAAACAACTAAAGGCTGACAATGAGTGCCTTGTAAGAGCCGGATTTGATGTTCAAAATGAACTTGATAGAAAGACAAGTGTTTGTGAAATGCTGAAGAAAAAACATTATGATCTGAATAAAAGGATGGACAATTTGGATGAGACTTTAAAAGCTAGAAAATAAGATTATCTCAAAAAGAACATGTCAACCACCTTTCTTACTGCTCATGAAAAAACATTAGCACACAATAGAAATGCACATGATTTTACAACATATAGAAGGAGTGGATTGAGATTTATCAAATCATTACATGTTAAAGACTCTTCCATTATGTGTAGTTTTTGTTGTCAAAGAGGGCATTTGAAAGGAGATTGTTATGTGAAAAGAAATCTGAACAGAGGAATGAGATGCATGTGGTTAGTTAGACACAATTCTAACTATTGTGGACCCAAAAGTTAAAGGGTACCAAACACTCTCTCTTTTCAGGGAAAAGGCTCAAACAAGTCCAAATGGTTCATTGACAGTAGCTGTTCAAGGCATATGACCGGTGATCCTTCTTTGTTCATAAAGCTAAAATCAAAATCAAGTGGAAATGTGACATTTGGTGATGACGTGAAAGCTAAGACAATTGGAATAGGTGATGTTGGTAAGAATGGTGAAACTTTTGTTCATAATGTGCTCTTAGTTGATAACTTAGGTTATAACTTGCTTAGTGTTAGTCAATTATGTGATAAAGACTTGAATGTGTTGTTCAAAAAGCATGAATGCATTGTTCTTGACTCTAAATATAATGTTGTGTTCAAAGGTAAGAGGTTTAACGATATTTATATTGTTGTTCTTGATAAACTTGATTCATCTAACTTCCAATGTCTTAAAGCCTCAAATGAAGATCCTTGGTTGTGGCATAGGAGACTTTGTCATTTTAACATGAAATTACTAAAGGAAATCTCGAAAAAGGAGCTAGTTAGGGGCTTGCCAAAAATCAGTTTTGAAAAGGACAAAATTTGTGATGCATGTCAATTTGGGAAGCAAACAAAGATTTCCTTTAAACCAAAGAGGTGTGTATCTACTTCTAAACCTTTGGAACTCTTGCATCTTGATTTATTTGGTCCTACTTAAATTACTAGCTTGGGAGGTAAGAGATATTGTTTTGTGATTGTTGATGATTATTCTAGATATACTTGGGTGATATTCCTTGCTCATAAAGATGATGCTTTCAAGAATTTCACTTCATTATTTGCTAAAGTGCAAAATCTGCTTGGTTTAAAAATTGTTAGGATTAGAAGTGATAATGGGAAGGAATTCAAGTTTTGTGATTTTCCAAAATTTTGTGATCATAATGGCATAACACATGAGTTTTCTATTGCAAGGACTCTACAGCAAAATGGTGTTGTAGAAAGGAAAAATAGGACACTCCAAGAGGCTGCTAGAACTATGTTGAGTGAATGTAATTTGCCAAAATATCTTTGGGCTGAAGCGGTAAACACCGCATGTTATGTGATGAATAGAATCCTATTGAGACCTATTTTGAATAAAACATCTTATGAACTGATTTTTAATAAGAAACCTACGGTTGGATACTTCAAAGTTTTTGGTTGTAAATGTTTTATTTTGAATTTAAAGGAACATCTTGGTAAGTTTGACAAAAAATCTGATGAAGGAATATTTTTGGGGTATTGTGAGAACAAAAGAGGATATAGAATCTTTAATAGAAGAACTCTTGTGATAGAAGAAGCTATACACATAACATTTGATGAAACTAATGATGATAATTCCAAAAGTTCGAGTGAGGATGATGATGTAGGTGTTCGTGAAGGAATGAAAAAGCTAACAATTGGAGATGAAGGAACCTCTAAACCGGAAGCAAAGGAAATGGAGGATGAAGCTCATGAAGATCAAGAAAAGGAAGATGAAGACAAGAATGATGATTCATTCAATGACCTTCCCAAAGCTTGGAAATTTAGCCAAAATCATCCAAGAGAGCTTATAATTGGTGATCCATCCGAGAAGGTAAAGACTCGTTCCTCATCTAAGAAATTGATAGACAATTTTGCTTTAGTCTCTCTTTTTGAACCTAAAAATATCAATGATTCCTTAAAGGATGAAAACTGGATTTTGGCAATGCAAGAGGAACTTAATCAATTTGAGAGAAATAAGGTTTGGACACTTGTTGATAGACCTCAAAATCAACCTATCATTGGCACGAAGTGGATATTTAGAAATAAGTTGGATGATAAAGGTGTAGTTGTAAGAAATAAAGCTAGATTAGTTGCTAAAGGATATGCACAAGAAGAGGGAATTGATTTTGATGAAACATTTGCTCCCGTAGCTAGATTAGAATCAATTAGAATGCTTCTTGCTTTTGCTTGCTTCAAAGGTTTCAAATTGTTTCAAATGGATGTTAAAAGTGCCTTCTTAAATGGTTTTATTGATCAAGAAGTATATGTGGATCAACCCCCCGGTTTTGAAAATACAAAGTTTTCAAGTCATGTGTTTAAACTCTCAAAAGCATTATATGGACTAAAACAAGCTCCAAGAGCTTGGTATGAAAGATTGAGTGGTTTCTTGATTGAAAATTGTTTCAAAAGAGGTATTGTGGACACCACACTTTTTACTAAGCTAGTGTTAAATGATCTTCTTATTGTGCAAATATATGTAGATGATATTATTTTTGGTGCTACTAATGAGTATCTATGCAAGGATTTTTCCATCATTATGCAAAGTGAATTTGAAATGAGTATGATGGGAGAATTAAATTTCTTCCTTGGACTTCAAATACATCAAGCCCTAGAGGGAATTTTTATAAATCAAGCAAAATACACCAAGGAATTGCTGAAAAGATTTGGCATGGAGGACTCAAAGCAAGTTGGAACTCCAATGTGCACTTTTACAAAACTTGACAAAGATGAAGAAGGTAAACATGTGGATGAAAAGCACTATAGAGGTATGATTGGAAGCCTACTCTATTTAACCGCAAGTAGACCTGATATTATGTTTGTTGTTTGCTTGTGTGCTAGATTTCAATCTTATCCAAAAGAATCACATTTGAACGCTGTTAAAAGGATTTTTAGGTATTTGAAAGTTACATTAGATTATGGTCTTTGGTATGCTAGATCTTGTGAATTTGCTCTATATGGATATTCGGATGCGGATTTTGGTGGTTGTCGTGTGGACAGAAAAAGTACTAGTGAAACTTGTCATTTTCTTGGTAATTGCTTAGTTTCTTGGTTTAGCAAAAAACAAAATGCAATCTCTTTGTCTACAACCGAAGCGGAATATATTGCCGCTAGTGCATGTTGTGCTCAACTTTTATGGATGAAGCATACCTTGAATGATTTTGGATTGTTATATGACTGGATGCCTATATTCTGTGATAATACTAGTGTAATCAATTTGACCAAAAATCCAATTCAGCATTCTAGGACAAAACATATAGATATAAAGCACCACTTTATTCGCGATCTTGTTCAAAAAGGTGAAGTTTGTGTGAATTATGTTTGTTCCAAAGATCAAATTGCTGATATTTTTACAAAAGCTTTGCCATTGGATCAATTCATTCATCTAAGATCAAAATTAGGGATTATCCAAAAATCATCTTAAATTTTTCTTTCAAAGCTTTCGGACGTCCGATAGCAGATGAACGGACGTCCGATAATGTTCTTCAGCTGTTTTCCCAGAAAGCACCTGTTCGGACGAAACTGTCGGACGCAAGACTTCATTCGGCCGTCCGACAGTGCAACGGTACACTTTTTAAAGTAACTTCCCTCCTTATTTGCTTCAGACTCTTCTTCTTCTCTTCTCACTCGGACGAAAACTGTCTTCCCTTTCACTCTCAATTCCTGCTATTATGAAGCACTTATTCCAAAATTGATTCAACCAAAAACCTTTCCGGATCATTGTGAGTTCATTTTCCTGATTCTTTCACCAAATCTCATCACATTTCGACAGTTCCCAAATTTCCCTCAAAACCCTATTTTCTCCTAGCCACTCTGTTCAATCATCTTCATGGCTCGTTTATCCCAAAATTCTTGTGTGATTCACTCCCATACTACTGTGTGCATCATTAGCATCATACATCTCACGCATTTCACACAATGGTGAAACTAAGAGAAGGAAAGGTGACTGCCGAACGCAAACACACACTCAGGGATGAAGATGCTGATTCTCCTAGGGCCAAAAGATCATCCAAACGTGTCAAAAAGGGGGCAGTAAAGGCTCAAATTTCACAGCCTTCCGCTCAGCCAGAATCCGGACAAGGAACTTCTTCTCAACCGCCCTCCAAATCAACCACTGTCTCCCCATTCTTTGATGATGCTGCCAAAGAAAAACACTCCTGGATATCCCAAAAAGGTTTCATTCCTCAACGTACCATAAATCCCTCTGAGTTTCGCAAAATAGGTTTAGAGTCCACTCTACGTCTCTTTGAATTTCAGAAATGGTCACATATCATTTCCATGCCTAACGTTTATTACCCTGAAATGCTATATCAATTCTTTGCCAATCTTAGGAAAGGCACTGAGCAAACTGAAATTATGTGCAGGGTAAATGGGGTAGATTTAGTGTTTGATCCTAAGATTGTGAATGTTGTTTTAAATACTGTTGTAGAACCAGTGTGAGGATCCGAAAATTTTCCGAATTTCTAGGCTTTATTTTATTTAATTGCACACTTTTATTAGAAAATTCCCCAGATAATTTTTTTTAATGAGTACATATAGTTTTAAATCATTTTCCTAGTATACGTTAGTTCATGTGAAATTAAGAGCGTATATCGGACGTGGGACCCGCTAGTGCGGAAAGTTCGGTAAAATCCGGCTAATTAGGTTAAGTTTTGGATACCGGATTTATTTTACCAGGTGCTAAGAGATAATTAAAGGTTGTTATATGGATGAGAGTGAAGAGACAAAAGGATAGCCAAGCATTAATGAGAGTGACAAGTGTAACTTTGTGATTTGGTTGGACTTTGACCTTTGGACCAACTTTACCAATAAATCAAAATTGACCAAAATCATCTTCATTCTTCTAGCATCTTGGCCGAATTCTTGAGGAGGAAAAACAAGAAGAAAGCCTTCAACTCCAACTCCATTTCTTGCTCAATCTTGTGAATCAACCGTTAAAATTTCAAATTTCTCCACAAAAGTCACTTGTTTAGGAAGATTGAAGGTAGTGGTGGAGTGATTGGAGAAGGGAAAGGACTAAGCCATCACCTTTCTTGAGATTCCAAGGTATCATGTCTAGCAATCCTTTCTTTGTTCTTAATAATGTTTAATTAGTGACTTGAGTTAGTCATAGAGTTGGATTTGTGCAAGGTTTTGTGACTTTTGGTGAAATTTTATAATTATTGGTGATTTTTCTGTTTTCATATGAATATGATTATGTGGTCATGTAAGATGATTGGAAATGATATTGAAGGAAGCTAGAAGGTGAAAAAGTGGTTAATTGCAAGCAATTTCTGTTTTGGAAAGAAAATTGGAAAGTTAGGGTTTCAATGTTCTTCATTCTGCCCGGCACTGTAGCTCATAGTTAGAGGCCGAATTGGCCTTGGTTAAAACATGAAAGTTGTAGGGAATGATATTTTAGAGATGCCTGCAAAATTTCAGGTCAATCGGAGTAACGTAGCTTGTGAAAAGACGGAATTACCCTTGCTGCCCTGTTTCTACCCGAATTTGAGAATTGCTTCTGTAATGGGTTATTTTGGTTGGGAATGCTTCGGAATTGGTTGTTGAGGTCTTCTGATGAATTGTAGCCCTATTTCTTAGCTTTCGGATGGCTTTGGAATTACAGGATTTGGACTTAGGTAGCCTGATTTATGATATTTGCACCAGAATACGATTTGTGAACCTATTTTTGCGGTTCTGGTGTAGTAGATTACATTTTTGACCTGGTTACACTCGAAACTGGGCTGAGTGACCTTCTGTAACATTGTAGCCCTATCTCTTAGCTTCGAAACGGTGTATCTTATACCTCCATCCGATAATCGTAGTGCCAATGGTGCCAAAACCGTAAAATGATATCAAAAACTGTTTTTATGGTTAGAGCTTAACTTTCATTTCCGGACTTTTCCCTAACTTGAATTGTACTCGTACTACTTGGAGCTTACTGAACGGCTATTGAACGAACTTCTTTTGTGTGTGACTTTGGGACTTTGGGACTGGATGAGAAAAATAATGAAGTCATAAATTGCTAGAAATAGGAAAATGCAAAGGGCGTGCTACCTAAATTTTCGCTCGAGAGCTAAGTTTCTATTTCAATTTGTCTATTTTTCGTTTGGCAAATACTATGACCGTTTTTCATCTTAAAACATGATACCTTTTCCATTTGAACCTTCAAATGTTTAGTTACTACTTCATACCAAAATATAGAGGTATGACCTAAGGTTTTCTCAGTCAAGACATGTAGGCTATAATACCTACTTGAATGTCTATCGATTTTTAACCACATACACGATTCCGAAAAATAATATTTCTGAGCCTATCTAGTTGGATTCTGATTTGACTTTGATTCAAGTGTTTTCCATTGGAATTGTTATAACCCTTTGAGTTTGGTTATGACACCCTAGTTATTTCCGTCCACAGATCCAAATGGTTGTTTTTCACTTTAAAGTCACCTTTATCCGTTTTACTCGTAACTAGTCGAGTTCCATGATTCCACTTACTTGTTTTGCTTGATGAATAGTAATTTTCTTTCTCGTTGAATCATAGGTTTTCTCAGTGACCTAAGGTAAGATCCGATAGGACATTTTGGACGTTATTTTGCATAATTCGGTGAGTGTTCCTTGTTTGTTATGTTTCTTGATTATATGGCTTGTATATATGACTGATAACATGTTAAACGCTTTCAATAATTAGCCAAAACGAGTTTTCTAGGCGAGTGTGTACTTTATCGCACTCAGCCTAAATGATTGTGAACTTTTCAATGATTGAACGATTGAAATGTTACTTGTGCATGAATGTAAGCCTTTTGGCTGAACTGGCCACTGCCCCTTGCTACCGATCGACTCGAGCCAGAAGCGGACTCGGTCGGGCGATATGGTGACCTAGGTGAACGTTGGGTATACTCGAGTATTACCTTGTAGGTTGGTGGAGGTTGGTGGAGCCTAGCAAATGTCCAGGAAAGGGTGAATGAAATGAACGAATGAACGAATGAACGAACGAACGAGGGTTTTATGTATAAACGAAAAATGCATTTTCAAATGAATGAAGGAAAGGGGAATGACAGGAGAACGAACGAACGTATCCTTTTCATGTATGATTTATTGTAAATGTTGTAACTGTTTCTTGACTTATCATTGGATTTATGACTTGATTCTATGTTCGGAACCTCACTGAGCTTTTAGCTCATCCCTTTAGTTTTGTTTTCCTTAACAGGGGAAGGCGAGCAAGGACGAGAGCTCTGTATAGACTGGCTGGGTCTAGTTTTGGTTTTATTTTGGTTCTCGCCCTAGTGCTTGGCACGGGCTGGTTGTATGGTGACTTGAGAAATTTTGTATTCTCGACGGTTGTACTTCTTTCTGAGATAGCAATGTACATATAAGTTTCACTTAAGTTTTGGATCCTCGTTATGCTCTTTCTTGTGGTTCTATTTCTGATTTGTGTGAGTGAACGACTGAGTCCCGGCAACAGTTGGGCAGGCGGTCCGCTAAACCTTCTGGTTCGCCTAAGGGGGAAGTGGGGCTGTCACAGTTGGTATCAGAGTTTAGGCTTCAGATCTCTGTAGTGTTTCCTAGGCTAAAGTTTAGGATGCCAGACTGTGGGAATTCGATTGACTTTAAAGTTAAGCAATTGAGGGATAAAACTTAGAGCCTGCTTCGCGTGGTCTCTGCACAGAGTGAGCCTGGACTAAGTGGTGAATGAGTATAAAGGACCAAGTGCTCATTTGAGCATAAGTTATGAATTGTGAATGTTATAGGCCTTAAATCTCTCTCATGGTATCTGAGGACCATAGATAGGTATGTCAGGTAGGAATTTCGATTGTAGATAGTTTACTCTTGGGACTGCAGCTCGAGATGTGAATTATCTTATTTCGGATTCTCGTGCCTGAGTACTCTAGAGTTGCGGCGCTGCTATGCTAAGTACTTGAGACTTGCATTTTGGGAACATGAACAGGCTTTGTCTAGTTTGGATAGTTTGGAACATGAACAGGCTTGATCTGGTTAGAATGATTTCAAGAGGCCAATGGACATCTAGTTGGATAGAAAGTGACGTGAGAGACTGGACGGGGTTAACGGGGTGTGGGACAACGTATCCCTTTTCATTTTCTTTTGATGCACCCATATATGGCTACTACATGACGTTCGCATGTGAATTCGTGTATATGATTATCTGTCAAATTTGATATGTAATTGTGACATGTATTTGTGTATTTGATTATCTGCCTCCTTGATATGGCGTGTTATGTGCATAGATGTTTACTTGAATATTTGGTATGCTGGAATTGGTGCTTAGTCAATTTACTGTGATTATTCACTAAAATTACCTTTTGGGGAAAAAGAAAAGAAAAGAGAGAGGGAAAAACATATCTATGGACGGAAGACGTAGTCGTGGACGTGGTCGAGGCCGGAGAACTGAGCAGACCCCAGAATCAAGAGGAGGAAGGGAAACGTCAGCCGAGCAAGGGCAGGGATCAAGAGCTGCGACTGGAGACCAAATGGCAACGACAATGCAACAGATGACGGATATCTTGGCAAGATTGGTGGATCAACAAGGCCAAATACCCGTAATCCAAAATCGAAACCCTGAGATGGGCGAGGATAAGGCACTTGAAAGGTTCCAGAAGTTTGCTCCACCAAAATTCCTTGGAGGGCCCGATCCGGACGTGGCTGAACAATGGATAGAAACCATGGTTAATATCTTCACTGCCCTAAACTACACTGAGCAAAGGCAAGTGAACTTTGCAGTATTTCAATTTGAGGGACCGGCCCGATCATGGTGGAACGTAATTAGAGCAAAGTGGGAAAGAGAACAGACCATCGGGACATGGGCGAACTTCATAAGAGAATGTAACGAGAAGTACCTTCCACCTTTAGTCCAAGAAAGGAGGGATGAGGAGTTTATTGGGTTACGCCAGGGAACGTTAAGTGTGGCAGAATATGAAACAAAATTTACAAGATTATCCAAGTTTGCTTCTGAACTGGTAGCCACTGAACGGCGCAGAGTAAGACGGTTTATACAGGGACTGAATTTGGACATCCAAGAGGCGTTAGCCGCGGCACAAGTGAATACATTTACGGAGGCCCTTGAGAAGGCTCAACGAATCGAGAATGCAAAGGCACAAGTAAAAACCTCCCAAACTCGGAAAAGAGGTGCAGTTGGTAGTGGGATTGAAGAACCCCCTAGTGAATCAATAGCACCTTCTAAAATGTAGAAAGTGAACTTTTTGTCCTACCCGCCATGGACAGTAGGGGCGGGAAATGAAAGGTCTACCAAAGGAAGCCAAACCGGATATGGGGAGACTTCTCCAGAAAGCCAAAAAATGGCTTCCTACTTGACTTGTGGCTATTGCGGAAAGGCCAATCATACCGAGAATGATTGTTGGCGGAAAGAGCGGAAGTGCTTGATTTGTGGCAGTGGTGAGCACCAAGTTAGCAACTGTCCGCGAAGACAGTCACGCGGAGGTAGTATTCCGCAACTGGAGGGAGCTAAAACAAAACAAGCAAATGAAAGAGGGAACCGAACTAGTGGGCCAGCAAAAATTTATGCGTTAGGCAACCAAGCAGTTCCGGACTCGTCTGAGGCAATTGAAGGTAAAAATTTCAAGGACGAAATTTCTTAAGGGGGAGAGAGTGTGAGGACCCGAAAATTTTTCGAATTTCTAGGTTTTATTTTATTTAATTGCACACTTTTATTAGAAAATTTCCCAGATAATTTTTTTTATGAGTACATATAGTTTTAAATCATTTTCCTAGTATACGTTAGTTCATGTGAAATTAAGAGCGTATATCGGACGTGGGACCCGCTAGTGCGGAAAGTTCGGTAAAATTCGGCCAATTAGGTTAAGTTTTGGATACCGGATTTATTTTACCAGGTGCTAAGAGATAATTAAAGGTTGTTATATGGATGAGAGTGGAGAGACAAAAGGATAGCCAAGCATTAATGAGAGTGACAAGTGTCACTTTGTGATTTGGTTGGACTTTGACCTTTGGACCAACTTTACCAATAAAACAAAATTGACCAAAATCATCTTCATTCTTCTAGCATCTAGGCCGAATTCTTGAGGAGGAAAAACAAGAAGAAAGCCTTCAACTCCAACTCCATTTCTTGCTCAATCTTGTGAATCAACCGTTAAAATTTCAAATTCCTCCACAAAAGTCACTTGTTTAGGAAGATTGAAGGTAGTGGTGGAGTGATTGGAGAAGCGAAAGGACTAAGCCATCACCTTTCTTGAGATTCCAAGGTATCATGTCTAGCAATCCTTTCTTTGTTCTTAATAATGTTTAATTAGTGACTTGTGTTAGTCATAGAGTTGGATTTGTGCAAGGTTTTGTGACTTTTGGTGAAGTTTTATAATTATTGGTGATTTTTCTGTTTTCATATGAATATGATTATGTGGTCATGTATGATGATTGGAAATGATATTTAAGGAAGCTAGAAGGTGGAAAAGTGGTTAATTGCAAGCAATTTCTGTTTTGGAAAGAAAATTGGAAAGTTAGGGTTTCAATGTTCTTCATTCTGCCCGGCACTGTAGCTCATAGTTAGAGGCCGAATTGGCCTTGGTTAAAACATGAAAGTTGTAGGGAATGATATTTTAGAGATGCCTGCAAAATTTCAGGTCAATCGGAGTAACGTAGCTTGTGAAAAGATGGAATTACCCTTGCTGCCCTGTTTCTACCCGAATTTGAGAATTGCTTCTGTAATGGGTTATTTTGGTTGGGAATGCTTCGGAATTGGTTGTTGAGGTCTTCTGATGAATTGTAGCCCTATTTCTTAGCTTTCGGATGGCTTTGGAATTATTGGATTTGGACTTAGGTAGCCTGATTTATGATGTTTGTACCAGAATACGATTTGTGAACCTATTTTTACGGTTCTGGTGTAGTAGATTACATTTTTGACCTGGTTACACTCGAAACTGGGATGAGTGACCTTCTGTAACATTGTAGCCCTATCTCTTAGCTTCGAAACGGTGTATCTTGTACCTCCATTCGATAATCGTAGTGCCAATGGTGCCAAAACCGTAAAATGATATCAAAAACTGTTTTTATGGTTAGAGCTTAACTTTCATTTCCGGACTTTTCCCTAGCTTGAATTGTACTCGTACTACTTGGAGCTTACTGAACGGCTATTGAATGAACTTCCTTTGTGTGTGACTTTGGGACTGGATGAGAAAAATAATGAAGCCATAAATGGCTGGAAATAGGAAAATGCAAAGGGCGTGCTGCCCAAATTTTCGCTCGAGGGCTAAGTTTCTATTTCAATTTGTCTATTTTTCGTTTGGCAAATACTATGACCGTTTTTCATCTTAAAACATGATACCTTTTCCATTTGAACCTTCAAATGTTTAGTTACTACTTCATACCAAAATATAGAGGTATGACCTAAGGTTTTCTCAGTCAAGACATGTAGGCTATAATACCTACTTGAATGTCTATCGATTTTTAACCACATACACGATTCCGAAAAATAATATTTCTGAGCCTATCTAGTTGGATTCTAATTTGAATTTGATTCAAGTGTTTTTCATTGGAATTGTTATAACCCTTTGAGTTTGGTTATGACACCCTAGTTATTTCCGTCCACAGATCCAAATGGTTGTTTTTCACTTTAAAGTCACCTTTATCCGTTTTACTCGTAACTGGTCGAGTTCTTTGATTCCACTTACTTGTTTTGCTAGATGAATAGTAATATTCTTTCTCGTTGAATCATAGGTTTTCTCGGTGTCCGAGGGTAAGATCCGATAGGACATTTTGGACGTTATTTTGCATAATTCGGTGAGTGTTCCTTGTTTGTTATGTTTCTTGATTATATGGCTTGTATATATGACTGATAACATGTTAAACGCTTTCAATGATTAGCCAAAACGAGTTTTCTAGGCGAGTGTGTACTTTATCGCACTCAGCCTAAATGATTGTGAACTTTTCAATGATTGAACGATTGAAATGTTACTTGTGCATGAATGTAAGCCTTTTGGCTGAACTGGCCACTGCCCCTTGTTACCAATCGACTCGAGCCAGAAGCGGACTCGGTCGGGCGATATGGTGATCTGGGTGAACGTTGGGTATACTCGAGTATTACCTTGTAGGTTGGTGGAGGTTGGTGGAGCCTGGCAAATGTCCAGGAAAGGGTGAATGAAATGAACGAATAAACGAACAAACGAGGGTTTTATGTATAAACGAAAAATGCATTTTCAAATGAATGAAGGAAAGGGGAATGACAGGAGAACGAACGAACGTATCCTTTTCATGTATGGTTTATTGTAAATGTTGTAACTGTTTCTTGACTTATCACTGGATTTATGACTTGATTCTATGTTCGGAACCTCACTGAGCTTTTAGCTCATCCCTTTAGTTTTATTTTCCTTAACAGGGGAAGGCGAGCAAGGACGAGAGCTCTGTATAGATTGGCTGTGTCTAGTTTTGGTTTTATTTTGGTTCTCGCCCTAGTGCTTGGCACGGGCTGGTTGTATGGTGACTTGAAAACTTTTGTATTCTCGACGGTTGTACTTCTTTCTGAGATAGCAATGTACATATAAGTTTCACTTAAGTTTTGGATCCTCGTTTTGCTCTTTCTTGTGCTTCTATTTCTGATTTGTGTGAGTGAACGACTGAGTCCCGGCGAGAGCTGGGCAGGCGGTCCGCTGAACCCTCTGGTTTGCCTAATGGGGAAGTGTGGCTGTCACAACCAGGATGCAAAAGTAAAATTGCCAATTTCTTTTCTTATGAAGAGCATCCCACTGCTGATAATCACTTTGATAGTGCTAAGATGTTGTCTTATTTTCAAAAGAAGTTTTCTGCCCCTGCTGATGCAAAACTAAATGACCTTGCTCCTGTGAATCTGTGAGAACCCGTATTTTTCCCATTTTCTAGGTTTTATTATTTTTCATGGCTTGTTTTCTGCATTTTCGTGAGTAGGAAAATTTCGAGATAATTTTAAGGAGCAGATATAAATTTTAGATGATTTTTCTAGTATCAAATAGATTTTGAGAAATTAAGAGCGTATACCGGACGTGGGACCCACTAGTGCGAGAAGTTCGGAAAAATTCGGCCAACTAGGTTAAGTTTTGAATACTGAAATTAATTTACCGGGTGTTAAGAGATAAGTAGAGGGTACTAAGTGGATTGGTATAAGAGAGACAAGTTAGGTAAGTATTTAGTAAAAGGTGACAAGTGTCACCATTTAAGTGGGTTTACCTTTAAGACCACTATTCATGGTCTTACCAATTGACTAAATTGTAAGTCCCAAAGACAACCAAGAGGGGGGGTGAATTGGGTTATTCAAAATCTTAATCAGATTTAGGCAATTTTTGCTAAATGAAAATTTCCTTCTTTTCTAGTAATGATCAACCAAGTGGATTAGAAGACAAGAGCAATATTGATCAGAAACACAAGTATAAACAAGCAATGAGAATTTTATTAAACATAAAAGTAAATTGGGGAATCAAACCAAGTGTCTACCAAGCTATCCTCAAACTTGAAGACCACACACTAGGAAGAGCAACTTCTCTTTGATGGAAGACGATCAACTAGATGTACAATGGAGGGAGCACTTCCTCCTTGCCCTAAGCCTCACTTAGTCAAGCTAAGAAGTTTTACAATCACTCAGAAAACCCTCAACAAAGCTACACTAAAGATCCTTTCAATCACAAAAGAAATGCTCACCAGAAATTCACACCACTTTAAAACAAATCTAGCTTTGGAGACTATTTTCTAGCTAAAATATCTCTTGAGATCTTGTAAACAAAGTGTGCAAAAGTCCTCCCTTCGTTCAGAACAGTTTGTTTTTAAAGGGGAACAGAAATGAGCTTCATTAAAGCTTCCAACGGATAGAAGGCAGATGAAGGGTCAGCTAGCCGTTGGGGCTTTCGGACGTCCGACGATCAAATCATCGTCCGAACCAATCGTCCGAAAATAGCCAAGTTGAAGTTCGGACGTCCGATGAGATTTTTGTCGTCCGACAGCACAGCGTCCGATCGTAGGCCGAGAGCTAGCAAGTTATCTTGGAATTTTTCGGACGTCCGATCTGGTTGATATGCGTCCGAGGTGTGCGTTCGATCCTTCCGGACGTCCGACAGTTTCCTTTCGGCCGTCCGACCTGATTGTCCTGTTTTTGCTTCTCATTTTGGTTGTCTTGCATTTCATGACATATTTGAACCTGATTCTTGGATAGACAGAAACACTTGTATTTGAAGGAGGTTAGATAAACATTTCAAAGTACCAAGAATGACAAACTAGACATACTTAAAAGACAGTATCTTTGATCGGAACAAAACAATGACTAAATTCATTTATATTATTTCAATCTTGTTTGCCACATCCAAAGCATCGTAGACTGGAGTCAATCAAACATATGCTTTCCTTGTTCCATCAGGCCTGATCAATCTTGGTCAGTATAAACGAACTTTTGTGATCATCAAAACCAAGAATAACATTCTCCCCCTTTTTGATGATGACAAAACAAAAGTTTGAAATGAAATTTTATGATTGCAATGAAAACTCCCCCTTTCAAAATAGACAAGAACTCCCCCTGTCTTAGTGAATCACAAAATTTGAAAATTTTGAAAAACTCCCCCTCACAAAGCTGCCCATCCGAGTTAAACAATTAAGCATATCAGCCACTCCAAATTTAAACAATCAATCCAACATATCCTAACATCACCAATCATCAATCATGCCAACATCACCAATTATCAATCATCACTCAATCCAATCATTTGATACCATATCTCCCCCTTTTTGTCATCACAAACGGGCAACCAATCACATCAACATATCCACAAATTTAGACAAGTTCACACATCAAAACTTAGACCATCAATCAGAATAGACAATCCATAAATTCATTACATTCACATAAGCAGAATAGACAATCATTCATCAAAATATTCAGACATCCATCAAAACAGTACTTAAACATCCAAAACGAAACTTAAAATATCCATTACATTACATATTCATTGTTGAATACCACGAAAACATAAAAGAGACAAACAAAATGCAAATGTCCTAAATGATGAACTAAGTGGATCCAGGTGTCCTCCGAGAGAGCTGATATTGATCAAGATCCTCCTCTTCAGTTTCTTCATCATCTTCAGCAGCCTCTTCAACTGGTGCCTTGCCTTTATCTGATGTAGAGGTGCCATGAGGAGTCACAGGGGTTGAAGAACCAGGATCCGGAATTGATGAACTTGGATCAGTGGGGTGTGACTCTTTGTCATGGGAAACTTCCTCAACTACAGGGGGGGAAACAGGAGGTTCTTTTTGTCTAGGAAGGCAGTTTGTTGCTCAGAGGACATAGTGAGCATTAGACCATGTTCTAGAAGAAGAACATGCTGTTTGAGTTCACGAAGGAGCTCAATTACTTCATCACTGGAAGAGGAAGATGCCTTAGAGGCAGATTTCCTAGGATGAATGGGAGTGAGTGGAATAGATGAAGGATCATGTGCAGCCTTAGACCTAAGTTCACTAGAAGATGCACCCTTATAAGCCCACAGATTATCTTTGAAAACAAGATTTTTCCTTTCAAAATACCCTTTTGTAAAGGCATAAGAAGATGCTTCTTTAGGACAAACACCTAGAATAGGGACTTTGTAAAACTCAAAAATCTTTTGAAGAAACTTTCCATAAGATAATTTTCTGCGAGAATCAGTGGCATAGCGAAGTAAGAACTTGCACATGACAAAACCAAAATCAATACGAATTTTTTCTTGAAAACAATAAAAGAGGTACAACTCCATTTTGTTTGCATCAGTTCTATGGCCATCAGTAGGCACAAGCAGGTTTGAAATGATAGAAAAAGCAATTAAATTCACAGGGGTCAGATCATTCAATTTAGCATCAGCAGGTGAGGAAAAACTTCTTTTGAAATAGGTTAACATTTTTGTCCCATCAAAATGATTTGCCACAGTCGGGAGCTCTTCATAGGAAAAGAAATTAGCAATCTTATCTTTGCATAAACGTTCAATGGTAGTATTTAAAATGGAGTTCACAATTTCAGAGTCAATGATTAAGTCTACCCCATTAACCCTGGAAATATTTCAGTTGGGTCAGAACCTTTCCTTAGATTGGCAAAAAATTGATGCAACATATCAGGATAGTAGACATTTGGCATAGAAATAAGATGTGACCATTTCTGGAAAGCAAATAGACTCAGAATGGATTCTAAACCTATGGAGCGAAATTCAGAGGGGTTTACAGTTCTTTGAGGGATGACACCCTTCTGGGATATCCAGGAGTATTTGTCTTTCGCAGCATCATCAAAAAATGTAGGAGGAGGGGCTGATTTTGGAGGCGGTTGAGAAGATGTCCCCTGTCCAGATTCAGGCTGAGAGGAGGGTTGTGGTGTAGGCCGTGACATTTGACCCTTGATAGCTCCTCTTTTGAAGCGTTTGGATGTCCGTTTGACAGTGGGAAGACTCTCATCCTCATCCCTGAGTGGATGCTTGCGTCCGGCAGTAACTTTTTCTCCCCTTAGATTCACCATTGTGCGAAATGTGTGGAATGAGGGATGCAAATGATGCACACAGCAGTAGGGAAGTGAATCGCACAGAAATTTTGGGACACAAAGTCCTTGAACAAGATTTGACAGAGCGGTTATGAGAAAGTAGGGTTTTGAGGGAAATTTGGGAATTTACGAAATGTTTTGCGATTCGATGAAATAATTAGGAGAAATGAATCGCAATCAATCAGGAAAAGTTTTGTTTGAGTCAATTTGGGAATGAGAGCTTCAAAATGGTATGAATTTGAGAGTGAGAAATGAGAGGGTTTTCGTCCGAGAGGAAATAGAAAAGAAGAGTTTGAAGCAAATAAGGGAGAAAGTTAATTTAAAAAGTGAGCCGTTGCACTGTCGGACGGCCGAACGAAGTTGTGCGTCCGACAGTTGCGTCCGAACAGGCGCAATTCTGGAAAATGGCTGAAGAACATCATCGGACGTCCGTTCATCTTCTTTCGGACGTCCGAAGACTTTGAGAAATTTTAGGATGATTTTTCGATTATTCCTAATTTTGATCTTAGATGAATGAACTGATCTAATGGCAGAGCTTTGGTAAAAATATCAGCAAATTGATCTTTAGAACAAACATAATTTACACATATGTCACCTTTTTGAACAAGATCACGAATAAAGTGATGCTTTATATCTATGTGCTTTGTCCTAGAATGATGAATAGGATTTTTGGTCAAATTTATAGCACTAGTGTTATCACAGAATACAGGCATGCAGTCATACAACAATCCAAAATCATTCAAAGTGTGCTTCATCCATAAAAGTTGAGCACAACATGCACTAGCGGCAATATATTCCGCTTCGGTTGTAGACAAAGATATTGCATTTTGCTTTTTGCTAAACCAAGAGACTAAACAATTTCCAAGAAAATGACAAGTTCCACTAGTACTCTTTCTATCCACACGACAACCTCCAAAATCAGCATCCGAATAACCGTATAGTGCAAACTCATTAGATCTAGCATACCAAAGACCATAGTCTAATGTACCTTTCAAATACCTAAAAATTCTTTTTACAGCATTCAAATGTGATTCTTTTGGACAAGATTGAAATCTAGCACACAAGCAAACAGCAAACATAATATCAGGTCTACTTGCTGTTAAATAGAGTAGGCTTCCGATCATACCTCTATATTGCTTTTCATCCACATGATTACCTTCTTCATCTTTGTCAAGCTTTGTAGAAGTGCACATTGGAGTTCCAACTTGCTTTGAGTCCTCCATGCCAAACCTTTTCAGCAACTCCTTGGTATATTTTGCTTATTTATAAAAATTCCCTCAAGAGCTTGATGTATTTGAAGTCCAAGGAAGAAATTTAATTCTCCCATCATACTCATTTCAAATTCACTTTGCATAGTGGTGGAAAAATCCTTGCATAGATACTCATTAGTAGCACCAAAAATAATATCATCAACATATATTTGCACAATAAGAAGGTCATTCAACACTTGCTTAGTAAAAAGTGTGGTGTCCACAACACCCCCTTTGGAAAACCATTGTTCAATCAAAAAAACCCACTTTAGTCTTCATACAAAGCTCTTGGAGCTTGTTTTAGGACCCATATTTAAAGCTTTTAGATAGTTTAAACACATGACTTGGAAATTTTGTATTTTCAAAACGGGGGGGTTGATCCACATATACTTCTTGATCAATAAAACCATTTAAAAAGGCACTTTTAACATCCATTTGAAACAATTTGAAGCCTTTAAAGCATGCAAAAGCAAGAAGCATTCTAATAGATTCTAATCTTGCTACGGGAGCAAATGTTTCATCAAAATCAATTCTTTCTTCTTGTGCATATCCTTTAGCAACTAATCTGGCTTTATTTCTTACAACAACACCTTTTATCACCTAACTTATTTCTAAAAATCCACTTTGTGCCAATGATAGGTTGATTTTGAGGTCTATCAACAAGTGTCCAAACTTCATTCCTCTCAAATTGATTAAGTTCCTCTTGCATTGCCAAAATCCAGTTTTCATCCTTTAAAGCATCATTGACATTTTTGGGTTCAAAAAGAGACACTAAAGCAAAATTGTCAATCAATTTTCTAGATGAGGAACGAGTGTTTACCTTCTCGGATGGATCACCAATTATAAGCTCTTTCGGATGATTTTGGCTGAATTTCCAAGCCTTGGGAAGATCTTTGAGTGGATCATCATTTTTGTCTTCATCTTCCTCTTCTTGATCATTATGAACTTCATTTTCCATTTCAGTTGCTGCTGGTTTAGAACTTCCTTCATTTCCAATTGACAGCTTTTCCATTCCTGCTCGAACACCTACATCATCATCCTCACACGGACTTTTGGAATTATCATCATTGGTTTCATCAAATGTTATATGTATAGTTTCTTCAATCACAAGAGTCCTTCTATTAAAAACTCTATATCCTCTTTTATTCTCACAATACCCCAAAAATATTCCTTCATCAGATTTTTTATCAAACTTACCAAGATGTTCCTTTAGATTCAAAATAAAACATTTACAACCAAATACTTTGAAATAACCAACTGTAGGTTTCTTATCAAAAATCAGCCCATAAGGAGTTTTCTTTAAGATAGGTCTCAAGAGAATTCTATTCATCACATAACATGCAGTGTTTACCGCTTCAGCCCAAAGATATTTAGGCAACCTACATTCATTTAACATAGTTCTAGCAGCCTCTTGGAGAGTCCTGTTTTTTCTTTCTACAACACCATTTTGCTGTGGAGTTCTTGCAATAGAAAACTCATGAGTTATGCCATTATGATCACAAAATTCTGGAAAACCACAATACTTGAATTCTGTTCCATTATCACTTCTAATTCTAACAATTTTTAATCCAAGCAGATTTTGCACTTTAGCAAACAATGAAGTGAAATTCTTGAATGCATCATCCTTATGAGCAAGAAATATTACCCAAGTGTATCTAGAATAATCATCTACAATCACAAAATAGTATTTCTTACCACCCAAGCTAGAGATTTGAGTAGGCCCAAATAAGTCAAGATGCAAGAGTTCTAAAGGTTTGGAAGTAGATACACACTTCTTTGGTTTAAAAGAAACTTTTGTTTGCTTTCCAAATTGACATGCATCACATATTTTATCCTTTTCAAAACTGATTTTGGCAAGCCTCTAACTAGCTCCTTTTTCGAAATTTCCTTTAGTAACTCCATGTTAAAATGACAAAGTCTTCTATGCCACAACCAAGGATCTTCATTTGAAGCTTTAAGACATTTTAAGCTAGAAGAATCAATTTTATCAAGAACCACAATATATATGTCGTTGAACCTCTTACCTTTGAACACAACATTGTATTTGGAATCAAGCACAATGCATTCATGCTTTCTAAACAACACATTCAAGTCTTTATCACACAATTGACTAACACTAAGCAAATTATAACTCAAGTTATCAACTAAGAGCACATTATGAACAAAAGTTTCACCATCCTTACCAACATCACCTATTCCAATTGTTTTAGCTTTCACATCATCACCAAATGTCACTTTTCCACTTGATCTTGATTTCAGCTTTATGAACAAAGATGGATCACCGGTCATATGCCTTGAACAACCGCTATCAATGAACCATTTGGACTTGTGTGAGCATTTTTCCTGAAAAGAGAAGGTGTTTGGTACCCATTTTAATTTTTGGGTCCATAATAGTTAGCATTATATCTAACTAACCACATGCATTTCATCCCTTTGTTCAGATTTCTTTTCACATAGCAATCACTTTTCAAATGCCCTCTTTGACAACAAAAACCACACATAATGGAAGAGTCCTTAACATGTACTGGTTTGACATATCTTAATCCACCTTTTCTATATGTTGTGAAACCATGTGTATTTTTGTTGTGTGCAAATGTTCTTTGAAAAATAGTAGGATGTGTAGGTGACATGTTCCTTTTGATAAACTCCTGCTTTCTTGCTTTCAAAGTCTCATCCAAGTTGTCCATTCTCCTTTTTAAATCACCATGTCTTTCCTTCAGCATTTTACAAATATTTGTCTTTCTATCAAGCTCATTCTGAACATCAAATCCGGCTCTTACAAGACATTCATTGTCAGTTTTTAGTTGTTTATTTTGTTGAAGGAGACATGCATTTTCATGAATGAGAAAAGCAATTTTCTGTTTTAGCTGCTTGTTCTTATCATAAGATTCCTTCAAAGCATTATGCAGTTTTTCAACAAAGGATTCAAGATCATCATCTTCTTCATCATCACTT
Source organism: Coffea eugenioides (assembly GCF_003713205.1). Taxonomy (NCBI): domain Eukaryota; kingdom Viridiplantae; phylum Streptophyta; class Magnoliopsida; order Gentianales; family Rubiaceae; genus Coffea; species Coffea eugenioides. The sequence continues at coordinate 20,748,586 of NC_040043.1, forward strand.
TCAGATTGAGAGTGTATGGAAGTTACCTCATTATCTCCAATAGCCATGAAGGCCATTTGAGCTGATTCTTCCTCTTCTTCAACTTCCCCTTCAGAGTTGCATTCATTCCAAGTAATCTGGAAGTTGTTGAATCTTGGCTTTCGATCAGCTTTTCCATCTTTCATTTTCTTCATGGGGCATTCGTTTGCATAGTGTCCAGGCTGTCCACATTCATAGCATTTGTCCACTTGCTTCTTGTTGAATTCTTGTTTTCCTTTGTTCCTTGCATTTGATGAATAATTTTGGAATTGATTGCTAGGTCCTCCCTTTCTGAACTTCCTTTTATTCAAGATTCTTTTGAAGCCTCTTGTGATGAGAGCAAGATCATTATCATCACCATCCGAATCTTCATCATCCAAGTGAGCTGGATCATCTTCACTTTGAGTAGTCTTTAGAGCAATATTTCTTTTTGCTCTAGCATCCTCTTCCTCCTGCACTTTAGATTTCAGTTTTAACTCATAAGAGGTTAGTGAGTTAATGATAGATTCAATAGGCACAGAACTTAAATCCTTAGCCTCCTCTATTGCAGTCACTTTATTTTCCCATTCTTTGCCCAATGCATTGAGAATTTTTCTGTTCTTCTCTCCCAAGGTGTACTCTTTGCCCAACACCTCGAGATCTTTGATCAAGTCAGTGAACCTGCAAAACATTTTGTCAATATCCTCAAGAGGTTCAATCTTAAAAGATTCATACTTTGTGACCAAGATGGCCTTTCTCTGTTCTCTCACATTGTCACCACCCTCATGGATTTCTCTTAACTTATCCCACATTTCTTTGGCTGATTTACAGCCTTTCACTCTAATTGATTCATTTGAATCTAAGGCACTATAAAGAACATTCATGGCCTTGGCATTCAATGTGAGGTTAGTCCTGTCTTGAGCATTCATTTCAGCTCTCATTTTTGGCCGAAGCAGCCCTGTATCTGCATCAAGAAAGTTAGCTTCATGCGGTCCTTCACTCACAATAAACCACAGTTCAATATCAATAGATTGCAAAAAAATAATCATCCGTTCTTTCCAGCTAACATAGTTGGAGCCACTGAACATGGGAGGCCTAGTAACAGATTGCCTCTCAACAAACATAGCATGACTGGTTGTCATCTTTACTCCAAGCCGTTAGAGCTTAATCTCAAGGAGACCAAGCTCTGATACCAATTGTAAGTCCCAAAGACAACCAAGAGGGGGGGGTGAATTGGGTTATTCAAAATCTTAATCAGATTTAGGCAATTTTTGCTAAATGAAAATTTCCTTCTTTTCTAGTAATGATCAACCAAGTGGATTAGAAGACAAGAGCAATATTGATCAGAAACACAAGTATAAACAAGCAATGAGAATTTTATTAAACATAAAAGTAAATTGGGGAATCAAACCAAGTGTCTACCAAGCTATCCTCAAACTTGAAGACCACACACTAGGAAGAGCAACTTCTCTTTGATGGAAGACGATCAACTAGATGTACAATGGAGGGAGCACTTCCTCCTTGCCCTAAGCCTCACTTAGTCAAGCTAAGAAGTTTTACAATCACTCAGAAAACCCTCAACAAAGCTACACTAAAGATCCTTTCAATCACAAAAGAAATGCTCACCAGAAATTCACACCACTTTAAAACAAATCTAGCTTTGGAGACTATTTTCTAGCTAAAATATCTCTTGAGATCTTGTAAACAAAGTGTGCAAAAGTCCTCCCTTCGTTCAGAACAGTTTGTTTTTAAAGGGAACAGAAATGAGCTTCATTAAAGCTTCCAACGGATAGAAGGCAGATGAAGGGTCAGCTAGCCGTTGGGGCTTTCGGACGTCCGACGATCAAATCATCGTCCGAACCAATCGTCCGAAAATAGCCAAGTTGAAGTTCGGACGTCCGATGAGATTTTTGTCGTCCGACAGCACAGCGTCCGATCGTAGGCCGAGAGCTAGCAAGTTATCTTGGAATTTTTCGGACGTCCGATCTGGTTGATATGCGTCCGAGGTGTGCGTCCGATCCTTCCGGACGTCCGACAGTTTCCTTTCGGCCGTCCGACCTGATTGTCCTGTTTTTGCTTCTCATTTTGGTTGTCTTGCATTTCATGACATATTTGAACCTGATTCTTGGATAGACAGAAACACTTGTATTTGAAGGAGGTTAGATAAACATTTCAAAGTACCAAGAATGACCAACTAGACATACTTAAAAGACAGTATTTTTGATCGGAACAAAACAATGACTAAATTCATTTATATTATTTCAATCTTGTTTGCCACATCCAAAGCATCGTAGACTGGAGTCAATCAAACATATGCTTTCCTTGTTCCATCAGGCCTGATCAATCTTGGTCAGTATAAACGAACTTTTGTGATCATCAAAACCAAGAATAACATAAATAAATCAAAAAAACAACCAAATTTCTCCATTTTGCTCTTCATTGTGGCCGGCTCTTTCTCTCGAAAAGAAAGGAAGAAACTCTTCAAGTTTTGCTTCCATTTAGCTCAAATCCATCCAACCAACCATTGAAACTTGCAATTTCTCCATAAAACCTCTTCAATTAGTGTTAGTGAGTTGATTTGTGGAGTTAGTTGGAAAGCTAAGAGGACCTATTGCTCTCTCTCTCTTGTTTCTAAGGTGTGTGGTGAAGAACTACTCTCCTCCCTTAATTGATGCTTAAATCATGCTTAGTGGTAGTATGAGATGCAAGTTTATGGATTATTTCTTGATTTGTGGTTGTAGTGATGAAGTTTTATTATTTTTGGGGATTTTTTTGTTTTAATATGAGCATGATTGTGTGGCTATCTATGATGATTGGAAATGGTATATAATGACTCTAAGAGGTGGAAAAAGTGGTTAATTGCAAACAATTGCTGAATTGGAAGAAATTTTGGAAAGTTAGGTTTTGGTTAGGGAACATTCTGCCCGAATTTTTAGCTCCTAGTTAGAGGCCGAATTGGCCTTGGCTTAAAACATGAAAGTTGTAGGGAATGACATTTTAGAGGTGTCTAAAAATTTTCAGGTCAATAGGAGTAGTGTAGGATGAGAAAAGTCGAAATTACCCTTGCTGTCCTGGTTTTATCCGAATGTAAGAATTGCGCCGGTAATTGATTATTTTGGTTAGGAATGCTTCCGAATTGGTTGTTGAGGACTTATGATGAAATGTAACCCTGTTTCTTAGCTTTCATCTGGTTTTGGAATTTATGGATTTGGACTTGGATAGCCTGATTTATGATGTTTCCTCTAGAATGCGTTCTGTGAATCTATTTTTGTGATTCTGGTGTAGTATTTTGCATTTTTGACCTGGTTACACTAGAAAATGGGTTGAGTGACCTTCTGTAATATTGTATCCCTATCTCTTAGCTTCAAAACGGTGGGTCTTGCACCTTCATCCGGTAACCGTAGTGCCTTGGGTGCCATTACCGCAAAAAGAGGTCATAAACTGTTTTTTTCAGGGCAAAGCTAATTCTATTTCCGGATTTTTCTGGTTTCCTCTATTGCTTGTTTTGGGAACCCTGTTTTGGTGGTATGTAGAATTGGTTTATGACTTGTAATCGAGTCTTATTGTGTTTATTTGAATAGTTTTGGGCTTGACTTTCATATCTGGTCATTTCCTAGCTAAATTTTGTACTTGAATGCCATTAAGCCTAGTGAACGGCTTTTGGGAATGAGATTATTTTTGTACGAACTGTTGGGACTGATTTGAGGAAATAATGAAGACATGATGGCTGGAAAATAGGTAAACACAAGGGATATGCTGCCGAAATATTTCTTGAAGGCTAGTTGGATTTACTTGTGATTTGAACGAAGGGCTTTTGGGTTGTTTGAGCCTAGGTCTTCATGTTACCTTTTCATTACCAAAAATCATGTTTTACACCCTTGCTTTAGTAATTATTTGACGAGGCATACGACTGGTAGTCGAGCCTCACATGTGCATTCTGTATACTCGATTTTGAAAGTGGAACCTTCAATTGTTTTCCTTGGATTATTTTAGGGTTTCTTGGTAATTAAAGCTCTCTTTTGGGAGGTATCTGCACTGCACTTGTGTGTTACTATATGGCTTTGATACTTGAACTTGATGAGTTAAATGTTTATTGTACCATTGATATTGATTGAAGTGAGGGTGTACTTTATCACTCTCACGTATTTCTCATGTTATTGGAATGTTACAAGAAATGTTACATGAAATGAAAAGTACTTGACTTGGTGGCGTTTGGACGAGTATCCAACGACCATGCTTGTTACCATTGAGCTCAACCCCATTGGTAATTGATTGAATCGAGCCGGCAAGGGCTTGGTCGTGATAATTAATGAGCCTTGGGTAAAGTTATAAGGAATCTTGTAGTATGAGAGACTCTCGATTCCGGTATACTCGAGTAATACCACAGTGCAAGTGTTTGGAGTTCGGGCCCGGTAGGGGGATGTTAGGTGGAAGGAGTGGGAGTTAAGTGAAGTCTACGGTTGGTTACTTTTAAACATTGACGGAGAGTCAATGAGAAGATGATCTGATCAAGAATGCAAACGAGGAAAAGGGCTCTTGAGAGCCGCCCGTATCCTTTTATCGTCATTATTGATGTGTGTCTTTATTTACTTTTGATGAATTGGACTGAAAAGCTTGATGCATCTATGAACTCGGTTGCTTGAGTGGTACTATCTCACTGGGCAATTAGCTCACCCCGTTCCTTTTGTTTTCCTTACAGGAATCTGACTGCTTATGGAATGACTTTTGATAATTGGTTGCCGAATGAACTAAATGAATATCCCTTTTGTATAGTTTATGAGTTGAAACCCTACATGTGCCTTTGGGGCCGTTTTCACTTTTATTATGGCAACCGTACATGTATTAATTTTTGAGTACCTTTCATATTCCATTTTGGCTTGTAAACGCTGAATTTGATGTTGTATATGTAACTTTGATGTATGGTTGGGTTCTGACGGGTCGGTTATTATTCATGGCCGACTCCGAATTTCATTTTTTTTATTTTGGGTTATTTTGCCATTGTGACTTGTTTACGCGCGTTATAAGTTCCGGAACGCGATAGACCGCTCTAAACTGCACCGTTAGTCCTGGCGAGAGCTGGGCAGGCAGTCCGCTAACCCTTTGGTTCGCCTTAGGGGAAGCTGGGGCTGTCACAGAATCTCATTGCTTTCTCAATCATTTCAAATTTGCTTGTGCCTACCGATGGTCATAGGACAGATGCCAATAAAATGGAGCTGTATCTGTTTTATTGTTTTCGAGAAAAAATTCGCATTGACTTTGGCTTTGTCATGTGCAAGTTTTTACTTCGCTTTACACTGATTCTCGTAGAAAACTGTCTTATGAAAAATTTCTTCAGAAAATTTTTGAGTTTTACAAAGTACCCATCCTTGGTGTTTGTCCCAAAGAAACGTTTTCTTCTGCCTTTACTAAGGCTTATTTTGAGCGCAAGAATCTTGTCTTTAGGGATAATATGTGGGCTTATAAGGGGGCCACGTCTAATGAACCTAGATCTAAGGCTGCACATGATCCCCTTCACACTTCATCCTCTGTTGCACTGACTTCTATTCATCCTAGGAAGACTGCCACTAAGGCATATTCTTCTTCAAATTCTGAAGTGGTTGAGCTCTTTCGAGATCTTAAACAACATGTTCTACTTCTTGAACATGGTCTCATGCTCACCATGTCATCTGAGCAACAAGCAGACTTCCTGGATAAAAAGAATCTTCTCTTTCCCCCACCTATGGTTGAGGAAGTTTCTCATGGCAAAGAGCCACGCTCTAATGATCCAAGTTCATCAGCTCCTACTCGCTCTATGAGTCCTGCTCCCATCGACCTCACCTCTACTTCCGTGGCATCTCATGATCCTTCCACATCTGACAAAGGCAAGAAACCAGTTAGTAAGGATGCTGAAGATGATGAAGACACTGAGGAGGAGGATCTCTCTCAGTATCTGCTTACTCGAAGGACGCCGGGATCCACTTAGTTTACCATTTAGGATCACTAGCCCTATTAGGATCATTTGCATTCTGTTTGCCTGATTTCTATTTGCTGGATGTTAGATGGTTGCATTGGATTTTGTTTTTGTTTTTGTTTTGTTTCTTTGATTTTAGTGCTTGTAATGTTCAAAATTGGATATGTGGATATAATGGTTGTGATATTTTGTTAAGAATGTTTAGTTCTTTTTCATACCCTTTGACTTTTGTGATGACAAAAAGGGGGAGAGATGATACCAAGATATGTTGGTAAAATTGGCTGGACAGTTGGTAAAATGTTGGTTGCTGGATGATTGAATAAATTTGTGTAATAGCCAAGTGAGGGGGAGTTTTTCAATTTTTGTTCTACGATTGACTAAGTAAGGGGGAGTTTTTGTCAAATGAGAAAGGGGGAGCCTATTTGTAATCATCAAATTTCATTTCAAACCATTGTTTTGTCATCATCAAAAAGGGGGAGAATGTTATTCTGGATTTTGATGATCACAAAGCACTTTGAAATGTTTATCTAATTCTCTTCAAATATAAGTGTTTTGCTTTTTAGAGAATCAGATACAAAGGTGTCAAGGAAAGAAAATCAATCAAAAGAAGAAGCAAAAACAGGGCACTCATGTCGGACGTCCGAAAGGAAACTGTCGGACGTCCGAAAGGATGAAGAACATCAAGAAGGAAACTCCTTCGGACGCTCGTGAGGAAGCATCGAACGTCCGGGAGGATCGGACGCACTCTTCGGACGCATATCGATCGCGTTGGACGTCCGAAAAATTTCGTAAAGTTTTGATAACTCTCTGGACGACGTTCGGACGCAGATGCTTTCGGACGATAAAATCCCATCGGACGTCCGAACGACAACTTGGTGATTTTCGGACGATGGGATCGGACAATGATTAAGCTGTCGGACGTCCGACAGCCCCAACGGCTAGCTGACTCTTCATCTGCCTTCTATCCGTTGGAAGCATTAATGAAGCCCATTTTTGGTCCCCTTCAAATACAAACGATTCTGAATGAGAAAGAGACTTTTGTACACTTTGTTTACAAGATCTCAAGAGATATTTTAGCTAGAAAATAGTCTCCTAAGTAAGATTTGTTCTCCAAGTAGTGTGAAGTTCGTGTATGCACTTCTCTTGTGTTTGAAATTTTCAATAGTGTAGCTTTCTTGAGGGTTATCTGAGTGATAGTAAAACTTCCTAACTTGACTAAGTGAGGCTTGGGGCAAGGAGGAAGTGATCCCTCCATTGTACATTGAGTTGATTATTTTTCATCAAAGAGAAAGTACTCATCTTTGTGATTGGTCTTCAAGTTTGAGGAAAGCTTGGTAGACAATCGGTTTGATACTCGATCTTATTCCTTTTGTTTAATAAAATTCTCATTGCTTATATATACTCTTATTTCTGATCAACATTGCTCTCTTCTTTAAATTTACTTGGCTGATCACTACTAGAAAAGAAGGTAAATTTTTATTAAAGAAAAAGTGCATAAACTCAATAAAGTATTTTTAATCAACCTAATTCACCCCCCTCTTAGGTTGTCTTTAGGCCTTACAATTGTAGATTCAATGATCTCATTAAAGATTTAGAAGTGTTGGAAAAGGAATACTCTTTAGGTGAGAAAAATAGAAAAATTCTGAATGCCTTGTCCAATGATTGGGAAAATAAAGTGACTGCTATTGAGGAGGCTAAAGATTTGAATACTATGCCTATTGAATCACTTATTAATTCTCTGACCTCTTATGAGTTGAAACTTAAGACTAAGGTACAAGAGGAAGAAGATGCAAAGGTAAGAAGAAGCATTGCTCTAAAAGCATCTCAAGATGAAGATGATCCAGCCTTCTTGGATGGAGAAGATGTAGAAGTTGATGACAGTGATCTTGCTCTCATCACAAGAAATTTCAAGAGGATCCTCAACAAAAGGAGATTTAGAAGAGGAGCACCTAGCAATTCAGATTCTAATCAATTCAACAATGCAAGAAATAAAGGAAGATATGAGGCCAACAAAAAGCAAGATGACAAATGCTATGAATTTGGCCAACTTGGACACTACATGAGTGAGTGTCCAATGAAGAAGAGGAACCGTGAAAGAAAGCCAAGATTCAACAATTTTCAATTCACATGGAATGAGTGCAACTCCAATGGTGAAATTGAAGAGGAAGAAGAATCTGCTCAATTGATTTTTATGGCCATTGGAGATGATGAGGTAACATCTTCTAACTCTCAATTTGAAAGTGATGATGAAACTGATGATGATCTTGAATCTTTCATTATAAAATTGCATGATAGTTTGAAAGAATCTTATACTAGAAATAAGGAGTTAAAACAGAAAATTAATTTTTTGCTTCAAGATAATGCAAATCTTTTTCAACAAAACAAAAAGCTGAAAACTGAAAATGATTTCTTTAAAAAGAATGAGATTGATTTACAAAATAAGCTTGATGGAAAAACAAGATTTTGTGAAATGTTCAAAAAGGAACAAGGTGATTTGAAAAGAAAAATGGATGATCTTAGTCAGATGCTTCAACATAAGAAACAAAACTGTTTTCAAAGAAATGACGCAATACCTCATTTTGGTACTCATCAGATAAGGCTGAATCAGAATGCAAATGAATTTGCTATTTATAAGAGAAGACAAGTAAGATTTATTAAACCTGTTCATGTAAATAACTCTTTGGTTATGTGTAATTTTTGCTGTCAAAAAGGTCATATGAAAAGTGATTGTTATGTGAGAAAGAACATGAGAAAAGGCATGAAATGCATGTGGATAGTTAGACATGATACTAACTCTAACAAGTAGGAGATATTGGTAAGATTGACGAGATTCTTGTTCATAATATTTTTTTTGTAATTCTCTTTTGATGTTTCTGATGCTTTGAACTGAGTTTTTCTTGATATTTTTAATATTACTGAATTTGTATGATGTCAAAAAGGGAGAGAAAAGAACAATTCTGATCTAATGATGATTTGTTTTGTTAAACTCTCTGTGATATGTTGGTATTTCTTTTGGTATCAAGTCTCTGTGATATATTGGTATGTTGGTGATTGCTGAATTCTAGTATCATTTCTCTGTTTTTGTTTGGAATATTGGATTCTCTGTTATTATTGCTGGATTACGATATGAGATTTTTACTCTCATCTTATGATGACAAAAAGGGGGAGAAATAGATGCTATGTATAAGGGGGAGTTATTCTGAAATTATAAGTTTGGATGCTATGAGTGAGGGGGAGCTTATGCTCATATGCGCAATCTTTTTCCTTCTTCCATCCATTGTTTTGTCATCATCAAAATGGGGGAGAATGTTGACCTTGATCCCTATCTTTTAATGTTTACAAAACAATGGATAATAATAATATCTCTTCAAGAAATATTTTCAATTGTGAAGCAAATCAGATTCAAAGATCAAGTGCAATTGAAAGGGACAAAGGCTGCTGAAAGCTGTCGAACGCTTGGATCGGACGTCCGATAATCATTGCGTAACTTTGGACGCATGAAAAACTCCACCACCGGACGTCTGAAGGAATAAGACATTCCCCCTGGATTACTGACCTCAATCGGACGTAAGCATCGGACGTCCGATAGGATTCTTCAAAGTCGACGAAACCATTGGACGCTGAATATGTCTCCACTGGATGTCCAATAGAAACAAGATGATTTCTCAAATCTCTTTGTTTGCTGTCGGACGCACAAAGAGCTTGCACCGGACGTCCGAAAGAATTGAAGAAAATCTCTTAAACTCACTGCCTGCTGTCGGACGCAAAAAACAGGACTATCGGATGTCCGACACTCCAACGGCTAGTTGACTCTTCATCTACTTTCTATGCGTTGGAAACATTAATAAGGTACTTTTTTGGTCCTATATAAATAGTGGTTGATCAGATTCTTTAAACAACTTTTGCACACTAAAGATACAAAAGATCTAAAGTGATTTTAATGAGAAAATATTCTTCAAAGAAGATTTGTAGTCTTAGTGGTGTGAGGTTCGTTGTAAGCTTTTCATTTGTGAGTGAATACTTCATGAGTGTAGCTCTGTGAGGGTTGTCCTGAGAGAGAGTAAAACTTCTTAGCTTGACCGAGTGGTGTTCGGGGTAAGGAGGAGGTGAACCTTCCTTTATACGCAAGAGTGATTGTAATTCATCAAATTGAAAAAGCTTATTTGAATTAATCTACAAGTTCAAGAGGAGTTGGGTAGTTAATTGGTTTGCAATTCTTTCCTTTCTATTTTCTTATTGTTACGTTTGTGATCTGTACATTGCTTATCTCTTCCACTTGGTTGTCTTCGATCCTAACAAAATGAACTTGGAATGGCACCAAAGTTAGAAGTATTATACTACCATCTAAGAGCTATTCCTTTGTAAAGTTTCATGCAAAAACTCGCACGGGAAGTCAGTTAACAAAACCATTGAAGTTTCAAGAATTTCCAAGGCAAATCTGCCTTGTACTTTTGTTTTCCTTTTCTCAAACATTTGGCCAAAGAAAATTCCTCGAACACGATTCATTTATGAGGACAAAGTCTAGGAAATATTCAAAATACATTTGATAGGTGATTAACACCAAGGATTTCGAATAACAAGTCCCAAGTCAAGATTAGCTATAGACCAGTCCAGAGTTAGGGTTTTCTTTCACGAAGACAGTTCTGAAATCAGGCCACAACTTACTCAATTCAACTCAAAATTGAGCATGGTCAGTGATGTTGAAAACTACATTCATAAGGGTACAATTTCTTAGAAGGAATCGTTTTAAAATTCTGTCCACAACTAGCTCATTTTTTAGCATGAAGTCACAGCTCAGAACAAAGCTTCCAGTACAGACGAGAAATAGAACAGGAAACTTTACAAGGTTGGTACAGCTCACTTAGGTAGAATCAGAGCATGCATTTTATACCATTGGAAAACTAGAAATGTCTAGTTTCTATTGCCGTAAACAGCACTCGATTTTGACATCAGAGTAAAGAGTTAAGGCCGAAACAAAATCACTGCCAGAGTAATACGGGACACAATTCCAGTTTTGGTAAAATTTCGAAATCTCAACATTTACCCATCCAAATCACGTAATTTTTTGAGAAAACTTTCTACACAACCTATATTACACATATACATTAGAATCAAGTCAATTGGACCACAAAAAAGTGCACCAAAGTGCACGGTAATGGCAAGGGCAGAAACGGTAAAATTTTCCTTTTCACTTCCTTTGAGCTATCTTTCACAACACCACTTATTTTCACTAGATTAAGCACTAATCCAACATAAATAACATTAAATCCCATCAAATTAGTTCATCAAGCCATAGTGGGATTTCATAGAGCCCACACACAAGATTTCCAACTATATAAAGTTACCCATATGAATTTATGAGCTCATAAGTGCAATATAACTTCCATAAATCAAGAATTAAGAGGTTGATCGTTGTATACCTTCTTAGATGATTAAGGCAGAAAATTTGGGTTACTTTAAGCTCAAGAAAAACCGTGAGATGAAGCTCCTTTCCTAGCTTAGCTTGATCACCAAGTGATTTGCAAGTTGTGTGTAAATTTTGAGATGATTTGGATAAGTTTTGAGTGATGAAATGAAGAAGAATTTTGGTGGTTTCTTCCTCCTTGTTGGTTGGCTGTCTTGAGTGAAGAGAGAGAGAGAGTTGTGCTGAAAATAAAGCTTCCTTGAGAAGCTTAAAAGTATGGCCAAAAGTGTCCCAAAAGTCAACTAGGAATAGTGCGCGTTCGCGCGCGTTTCGTGCCTGATTACTCTCAGGTTTGTTTCACTTGTGCACTAAACCTCTAATGCACTTCCAATCATACTATTATTATTCACTTTTAATAGTCTAAAAATAAAGGTCTAAAGTCCTTCAATTAATCGCGCACGCGAAAACGCGTATTTCCGATTTATGCGCGATAAAGTGGAAATTTCAAGAAATTCTTATAACGATAGTATCACTAACCAATATTTAAGCAATTAAACATAAAAATACCTATTTCAAGACTAATGTACAAGTCTCCAATTTTCCAAGTTTATTGTATTCTCGAATCGATTATTGTCTCCAAATGCGTATCCACTATTCTCACTTAACGAGCTTTCAAAAAATTAAATTTTGAATCAAGGCATTTTTAAAATACTTGTAGGTCATAATTTCATGTAATTGAGTATAAAGAGGTTGAAATAAAATATTCAGAGTAAACGGGCAATTAAATATTTAAATGAGCTAGCAATAGGAATTTAAAATAAGAAAAATTGCGAGTCCTCACATATTCGCTTAGACTGCTTAATCATACAGCTTAGTTGTCTATGTTTAAACAAGATTAGTGATTAGAGAATATAAATTCACATATTGTATATGTAATGTAAATTTAGAATATACTAATACTTGCAAGTTAAAAATTACACATTCAAATATTTAATAACCCGAACATGAATGATGAGCTAATATCTAAATTCTAATTATTAATTATGTTTAATATTTAGTACTATATTTATACTTATTATCTAATTTTAGCTGTGTATAAAATGGTAAGTATTATAGTTATGTATTATTATAATCATATAACAAATACTAAAATAGTATATTGTACTTCATTATATATATTTTTTATTATAGGTACATGATAATACTATATAATATCTATTATTAATAGCCTTTACCTATATAATGTATTAATAGTATATAGCATTTATCTATATAATATATTATTTTATAAACTAATTTGGCATTTGAATGCAGTAATACAGTACCTTATTTCATTTTACCAAATTTGAATTCGAAATCGGTTATTGCCAAATTGAAAATCTCATTACGTATTACATACCATATTAGAATTCGGTGAATTTGGTAACTACCAATTTTGTACCAAATACTGAATACCTGATTTCAAATTACCAAATTAAATTTGAGATTGGGTATGAATTTGGTATATACCAAATTTACTCACCCTTAGGAATATGTGCCAATTCTAATGTGATTAATGATTTCCTTGTTACTAAAATATAACTCTTGTTGAATAGATACTTAGATACAACTATCTAAAATCTTGCTACTTAGCTAAGATTCCTTGAATTATATTTCAATAATTAGCTATTAATGAGATAACTCCTCTACTATTAGAGGTGGTAAATCCTTAAAGATTATTCACTATTCTTCCATACTTCATGCTATATTTGACAAGCTCTTATTTTGTGTATTTTTGTAGGGTTAATTGTACTTTTGTTTTTTGATGTGTTTTTATTCAAATTTGAATCTAGGGTTCTAGTTGAATTTTGCAATTTTGTATTTAAAGTGAGAAAATTCAGATTTTTGTGGAGTTAGGTGGTGAAAATTTCATGTTTTTGTAGGTTTAATGACTGAAGCATTAATTGGAGTGAAACGAGAAGATACTTGAATGATTCTTGATGATTTGAAATTGATTTACAAAGAATGTAGTGCAAAAATGATCAAAAGATGAAATGCAACCCTATCATCACCAAACATTAAGCTCTTAATATTTTTCAATTGAATTTGCTGGTATGGTGTGACGACCCTACCTCTCCCTAGAGCGTACCCAGGGTTTAGCGGACTGCCTGCCTAGCTCTCGCCAGAACTTACTCATACAGCTTCAAAGATAAATTACAACTTCAAAAGTAAAAGAAACAACAGTTCCCAAACTTAAAATGTACATTTATACACATGGCTATCTAAAATATCCATACATACCCAAAGGTAACAAAAGATTCAAGTCCTAATTGAAATCATAACCCTAATCGAACACTAGCGCTAGTACAAATACAAAAGTCAAAAGGTCTAGACAAAACCAGCCTGTCTCAGCCTCACGCCCATGGTCACACTCCCTGTAAGGAAAACAAAACTAATGGGGTGAGTTAAAACTCAGTGAGGTTCTAAAACATCATGCAAAAACAAGTAGCAAGTTGACCATTATATAAAACTTGAAACCTCAAAGTGGGTGAGCACAAAAGTTCATGAAAGTAAGCAATAACACTTCAAGCAACAAGTTAATTAGGTATTCGACATTTTCAGGCACAAGGATATAGTTCGCTCTTGCGAGCTAATTCGGCCACAGCTTGTCGAGAAGCAGTTGACACTGTGAGGACCTTGAAAAAAATTTGTCAATTTACTTAGTCTAAATACATGGTATTTTATTTATTTAGTCATCTATTTGTTTATTTATTGATTTGATAATGATTTTGTTATAAGGCTTTTATTAAATTTTACATGTAAAAATTTGTGTGTGGGGTAAAATGCAATTTTTCCTTTTTAGTGGGGTGTGAAAGGAACTTTTGAAAAAAAAAGAGGGGGTTTAGTACAATAAGAATTCTCTAGAAGGTGACACGTGTCACCATAAGAGCCAAACCTCTTTCTTTGACTTTTGACCAAAGCTTTTTTTACCATTTATCTTCCATTTCTTGCCTTAAGAAATAACAAACAAACACAAGAGAAAGAAAGAGAGAGAGGGCCGTGAGCTTGAGGAGGAAAAGGGAGAAGAAACTTTATCCAAAATAGCTTGAATCTTGCTTGTATTTTGTGGGAAAAGGAAGAAAATAGCTTGGGGATTCCATCTACCTTTGCTAGAGCTTGAAAAAAGGAGAAGATTTGGTGGTTGGAAGTTCATCTTGGTTGGAAGCAAAAGAGGTAAAAGGATAGATTAACCTTCTTTCTTTGTTTTATGTTGAAAAACAAGGTTGACTATTGGATAAAGACATGATTTGGTGGTGAATCTTGGTAGTTTTCAAGTTGATGATGTTTATACTTCATACTTGAGTAAGGGTTTGATTATACTTCATACTTGAGTTAGGGTTTGATTATACATATACTTATAGTATAATTTTGGTGGCTATCTTGTTGTAATTTTGGCTTCATAAGTGTTTATTGTTGTGTTGGTGATGAAACCCTATAGAATTACTAGATGGTATGGGCTGATTTTGGGACAATTAGTTGGAAGAATGTTGGAAACATTTGGGGAAAAATTTTTGTTTGATGGCCGAACCTAAGAGCTGGAATTTCATCTTTGAATTTTACATTTTCATGATGATTTTATGCTTGTTTTTTTCTCAACATATTCTATATTACTTTAAGCTACAAGGGTGTGCTAAAATTTGACTAAAAATCATGAGTTTAAGTGGGAAGATTGAGTCAAGTGTTGCCGAAAATTTTTCCCGCAGGTGACTCTGAGCAGTTTTGGGAAATCTGTTATATCTTGGTGTATAAAAATTCAAATTGAGTTCTGCTTATTGCGTTTGAAACTAATTCAGAGTACATTCTACCGTGAAAATTTCACAATTTTTCTAAATTTCTATGAATATCTATGATTTTTCAAAGTTGACTGAATTTTCGCACCTGCTCTATTTTTCTACCTGATGAAGCAGCAAATTGGGACTGGAATTTGACTGATTTATGGATAGAATCTTACAAATGTGTATTCTGGAAAATTGTATCCCTTTGAGTCTATTTTCCAATGGTATAAAGTTTATAAATTTTGGACTTAAGAAACTTGCGATACGATTTTTCAAACAGTGTCGTGCAAAACTGGAGAAAACTATGTTTTTCTAAAGTTGTTCTTGCTTCCATTTCCAACCTTAAGTTGGAGTTGTTAAACCATTTTGAGCTTGGTTTTATGTTTGAAATGAGGAAATTCTTGGTTACTCATGTTCCTTGGGTCTAAATGTTCTTTTTTCACTCCAAAACCATATTTGCATCGTTGCACTAGTAGTTACTTGAATTTTCTTTGGTTCACCTAAGCTTTGAATGGTTGAACCATAATACTTTAATTTGGTTGTTCTTAGGGTTTGTTGGTGATCAAGGACATAATCCGGGGGCAAAATTTAGACGTTATTTTGCTTAAACTGGTGAGTGTCAAGTGCGTGTTTCTTGATATCTTGATTTGAATGATACCACGTGTTATGTGTTAAATTCTGAACTTGACGAGGTGAGGGTATACTTTATCGCACTTGTCCTCCCCTTCTTGAATGATCTTGTACTCGCTTGAACTTGATTGACTTGTACTTGTGTTTGTGCTTGTGCTTGACTTGTAAGTGCTAAACGGCAGCATGTACCACACTCAATCCGAGTGGGAGGTGCCTCTCTTCCCGTCTCAGTACTTTTATCCGGATTAAGTTGATTGGAGAGTTATCTCGTTGACCCTAATGTTGAGTGGTAGCATGTACCACACTCAATCCGAGTGGGAGGTGCCTCTCATCCTATCTCAGTACCTCTATCTTGATTATGTCGATTGGAGTGTTATCTCATCGACCATACTTGTTCTTGCTTGGGTATACTCGAGTATTACCACCACTATTTCTATTTGGCGTTCGGGCCCTGTAGGGGGTGAAACAGTGGATGGGGATTCGTGTCAAGTAAATTCTATGGACTTGTTATTTGCGTGGTTGGTGGAGTGTCAACAAAAGAAAATGATATCCAAGATCGTGAAATGGCAAGCTTGTGGATTAGCTCCTGAGAGCTCCTGTATCCTTTTAATAAATGTGTTTTAGTTCTTTTGTGGTTTTACATGGAACTATTTTTGTTATTCTGTGCATGTGCCACTTGAGTTGAATTATAGTACTTGTTTTACTTGTTTGCTTGTTTTCTTGGCCTCACTGAGCGTTAGCTCATTCCTTTTAGTTTGTTTTCCTTAGCAGGTGTTGGCAACGTGGAAGCGGGGAAATAGACAGTTCGAGAGTTGGCGTCTAACTTTAAGTAACTTGCCATCCTAGTTGTACTTGATGATTTGATTAGATGACTTAGATTTTATCCATTTGATTGTATGTATAAGTAGGGATAACTCAGAATATTGGATGGTCTGTAATGTTTAACCATGAAGTTTTGATACTTACTTTGAGGTTAATACTATTGGAGTTTTGGAATTGTTATTATTCTCTAAGATTCATGAGTGAGTCCTGGCGAGAGTTGGGCAGGCGGTCCGCCAAATCCTTGGGTACACCCTAGGGGAAAGCGGGGCTATCACAAGCACTCCGTCAACTCTCAAAGTACTATAGCAAGTCCAGTAGTACGCCACTTAACTCCAACACCATCTACCAATCAAACCCTCTACTGGGCCCGAACTCCAATGTTAACAGTGGTGATAATACTAGAATATGCCGAATCTAGTGGACCACAAGTAGTGGATTACACAATAAACAATAAACAATACCTATGGTTTGCCAGTCTTCTCGACCGAGCCCTTGTTGGCTCAATTCGACCAATTAACCAATAGGGTTGGGATCCTAGATAGTATTCAAGTCATATACATGTACATCAAACCATTCATAACCAGTGTATAGTAATTAATCAAATTAGGATAAGTGCAATAATGTACACCCTTGCCCAACCAAACAAGTCAAGTACTTTCCAATCACATTAACAAAGCATTGCATTCAAGTATCAAGTTCGGTCATGCAATTGGAGACACTCACCAATGATTCACTGCTTATCAAAATCAAGCTCAAGTCTAACGCCCTGGCCAGAGTCAAAATCTGCGATAAAATGTCATATAGCAACAAGTAATCAAAAAGGGTTTCAAAATATACGCCCTTCGCTTATTAATATTAAAGAAAAACCAAGTATATAGAAGTCATCTAAATAGTAATCATAATGCTTAATAAATCTTAGAAAATACATGCCCGCTCTTTTGGTTTTGGTAAAGAAATGATTGAAATCTTTAAGTTTATAGCTTGATATATGCATCTAGAAAATCTTGTTTAAAGTGGCCATTACTTTCTCCTTGCAAAATATATAGTTTTTGGCAAAATTTCAGCTTACATATCACTACCAAGATCAACTCAAACATTCATAAGCAAGTTAAGTCCAAATCGATCACAAATCACACATCTACTTCCACTTTCACTCACTTACCCCACAAGAAGAAAAACGGGCAGCACCTTCCCTATTTTACCTTAACTTTTTCTCAAATTGCAAAGTTAACATTCCATAGCAAAACAGCACCAATCGAGTCTACAAGTTATAAGATACATAGGGTGCTTATTTTAGCCACAAAACTAACTATATCAAACATATACCTAACATATACTCATCATATACCTAAGCTGAAAATTCTCTACCAAAGCTGGAAATTTGGAACTAAAACTGGAAATTCTTATTTGGAAGCTAAAAAGTCATATTAACGCTAGAAATCTTAAAATTAACACTCTCAAGTCCATAACAAGGCTAGATATCATCATATCATGGCTAAAAAATATAAAACAAAGCTGAAAAATTCACCAATCTTCACAAATCCATGATATCTTCTATAAAACTTCTATATTTAAGTCATCTACCCAATAAAATGCAAGATAAGAAAAAGAAAGAGAGTTTTCCAACTTAATACCTTCAAACCTCTAGGAGAAAATCAAAAACCAAAGCTTTCCTCTTCAAATCACTCCTCTACAAGCCTCCTTGTCACTTGTTGCAACTTCCTTTGGATTAGATTAGTAGCTTTTGTTGATTCCTCACTCAATTAAGGCAAAAGCAAGGTGAAAATGGAAGTTTTCTTCTCTCTTTTTTTCTCTAAAAGAATCGGCCAAGAAGGGTGGAAAGTGAGGGAATTTTTGGTGAAATGAAAGATAAAGAAGGAAGAAAGGTTCTTGGTCAAAGGTTGTCTTGATGGCCAAATAGAATAGGCATAAGTAAAATAGAATAGCTATAGAGCTCAATAAAAGCATTTCCAAGTCATAAAGTGAAAATAATGGAACACACTTAAAATAAAACACTCTATTTATATACATACCATAACAAGTCAAATACCAAGTCATAAAATACTGTACATATCAACCTAATAAAGTCAAGTACTTATAACAAAACCAAAGGACATAAAACGAAAGCAAGTACTATATACATCAACCTTAACACGTCAATATCAAAAGCAAAACAATAAAGATGACGTGTCAACCCAACTACCCTATGCCACATCCTAACTACCTTGCACAACCCTCAAGACCTAAATCTCTAACTCAGTTCGTCACCGACCCAGCCGATTCCACCTCCTCCTCATGTGCAGCTGGCTTTTCCTAAGGGTCCTCTTCAAACTCACTAGGAGATACATTCCTTTGACCTCTCTCGGCGAAGTTCACCTGTACCACTTCCTCTACGAGCACCCCACACTAAGTTAAGATGTTCTCAGCTCGGTCCCTCACCAATTGAACGAGGTGACCATTAGCCTCCTATGTTTGCTCTAGAAAAGTATTGGTTCGCTCCTGTTCTTCGAGAATAGAAGTCTCAAGCTCTCGAATTCTATCCCCTTGCATCCTTAGCACTGCCTTCAGGCACTCAATCTCTATCTGGTCTCGGCGATTGGTACTAGCCAACATTCTCCTCTCGTCCGCTATGGTGAGGATCACCCTATCGGGATATGAGTAGGTCCGTTAACAATCACAGTGCCTGATCCTACGCCCCGAAGTCCACCGAAATACCGGCCCTCTTGGATGTTCCTGATAGCTAAGCACCCGACGAGGTCGTTCAGCACTCCCATTCTCACCGTCTCCTTCCATTTCCTACATTACACGTTGCGTTAAGAGAATAAGCAATTTAAACAAGTAAAGCTAAGTTGGCTGCCTATGCTCTAGGGTTTCACACTTAAACATTCGTACATGAACTATATCAACTAGTACTATAAGTCACTCAATTCGCCTAGGCCAATTCAAACCTAGGCTCTAATACCATCTGTGACAACTCCACCTCTTCCTAGGGCGTACCCCAGGGTTTAGCGAACCGCTTGTCTAGCTCTCGCCAGGACTCATTCACACAATCTCAAAGATAAATTATAACTTCAAAAGTAAAAGAAACAGGAGTTCTCAAACTTAAAATGTACATTTATACACATGGCTATCTCAAATATCCATACATACTTAAAGGTAACAAAGGATTCAAGTTCTAATCGAACTCCTAACCCAAATCTAGCACCAGCACTAGTACAAATACAAAAGTTAAAAGGTCTAGACAAAACCAGCCTGTCCCAGCCTCACGCCCATGCTCGCGCCCGCTATAAGGAAAACAAAACTAATAGGGTGAGCTAAAACTCAGTGAGGTTCCAAAACATCATGCAAAAACAAGTAGCAAGTTGGCCATTATATAAAACTTGAAACCTCAAAGTGAGCGAGCACAAAAGTTCATGAAAGTAAGTAATAACACTTCAAGCAACAAGTTAATTAGGTATTCGACATTTTCAAGTATAAGGATACAGTTTGCTCTTGCGAGCTAATTCAGCCGCAACTTGTCGAGAAGCAATTGACACTCCGTCAACTCTCAAAGAACTGTAGCAAGTCCGGTAGTGCGCCACTTAACTCCAACACCATCCACCAATCAAACCCCTTACCAGGCCCGAACTCCAATATTAACAGTGGTGGTAGTACTCGAGTACACCGAATCCAGTGGACCACATCTAGTGGATTACACAATAAACAATAAACAATACCTATGGTTCACCAGTCTCCTCGACCGAGCTCTTACTGGCTCGATTCGACCAACTAACCAATAGAGTTGGGATCCCAAGCAGTATTCAAGTCATACACATATACATCAAACCATTCGTAACCAGTGTACAGTAATACCCGCTCTTATCCACCAAATTTAGTGCACACATCTCACCAATTGATCACACTACCCCAATGCACCAAAACCCTGGCATGCACTAACTATAATAGTAAAAGTAAAACTTTCGACTCTATTATTTATTACAACTATTAAGGGGAGTAAATTAGTATTAAAGAAATTATAAATTAACTTATTCAAAATAAAGAGAACTGTAAGAAAATATAAATGAATTTTCAAATCCTCACATATGGTGTCATTACCATGTGAACACCATGTTTGAGAAGCATCAAATGCTACTTTAGCCCTAGTAAGAAAGGCACTACTTGATCCAAGGAAAAGGTTTGAAAAGAAGAATTGGAAGCAAATAGCTATCTCAAAGGAGTGGAAGAAGATGGATAGGATTGTACACTAGCACATTTTGAACATGGCTTTAAAAGGGTTTGAGAAGATGGATCATGATGATGTTTGATTGATCTCAGATGGGACCAACTTAGTATAACATGCCAAAAAAAACTATGCATTTTACATGAAAACAAAGATCTTTAAGCTCAAATTAGGTTTTGGTGTAAAAATAGTTAGATATTTCACCAATTAGTTCACCAGTAAGAGGAATTTGAAAAGCTTGAATACCACAGAAAAAAAATTTACAAATGGAAGTTTCCTACAACTACTAATCCCAACTTTATTCAAAAATAGACATATGATAAGAAAAACTTTGAGGAGAGACTAGACCAAACAAGCGTCCGATATAGCTTAAAAAGTTTTGAAAATATCAATTGGACTTCCAAATGAAAAAGGTGCATTCAAGGGACTGTCTAGCAAGCTAAATTTTGAAAATTTTTGGAGATAAAAGCTTCGGATAGGCAATTAGACACCTACTCTTGACTTTTGGACATCTAACAGATTAAAAATTTAGTTTTTGAAAAGAATTTTTTCAAAACTCCGAATTTTGATCTCAAAAATAGAAATTATTCCAAAGACAAAACTTTTGTGAAAATGTACGCAATTTTGATCTTTCTATAGAAATATAACTTATGCAAATCTATCCTTTTTGAATCAAATTGCGAATGAAATGATACTTGATGTCTATTTGTTTAGTCCTAGAATGTTGAATAGGATTCTTAAACAAATTAATGGCACTAGTATTATCACATAAAAGAGGTATACAATTATAAACCATTCCATAATCAAGCAATATATGTTTTATCCAAAGAATTTATGCACAACAACTATCAACAACAATATACTCGACTTTTACCATGGATAAAGAAATTGACCCTTCTTACTAAATCATGAAACTAAGTACTCCCTCCATCCTAGAAAATGTGTTGCACTTTGGAAGCTACGCTTTTTATGCTTAGTAACGTACATCTATCTGCAATCTATTTAGTTCCAAATTTGCCCTTTACATCCTCTTGACTCATCCATAAACAATTGGGTCAAAGTAGGATCCACCTAATCATCTAGGGTCAAGGAAATCAAGTTCTTTATCAAAATCTTCTAGTGGAGATTCCAATGGGATTACCATCTACTCCCAAAATCTTATCAGATTCTCTCTAATTTCGTTTCATGGCCATTAATTAACTACCTCAGCCAAGATGATTTCTCTCTCATAACTACAAATTTCATCTTCTAGTACTCCATATTCACTTGGAAGCTTTCTCCTTTGATTTACAATTTGGGTGCTCCAATTCAACAGAAAAGTATTGGACGGATAAGCAGTAGATGTCTAATCCAAAGATGATCCAAAGATTATAATGGATGAGATTTAATGAACTTTCTTGCAAATAAAGGTTAGTTAATTCTCTTTTATTTTCTCTTTTAATGGTTTTCTTTTCATTTTTTCATGTAGAAGGACTAAATCTTGTAAACTTTTTTAATGTTTATTTATTGATTGTTTTGTTTGTAATTTCATAAAGATTTTTGCCGCCAAATTATTTACTACAAATTTGGGGAAGCCTTAGATATCTTGGTGAACTAGAGACAAATAGAGAGACCAATAGATAGACATCTCTTCTTTTCTTTCTTTCCTTTTCTTCCTTCACTATTTCTTTCTTCTTTATCCTGTCTCGGCCAAAATTCTTGAGGGAAAAAGAGGGGAAAACCATCTCCAAGTTCAAGTGTGACGACCCCACTTTCCCCTAGGGCGTACCCAAGGGTTTGGTAGACCGTCTACTCAACTCTCGCCAGGACTCACTTACTAACGCTCTTGAAATAGCCTTTCAAGCCCCGAAATTAACACAAAAGTTCCATTTCCAACCAATAACTCAAACTTAATTTACAATCCAAAAGTAAAACATAGGATTACATTTCTAAAGATTCCAAATACCTCTCATCTACAAAAGTACAAGTACAAGAGATTTTATACACTAGTTCACAGCTACTTGCTCGAGCATCCACCCCTGTAAGGAAAACAAACTAATGGGATGAGATAAAAGCTCAGTGAGGTTCCCAAATAAGCAATCAAGCAGGCATACACGAAAACATTTACATTTAGCATTTTGCACACTTGGCACAGTAATAAGCAGTCATTCAAGAATCAATCATTCATTTAGTGAAAGGATACGTGCTCACTTGGAGCCATTCATTCATTCATTCATCAACCATTTTCCTTATCCCTCCGATATTAGAAAACATTTGCAAGTGAAAACTCCTTCAGTGTTCATGTCATTCATTCATTGATTTCATTGTATTGAATTCACTGGCCAGTTCTCCACCAGACTTCGTGGTAATACTCGAGTATACCCAACATTGTCCCAGGGTCACTAGCCGTCCGACCGAGTCCGCTTCTGACACGAGTCGACTGGCAACGAAGGACATGGGCCCAATTCAACCAAAAGGCTTACATTCATGCACAAGTAGCATTCAATCATTGAAAATTCACTTTTGTGTGGGTCGAGTGCAATAAAGTACACACGTGCCCATCGAAAATCCATTTAGCAATCATTGGAAAACATTTAACATTTAGACAACATTCACAACCTTCCACATCTTCATTTAAAGCATACATATGCAAGGAACACTCACCAACAATTAGTGTTTAGCAAAATCAGGTTGAGACCTAGCTCCTTGGTCGGAATCTAAATCTGTGATCAACTATTGAATAACAAAATACAATCAAGTAGGGTTTCCAAATATCTAACCCTCACTTGTGAATATCACAAGGAGATCATGTGAATAGAACTTATATACATAGACTTCATGACTTCCTAACCCTAGGCAAAATACATGCATGCTTGCCTTTGTTTTTGAAAGATAACGATCGAAACTTTTAAGTTTAAAACGTGACATACGCAACTAAAAATCATGTTTTAAAATGGTCATTACTTTCACGTTGCAAAATATATAATTTTGGCAAAATCTCAGCTTACATATGTGACGCTCGAAAGAAGGAAAAAATAAAATTTCTGGTGAACAGTGATTTTTGCAGAATCCGGCCAGTTCTTGGCCGGATTGGCAGGGCCGTTTGAAAAAATTTGAAAACCCACTGCTTTGAATCCGACCAGCAATCCGGCCAGATCTTGGTCGGATTGTGACGTGGCACCTTCGGTAGCCAAGTTTGACCAGCTGTTTTCCTTCATTCTTATCTTGTTTCTTAGCTGATATTTCTCTCATTTCTTCACCTTCTTGGCTGGCACTTTGAGGAGCAAAATAAGAGAGAAAGTTCTTCAATTTCTTGCTCAAATCTTGAGTTTTAACCGTTAGTTTTGCAATCTATTCCATACAAGTGCTCACTAAGGAGGTTTAAAGCTATTGGTGGAGTTGTTTTGGAGGAGGAAGGACTAAGCTACCAATTTCTTGAGGTTTGAAGGTATCTTGTTAAGAACTTCTTATCTACTTCAATTGATTGTTAATTGATCTGTTTGAGCATTGGAGGTCTAAGTACGATGATTTCACTGGTTCACAAGAGCAATAAACGTACATTTGATCACTGATTCATGACATCATCTAAATGCATTGTTGTGAAATTGGTTGGATTACTGATTTTAATGGTCACTCGCTGAATTTCTAGCTCACCCCAAAATAGTTTTTCTGCCCACAAGGCTCGTAACAAAGGAAGCTTGTATTAAGTTCTTCGTGTGACTGGATGGATTATCTCCTGTATAGTTTGAGTTTTAGATTTATCTTGTGTAATAGTTGGGTTTGTATGAATGTTAGAAATTGAACGAATGTATGTGTACGTTCCACACTTGAGAACTAGTATTCGCTTTGCTTGAGATATGTAATTCATAGAGAATTTGATGTATTATTTGAAAGGTACCTAGTGGTATGTGTCACGACCCCACCTCCCCCTAAGGCGAACCAGAGGGTTCGGCGGGCTGCCTGCCCAGCTCTTGTCGGGACTCAGTCGATCACTACAGTCCTCAAACAAATACAAGATAAAGTCTCAAATAAAAATCAAATATTCCAACATTTACATATCAAAAGCGAAGCGTCCACGCTTCCACTGCCACTCTGATCCTTGATCACAATTATTATACAGGAGGAAGTCCAAATCTTGACTATTACACATCCAATCAATTCTAAACGTTCAATACAATCCCGATATGAATGATTACACAAAAGGAATCCAAATTCAATCCATACATGAGATAATCCATGAATAAACACTACAAGCCACCCCTTCACCTTGAGCCCTGTGGAGGGGAATAAAATATTTTGGGGTGAGCTAGAAGCTCAGCGAGTAACCAGTAAAATCAGTTATCAAATCAGTTTCACAATCGTTCATTTCAATGATGTCATTTCAATATGGAGTATCAATAATTCACGAAACATTTACAATGGAAAGCGATAGTAACATTCATGAAAAGGATACGTTCGTTCTCCTGTCATTTCATTGCATTTGGTTTCATTCGTGCATTCATTCACCCCGTCCCTGGCTTTTGGCCAGGCTCCACCAACCTACAAGGTAATACTCGAGTATACCGAAACGTTCACCCAAGTTCCTAGTCGCCCGACCGAGTCCGCTTCTGGCTCGAGACGACCGGTAACAAGGGGCAATGGCCAGTTCAGCCCAAAAGGCTTACATTCATGCGCAAGTAGTATTTAATCATTAATCATTGAAAATTTCATATTTATTTAGGTCGAGTGCGATAAAGTACACACTCGCCTAAAAAACTCGTTTTAACAATCATTGAAAGCAAAATCAATAATAACAAGACACTGATATGCAAGCACGCATGATATGTAAGAAAACAGTTCCAAAAGTAACTTTGAAAACAGTTCAAAAGTAAATAATGCAAGAAATGGTTCATAAATAATTTTAGAAATAGTTTGAGGTCACTCACCTCCACGGCCCTGAAACCATCCATCGTATAGCATTGCCTTGCTCAAATCCAAGTCTTAGATCACAAACTCAATGCAAACAAGTCCCTTCAAAGTTCGGACAGCACTTCCCCTGAATTTGCTAACTTTTCCAGCCATAATGGCTTCGTTATTTCCTCATTTCATCCCAAAGGTACACACACAACAACAAGTTCATCCAATAGCCATTCAGCAGGCTCCAAGTAGTACTAGTACAAGTCAAGCTAGGGAAAAGTCCGGAAATGAAAGTTAAGCTCAAAATCAGAAAAATAGTTTTGACGTCATTTTGCGGTAATGGTACCAAAGGCACATCGAGTATCGGATGAAGGTTCAAGATACACCGTTTCGAAGCTAAAAGACAGGGCTACAACATTGTAGAAGGTCACTCAGTCCAAATCCCAACACAACTAAGTCAAATATGCCAAATAACAAACCAGAACCGTAATTGCAGGTTTACAAATTACACTATGCTGTAATCAGTACAACTCAGTCTAAACAGGTCCAAATGCAGAAAATCCAAAGGCATATGGTAGATAGGACATCAAGCTACATTTCATCAGAAGACCTCAACAACCAAATCCAAAGCAATTCCAGTCAAAACAACCCATTACAGGCGCAGTTCTTACATCCTGATGAACCCAGAACAGCAACAGTAAATTCGGCTTATCTCATTCTACACTACTCCAATTGCCCTGAAATTTTGTAGGCACCCTTAAAACATCAATACCTACAACTTTCATGTTTTGATCCAAGGCCAATTCGGCCTCTATCTAGGACCAAAAATTTCGGACAGAATGAAGAACCAAGAACCCTAATTTTCCAGATTTCTTCCAAAACAGAATTTCCTTGCAATCTTCCACTTTTTCCACCTTCTAGAATCATCAACTATCATTTCCAATCATCATACATAACCACATAATAACAATCATATGAGAACAGAAAAATCCTAATTAAATATAAAACTTCACTAATTTCAACCTAAATCATGAAATCATCCATAAAATCACTTATTCAACCACCACCAATCACTAATTGAACATTATCAAGATCAAAGGAAAGGTTCCTTAGTCACTTACCATGCAAACCCAAGAAAAGACCCAACTTAGCACCTTTGCTTCTCAAACCACTTCACCACACACCTTAATACCACCAAGAGAAAGATTTTTATGGAGCAAATCACGGTTTTAACGGTTGGTTTGTGAGATTGGGCAAGAAATAGAAGGAAGAAATTGGAAGCTTTTCTCTCTTTTTGTCTCCAAGAGGTTCGGCCAAGGAGCTTATGAAGAAGATGAATTTTGGGTCAAGTTTTTAATCAATTAGTAAAGGTAGTAAAAATGGTCAAAGTCCACCCTTGAGTAAGAAAGTGACACTTGTCACCTTTAGGTTTAAAACTTATCTTTTTGTCTCTCCAATACAAATATCTTAACACATTGTACAATAATATCACTTAATACAAAATTTCAACAAGTTGTCAAAAATATAATGCATTTACCGCACTTGCGGGTCCCACGTTCAAAATACGCTCTTAATTTCTCAAAAACTAACCGACACTAGAAAAATCATTTTAAAACTATCTTTGCTCATAAACTTTATCTGGGGAATTTTTCTAATAAAGAAAATGTAGAAAAGGCGGGCGATTAAAAAAAATAAACCCTAGAAAATTAGAAAATTTCCGGGTTCTCAAACTCATTTTTTTTTTCGGGGCGTCACAGTATGATTGTTCGTGGAGCTTTTGAAGTTGCAATATTTGAGATGTATATTGTAATTTATTTGAGGATTGTAGTGAGTGAGTGAGTCCTGGCGAGAGCTGGGCAGGCGGCCTGCCGAACCCTTTGGTTCGCCTTAGGGGGAGGTGGGGCTATCTCAACATATCACCTCCAAGGTTAACTCAAACATTCCTAACCAAGTGAAGTCCAAATCGATTACAAAGCACACCTCCATGTCCACTTTTACTCACTTATCCTTCAAGAAATGAAATGGACAACAATTCCCCTATTATTCCTTCAATTTTTCCTTCAATTTTTCAAACTAAGCTTTATGGCAAAACAGCCAAAATCAGCTCCATAACTCATAAGAAAAAAAAGGTTCCTAGACTAGGCTACAAAACCAACTAATTTAGACTTATTTATAGCATATAAAAATAATAAATCCATGATCCAAGTATGAAATGGAGTGCAAGTAATAAAGAAAAAGTTAGGTTTAAAAACCAGAAAATGATTCCAAGACCCTTCCAAGCTCTTGTCATTTCATAAGAAAAATTTCAGCTTTTGTAACGCTTTTTGAAAAGTCATAACTTGAGTTTTGTAAGTCGAAAAATCATAAATCTTATACCGTTAGAAAATAGACTCAAAGGATTACAATTTTCCAAAAGACACATTTGTAAGATTCTGTCCACAATTCAGTCAAATTCCAGTCTTAAGTTGCTGCTTCATCCGATAGAAAACAGAACAGGTGTGAAACTTTAGTCAACTTTGAAAATTCACAGATATTCATAGGAATTGAGAAACATTCTAAAATTTTCATGGTAGAGAGTACTCTGAATCTAGTTTCAAACGCAACAAACAGAACTTAATTTAGTTTTTCTACACCAAGATATAACAGATTTTCCAAAACTGCTCAAAATCTCCCGCGGGAAAAATTTTCAGCAGCACTTCCCCTTATTTTCCCTAATTTCCAGCCATTTTCATGGCTTCATTCTCACCACAAAACAGCCTCAAATCAAGCATATATGTACTAGGCCACCAACTCACTAAATCAAGCATATACATAGCATTTAACCGTTACAACTCCATGTACATATAGAGCTTTAAGTAACAATGTCAAGGTTGAAAATTTCACCAAACCTAACAATACCATGATAGCTTTCATAAAAGTCATGCCTTTTACCTTATAAAGTATCATCCATCAAGTAATACAAAGACAAGTGGAAAAGATAAGGTGGCTATCAAGTTTACCTCTTAAATCCCACAAAACAAGGCTGGAAAATCACAACAGCCCTGAAAATCATGAAGTTCACTATACAAATCCTTCCTTTAACTTCTATAACATCATATATCAAAGAAACTAAAAGATAAGGGAGGATTTCTAGCAAAGTTCTCCTCTTTACCTCCAAAACTTAGATGGACAGCCAAGCAAAAAATACTCAAGGGTTTCTTCCTCCAAAACTTCTCCGAAAGCTTCCACTCAAGCTTATCTCAAGGTTGATTGGAGTGGATTAGGGTTGATCTTGGTTTTTCTTCCATGATTCAAGCAAGAGATCAAGGTTGAAAATGGAGTAGTTTTCTATCATTTTCCCCTCAAATTTCGTCCAGCCCAAGAAGCTTAGTGAAGGAGGTTATTTTTGTGGACAAATGGAAGCTTAATAAGGATAAAGATCAAGCTTTAGTCTTGGTCAAACTTGGTGGCTTCTTGACAAATGGCAAATCCTTATCTGTGATGACCCCACCTCCCCCTAGGACGTATCCTAGGGTTTAGCAAGTCGCCAGCCCAACTCTCGCCAGGACTCACTCACTCGTAACTCGAGAAAATAACTTACATCCATAGCAACTAATTAACATATCAAATTCAAACTTGATATATACATTGATACTCAAACCCAGATACAAGGCTTCTACACACCAAAATACTTTAAAGTGTTTACAAATCAAAGACAATCAACCCTAATCGGGTGCTAGCGTGAGTACAATTTCAAAAGTCAAAACAACTAGACTACGCTAGTCTTTACAAGTCTCACGACTCGCTCGTACCCCCTGTAAGGAAAACAAAACTAACGGAGTGAGCTAAAGCTCAGTGATGTTCCAAATAGCAAATTGACCATTAATTAACAGTGAATATATCATAGTAGTAAAATAGCGAGCATAACAAGTCAAGAAAATGAGCAATAAACTTGTACAACCAACAGTTCATATTCAGTATTTCACGTAAAAGAATACAATCGCTTTTGTAAATCAGGTCCACCATCACTTGATCAATTAGTAGTTGACACTCCGTCAACTTTCAAGTCAGGTAACTAGTCCAATAGTACACCACTTAACTCCAATCTCCGTCCACCAACCAAACCCTTTACCGGGCCCGAACTCCAAGATAAACACTGGTGGTAATACTCGAGTATACCGATTAGTCGAGGAGATAACACTCCACTCGACAACACTAGATACCCATGGTTCGTTATCTAATCGACCAAACCCTTGCCGGCTCGACTCGATTAACTAGCCAGTGGGGTTTGGGTCCCCAAGAAGTCGATGAGACATCATCTCCAATCGACTGAATCAAAATAAAAGTACGGAGTCGGGAATGAGAGGCACCTCCCACTCACATTGAGTGTGGTACATGCTGCCGCTCAGCACTTACAAGTCAAGTACAAGTATATCAAGTCAATTGCAACAATAAGCAAGTATATATCATATTAGGGCAAGTGCGATAAAGTACACTCTTGCCCGATCAAACAAATTACATATCATTAAATCACATTTGTCAAGTATTGAAAACAAGTGTCCAGTTCAATCAGGTATTTGGAAGCACTCACCCAAGATTTAGTACGTTTACAGATCACGCTCAGGTTGTACTCCTGGTTTGGAGTCCAAATCTGCGATAAAACATCGTTCAAGAGCTTTGAAAATAGACCAAAGTTCGCAACTTAAACGTTTCGTTTAACGAGGTCACGTAATTGAAACTTATTTGGAAAATATTTGTAAACTCATGCTCGCTCTTAAAACATTGAAACTTTGATGCAATTACACTTGGAAATACCATTTGAGTCGAAAAAAATGGAGAAAACGTATTTCTATTAGTCGTAAATTTCATTTTTCCAAAGGTACAAGTTTCGGCCGAATTCTAACTTATATACCTCTATGAAAGACGACTTGAATACCCTAGACAATTCAAGTGAGACTCGTTCTCAAATCCCTACTCAGATCGCGAGTATATCTACCTAGCCTCGAGTGAAAATTTGGACAGCACGCCCTTTGTGTTTACCTATTTTCCAGCCATTTATCGCTTCATTGTTTTTCTCAATTCAGCCCCAAAACATATACAAGTAATGTTACCAACATAGCCCTTCAATTAGGCTCCAACATCATCCAATTACAACACAAGTCAAATAAGACAATTGGAAATCAGTTTTGAAGACAAAACTAAACAGCAGATTTGACATCTTATAGCATTTTGGTCACAAATGGAGCTACGTTTATTGGATTGGGACGAACTTTGTACCGTTTCGAAGCTAAGAAAAAGAGTTACAATTTTTATGAAGATAACTCAACCCAGTTCACAGTTTATCTAGGTCGAATGTTCAAATTACAGAACCAGAAGTTCATGATCAGTCGGGTTGTCAGTACTGAATTCAAACGACAATAACTCAAGCTACAAAATTCCGATTGAGGGGTTTTTAAATGCGTTGGAAATATGAAACATAGGGTTAAAACTTTCATGTTTTGGCCAAAGGCTGATTTGACACGCATCAAGGCGAAAAATGAAGTCAGAAATGGGAAATCTCGAAACTGTCCATGAAATGAGGCTTTTGGCAGTCAGGGGTATTTTGGTCTTTTCACATGTTACCGTACTCCGATTGAGCTGAAATTTTATAGGCAGTTATATCACACCATTTCCTACAACTTTCATGTTTTTACCTAAGCCTGATTCGGCCTCTAACATACACGAATAAAGCTGGTCAGAACAGAGCAGTTTCAATCCTTAAATCTGGAATTTAATGCATTCAAGGTCTAAACTTCACATTTCTAGCTTGAACCACTACTTCAACTTCTTATACAAACTTATCATCATCATATGATATAAAAACAACAAGAAACACCACTGAACAACTCAAACCCTAGTTCAAAAATCCACCACATCCATCAAAACTTCAAAGAAAAGAACCGAAAATAGCAGCTTTGTCCTCTTGGTCTTTAAGCAGCAATTTATCCAGAAATATCTGGCTTTGGATGAATTTTTCTCCAACTAAACTTCCCTTTTCTCAATTCTAATTCATTCTAAGACATTATAAACCAAAGGTAGAAGGAAAATAAAGAAAAACTTAGCACTTTACCTCTTGTTCCTCACGGTTGTGGGCTGGAAATTTTCTGCCTTCACTCTCTCGATTTTTTTTTCTTAGCTAGAAGAGTTGAAGTTTTCCTTATTCTTGGCTGATGTACAGAGCTGAAGAATGAAGAAAGTCCCTGGTTTACTCTTGTGGCTTTCTCTCAGTTTTTTTTCCGGCTTTTTTTTTTTTTTTTTAGCAATCGAAGGAGGAGGAAGAGTTGGATTCTTCCTATCTCTCTCTCTCTCAGCTGTTTGGACTTTGGAGGGGAAGAAAGAATGAAGTTGTTTTCTCTCAATTCTCTCTCTCTCTCTCTCGGCTATTTGGTAAGAGGAAGACAAGAAGGGATTGGTTTGAAGACTTTTGTCTTGGTCAAATATGTTTGGTCAAAATTTGTGGCTGATCATGCAATGAGCAAATTATCCCTTTCTTTCTCTCGGTTGAAGGCTGTCTAGAGAGCTCTTGGTCAAGATTTTTTTGAGTCACAAGAGTTTTAGTCAAAACTTTATTTGACAAATGGACTAATGGCACAATTACAAATTAAGTCTATCCCTTTATCAATAATTCACCTTAATATCTATCTCTCATCTCAATAACTCTTAACACCTTGTAGCACAATGACTCTTTTGTACAAATTTCCCTCTAGTTCACAAAATTTATCGCACCTACCTCGCTAATTGGACTAATTGGTTTATCACCCCAAGAAGACCAACATGCAATAAATTGAATGAGGCAATAGAAGAAAAATCATGATTCAACCATTAGATTAACCAAAGATTCAAGGCAATTAGATTAGAATACAATATATATAGTAAGAATATAAAATATAATTAGAATTTTCGGATTCTCACATTATCTAGTTGTTTTCCATCAACTAAAATATCTATCCCATCTCTAATTACCTCTTAATACCATATAGCACAATATTCCTTTTTACACAAAACTCCCTCTAATCCTCCAAATTTATGATACACACTTCACTAATCGGTCACACTAATATTATGCACTATGAGACTTAACATGTATCATGTGACAGCCCCACCTCCCCCTAAGGCGTACCAAAGGGTTCGGCGGACCGCCTGCCCAGCTCTCGCCAGGACTCACTCACTCGTATCTTACGCATACATCCATAGACAAGAAATAACATCGCAATTCAAACTTATAATATACATCGAAACTCAAATCCAGATACAAAGCTTCTACATACCAAAATACTTCAAAGTGTTTACAATTCGAGTACAATCAACCCTAGTCGGGTACTAGCGCAAGTACAAATTCAAAATTCAAAACAACTAGACTACGCTAGTCGGTACATGTCTCACGCCTCGCTCGTATCCCCTGTAAGGAAAACAAATGGAGTGGAATGATCTAAAAGCCCAGTGAGGTTCCAAATAGCAAGTTGACCATTATTTAAAGGTACACGTATCAACGTAGCAAAAGATAGCGAGCATAACAAGTTCATAACAGTGAACACTAACACTTCAAGTAGCAAATTTCCAAATGAGCGAGTGTAAAGTGCTTTTGGTTTTTAAAAGAAACAATAATCCAATAGGCAATAATCATTTCCAAGTATAAGGATACGGATGGCTCTCAGGAGCCAAGTTCCCATTGCTTCACCAGAGCTTGATCAAATATTAGTTGACACTCCGTCAACTTTCAAGTAAAGTAACCAATCCAGTAGATCACCACTTAACTCCAATCTCCATCCACCAACCAAACCCCTTACCGGGCCCGAACTCTAAGATAAACACTGGTGGTAATACTCGAGTATACCGATTAGTCGAGGAGATAACACTCCACTCGACAACACTAGATACCCATGGTTCATTATCTAATCGACCAGGCCCTTGCCGGCTCGACTCGATTAACTAGCCAATGGGGTTTGGGTCCCCAAAAAGTCGATGAGATAACACTCGAATCGACTGAATCAAGATAAAAGTACGGAGACGGGAATGAGAGGTACCTC
Source organism: Coffea eugenioides (assembly GCF_003713205.1). NCBI lineage: Eukaryota > Viridiplantae > Streptophyta > Magnoliopsida > Gentianales > Rubiaceae > Coffea > Coffea eugenioides. The sequence goes on from NC_040043.1 coordinate 20,782,343, forward strand.
CCACTCAGATCGAGTGTGGTACATACTGCCGCTCAGTACTTACAAGTCACGTACAAGTATCTCAAATCAATTGCAACAATAAACAAGTACATATCACATTAGGGCAAGTGTGATAAAGTACACCCTTGTTCGATCATACCAATCACATATCATTCGACCATATTGGTCAAATATTAAAACCAGTGTCCAGTTCAATCAGGTATTTGGAAGCACTCACCAAAGGTCTAGTGCCTCTCAAAAGTCACGTTCAGGTCCAACTCCTTGGTTGGAGTCCAAATCTGCGATAAAATATCATTTATGAATGTAAAACTCTCTAAAGTTTGAAACATAGGAGTTTCGCTTCAAGAAAATCAAGTAAATGCAAATCGTTTAAGTGGTATTCACGATACTTATCAAATGCCGAACAATTCATGCTCGCTCTTAAACCTTTGTAACTTTGCTCTTAAACCTTTGTAACTTTGAAGCAATTATACTTTGAAATACCATTTGAATCGAAGAAATGGAGAAAACGTATTTCTATTAGTCATAATTTTCATTTTTCCAAGGGTACAAGTTTCGGCCGAATTCCAACTCATATACCTCGATAAAAGAAGACGCAAATATCCTAGATGGTTCACGTGGTATTCGCTCTCAAGCCTTACTCGAGTCGCAAGTATATCTACCTAGCCCTCAAGTACAAATTTGGGCAGCACGCCCTTTGTATTTACCTATTTTCCAGCCATTTATGGCTTTATTCTTTTTCTCAATCAGCCCCAAAACACATATAAATAATCTCATCGCAATAGTCGTTCAATAGGCTAAAAGTCATCCAAATACAAGGCAATTCTAGCAAGTAAGCTTCACTTGGAAATTCGAAAATAGTGGCTAAAAGCTAAGTACAAGTCTTGACCGTTTTAATTAAGATAACTTGTTAAAAGAGTAAAACTTTGAGGAAATAAGAGATACATTAGCGAGAGAAGTTCAATAGGGGTACATTTGAAGTCAAGGAAGTGGAAAAATCAAGGTAAGAGGTTGGAAGTAGGCCGTCCGAGGTTTTAAAGTCAAGAAGCCTGTTTCTCTGCTTTAGGAATCTACCGAGATGAATAGTAACAGTAAACTTTAAAAATTCGCAACTCGAGTTCCACAAGTCAAAAATTATGAAAGTTATACCGTTGTAAAATATATTTTTAGTACTACCATATCCCAGAAGACACTTTTTAGAGATTAAAATCACAAATAGGCCAAATATTCGATCCAAGTCAAAAATTCATTTTCCTGAAGAAACAGGACATTCAAGCAGGGCAGCCTACTTTGAGGAGTCACGGACAGCAGTACACATGGCGGAAAAATATGAAAGTTTTACAGAACAAAGGCCCATGATTCTAGTTTCAAATGCCACTGACGGCACCTCAATCGGATTTTTCTACACCAAGATATAAGCATTTTACTGAAACTAGTCAGTGAAATCCGAAAATCTGGAAACTCAATTTCACTTGTGAAAAACTCCTTTTTCTCTTTTAAAACCACAAGACTTTTATTCCAACCACCCATACATTAAGTATGACATTCATACCAGCAATTTTAACATAATTTAAGCATCAAGTTTCAACAAAAACCAAAGATATACGTATATTCCAAGTTGAAAGTTTTGTAAGATGTGTAGACTAAGATTAAATCATTTTCTATTCAATAGTCATGGATTCTAAGTTGTTTGTAGTTTGGGTTTTGTTCCACTACACCAATGAATAGCAACCAGACTAAGCCAACCATCATGCAGCTTAACTGCACCAATTAATAGCAATCTAAAGTTTAAATACCCACTTCCTCAAAACATTGACATGTTTTATAAAAGGAGAAAATTTGAACTTCACTACCATTATTCTTATACGGAACCTGGTCATATATCTAAAATGGAAATTAATCATATACCGTGTCCTTGAAGAGCACTACCTAAGGAACCAAGAGACATAGATATTGGCACCCAAATCCGTAGTATATTGGTTTTCACAGCAGCTCTCTCTTTGAAGCATCTGACACGACTTCTATTTCAGAAACTCACCATTGTTATCTAAAAATAAAGCCAAGAGTGCAGCATAGCAACTAGAACAACTTATATACGACTTTCACAGCTAGTAATCCTATATAACCTGAAGTAGATATATTTCATACTTCCGCTAACATGAGTCTTCAAGGAAATTCCAGTTACAAGCGTTAAAATTCTAGCTCCTTAGCCTCGGTCATCTCAGAAATTTCCCAGCACCCAATCAGCCTTTAATCTAAATTTTCTTCAGCAAGGTTCATTCTTAGCTAAAGTCTAACACTCATGTCCATATACGTGAACTAGAGAGTGTATATCAGTCATGCACATAAGAAACAATCAGAAAATCTCAGCTTAGCTCAACAATATCACATAACAGCTTCTATTGAGCATTTCCAGCACTTGGTCAGTGTTTTAATCTTTATTTCTTCAGCCAAACCTCTTATAAACTTAAGGTAAATGTATAACATATGTTTCCTATCATTGGTTTTCCAAAAATTTCCAGCAATAAATCCAGTCTTTACAACCAATTTCTACTTCAATCCAACCTCAAGGAAATATACATCAAAAGCCCTCTAAAGTATGTGAAAGAAATTAAAGTTCCAAGTCATGTTACCTTTAAAACAAGCTAGAAGTTAACTGCCCTGTTTTGGTCCTTCTACTCGATCAAACAAGCTGGAAATGGAAACAAGACTCAAGCTTCCTTTTAGTTTTCTCTCGCTGGTTCCTCTTGGCTGAAGTGGAAACAAAACAAGGGAAATTTCTTTGTTTTCCCCAAATTTTCTCTCAGCTGGAAGGTGGGTGCAAGCCACAACCTTTTCCTCTCAACTCTCTCTACTCTCTCTCGGCTAAGGTGGGACAAAACAAGTGAGCAGTCTTGTTTGTCTTTGTTTTTCTTTCTCTCGGTGGTTGAGCTAAAGAAAAGAAACAAGAGGAAGTAAATTGGCTTAGTCAACTTGCATGCTACTTGGTCAAAAATGGAGGCAATGGAGAAATATGTCTCTCTCGGTTGGGAAATTGGAGTAAGACAAGGAAAAACAATCCGGCAGCTTTCCCTTAAATTTGTTTTTTCCTACTCTCTTGCTTAGTCAAAATTTTCGGCCAAGAGATGAAGATTATGGCTGATATTTCCACTCCATGGTCGGCCAAGAGGTAAGAAAAGGAATGAAATGTCTTGGTCCATTTTGCTTCCAAGGTGAAGACTAAAACTAGTCTTGATCAAAGTCAAAAAGCCAATAATTCTAAAAGTAATTAGCCAAGATTAACCCTTCATTTCCACTCAAATAGAGTTTGCACAACCAAATAAGTTTGACTACTTCAATTAAACCCTTGCAAATGTTTTCAAAATTATTGGGCCGAAACAAGAAGGTATAAAATCATATATAAATCATTTTCCAATTACTAAGAAATATAATTCATTCAAAGTAGAGAATTTCAAAACAAATACGTTTCGAAAACACCTTGCAGCACAATAACCCCTTTTGTACAAATCTCCCTCTAGTTCACAAAATTTATCGCACCTACCTCGCTAGTTGGACGAGTTGGTATATCACCCCAAGAAAACCAACATGCAATAAATTGAATGAGGCAATAGGAGTAAAATCACGATTCAACCGTTAGATTAACCAAAGATTCAAGGCAATTAGATTAGAATACAAATATATATATATATATATATATATAATTTTTGAGAATATCAATATAAATATAATTTTTGGGTTCTCACATATCACATGAAAAATGCGCCAAGTAAAATAAGAAATAGGTTAAAATCATGATTCAACTAATAAAACAACCAAGAATTCAAGGCAAGTAAATGAAATCAAAGAAAATATTTAACTAACTATCGGGTCACAAGACAACTTGCAAACATCTAAAAGTGAGCAAAAATGAACAAAACCTTTTTTTTTCTTGGTCAAAGCTGGGGTTTGAAATCTCTTGTATTAAAATCTCTTTCTTGCCATAAATATCTCGTGCCACAAAACGTTAGGCAATCAATTAAAAGAAGCAATAAGGTACAACTGTCCGTTATCATTCACTATATATACAAGCAAGTAAGCCAAAATGAAAGGTATGAAAATTTTGGGTGCTCACACTCTCTTCCCCTTAAAAGAATTTCGTTCTCGAAATTCTAATCTTTGCTCGGAAAACTCAAGTTTGCAACCTCCAATTTACTCATGGTCATTGTCAATGCCATACCCAAAAGATACTATGGCTACTTATCCCCTAGTATCCTTTCCATCCTCAATCAAAGTGGTCGACCTACTTTCACCAAAAGAACATATACAAGATTAGAATCCAAACTGTTTTTGTGATGACCCCACCTCCCCCTAGGGCGTACCCCAGGGTTTAGCGGATCGCCTGCCCAGCTCTCGCCAGGAAATAACAGTTACCAAGTTTGGAAAGTACAACCTCAAGAATATAGGAAATAACAGTTACCAAGTTTGGAAAGTACAATAACATTCATTTCTATCTCAAACATCCATACAACCCCAAATACATCAAAAGATTGGAGTTCTACATACATTCAACCCTAATCGAGCGACTAGTGCGAGTACAATTACAAAATTCAAAAAAAACTAGTCTACGCTTGTCTGTACAAGTCTCACGCCTCGCTCGTACCCCCTGTAAGGAAAATAAATGTTGTGGAATGAGCTAAAAGCCCAGTGAGGTTCCAAACAGCAAGTTGACCATTATTTCAAAGTGAAAGTATCAGAATAGGAAAATAGCGAGCATAACAAGTCAATAAAATGAGCAATAACGCTTCAAGTAGCAAATCTCAAAATGAGCGAGTGTAAAGTATTTTTGTTTTTCAAAAGAAACAATAATCCAATAAGCAATAATCATTTCAAAGTATAAGGATGCGGATGGCTCTCAGGAGCCAAGTTCCCATTGCTTCACCAGAGTTTGATCAAGTAGTAGTTGACACTCCATCAACTTTCAAGCAAAGTAACCAGTCCAGTAGAGCACCACTTAGCTACAATCTCCGTCCACCATCCAAACCCCCTACTGGGCCCAAAATCCTCAATAAACATTGGTGGTAATACTCGAGTATACCGATTAGTCGAGGAGATAACGCTCCATTCGACAACACTAGATACCCATGGTTCGTTATCTAATCGACCAAACCCTTACCGGCTCGACTCGATTAACTAGCCAGTGGGGTTTGGGTTCCCAAGAAGTCGATGACATTATATCTCCAATCGACGGAATCAAGATAAAAGTACGAAGATGGGAATGAGAGGCACCTCCCACTCAGATTGAGTGTGGTACATGCTGTCGCTCCAGCACTTACAAGTCAAGCACAAGCATATCAAGTCAATTGCAACAATAAACAAGTACATATCACATTAGGGCAAGTGCGATAAAGTACACCCTTGCCCGACCATACCAATCAAATATCATTCGATCACATTGGACAAGTATTGAAAATAAGTGTCAAGTTCAATCAGGTGTTTGGAAGCACTCACCAAAGATATAGTGCTTCTACGGATCCCGTTCAGGTATTACTCCTTGTTGGGAGTCCAAATCTGCGATAAAACATCGTTTATGAGCTTTGAAATCACTAAGGTTCGAAACTTAAACGTTTCGTTTAATGAGAATCAAGTGATTGAAACTCATTTGGAGAATATTCGTAAAACTCATGCTCGCTCTTAAAACTTTGAAACTTTGAAGTGATTAAACTTTGAAATCACCATTTGAGTCGAAGAGACGAGGACAACGTATTTCTATTAGTCGTTACTTTCATTTTTCCAAGGCTACATGTTTCGGCCAAATTCTAGCTTAAATACCTCCATAAAAGAGGACTTGAATAACCTAGACAATTCAAGCTAAATTCAACCCCAACTCTTCGCTCAAACTACAAGTGCACATGTCTAGTGTGAGAACCCGTATTTTTCCCATTTTCTAGGTTTTATTATTTTTCATGGCTTGTTTTCTGCATTTTCGTGATTAGAAACATTTCGAGATAATTTTAAGGAGCAGATATAATTTTTAGATGATTTTTCTAGTATCAAATAGATTTTGAGAAATTAAGAGCGTATACCGGACGTGGGACCCACTAGTGCGAGAAGTTCGGAAAAATTCGGCCAACTAGGTTCAGTTTTGAATACTGGAATTAATTTACCGGGTGTTAAGAGATAAGTAGAGGGTGCTAAGTGGATTGGTATAAATGAGACAAGTTAGGTAACTATTTAATAAAAGGTGACAAGTGTCACCATTTAAGTGGGTTTACCTTTAAGACCACTATTCATGGTCTTACCAATTGACTAAATAAATCAAAAAACAACCAAAATTTCTCCATTTTGCTCTTCATTGTGGCCGGCTCTTTCTCTCAAAAAGAAAGGAAGAAACTCTTCAAGTTTTGCTTCCATTTAGCTCAAATCCATCCAACCAACCATTGAAACTTGCAATTTCTCCATAAAACCTCTTCAATTAGTGTTAGTGAGTTGATTTGTGGAGCTATTTGGAAAGCTAAGAGGACCTATTGCTCTCTCTCTCTTGTTTCTAAGATGAGTGGTGAAGAACTACTCTCCTCCCTTAATTGATGCTTAAATCATGCTTAGTGGTAGTATGAGATGCAAGTTTATGGATTATTTCTTGATTTGTGGTTGTAGTGATGAAGTTTTATTATTTTTGGGGATTTTTCTGTTTTAATATGAGCATGATTGTGTGGCTATCTATGATGATTGGAAATGGTATATAATGACTCTAAGAGGTGGAAAAAGTGGTTAATTGCAAACAATTGCTGAATTGGAAGAAATTTTGGAAAGTTAGGTTTTGGTGAGGGAACATTCTGCCCGAATTTTTAGCTCCTAGTTAGAGGCCGAATTTGTGAGGACCCGTAATTTTCTTAATTTCTAGGTTTTAATTTCTTTTAATTATACGTTTTTCCACCTTTTCTTTATTCGAAAAATTGTGCAAATAAATTTTATGAGTAAATATAGCTTTTAAATGATTTTTCTAGTATCGGTTAGTTTTTGAGAAACTAAGAGTATATAATGGACGTGGGACCCACTAGTGCGAAAAGTTCGGGAAAATTCGGCCAATTAGGGTAAATTTCGGATACTGTGTGAATTTATCGGGTGTTAAGAGATAAGTAGAGGATGTGAAGTGATTGATGTGAGAGGAAAAAGAAAAGATATGATTGCATTAATGGAGGTGACAAGTGTCACCATTGTATTAGAAATAGCTTATGACTTACTATTCATTTTCTTGACTTTTGACCAATTGCTTAAATATCTCAAAAAAGTCACACAAAATTCATTCTTGTCTTCAACCTCTTGGCCGATTCTCTCTCTAGCAAAGAAGGAAGAAAAACCTCTTCAAAGTTTGGCAATTATCTAGCTCAAATCCTCCAAAACACTTGCTTGATCTAGTTTCTACTCCATAAAATCCCTCCATTTGGTGCTAGTGAGTGATTTGGTGAAGTTTTTTGGAAAAGCTAAGGTGTCCTACAACTCTCCCTCTCTTGTTTACAAGGTGAGTGGTATATGAACTTTCCCCTACACTTAATGAAGCTAGAGTTGTGCTTAGTGGAAGCTAAAGTGTTGAATTTTGTGATTTAATTCTTGTTTTTGGATGAAATGGTGAAGTTTACAATTTATTGGTGATTTTTCTGGTTTAATATGATCATGATGTTGTGGCCTTGTATGATGATTGGCAATGGCCTATAATGACTCTAGTAGGTGTGAATTATTGATAATTGCAACCAATTTTGGGTTTGGAAGGAATTTGAGGAAGTTAGGGTTTCATAACCCCCTTTTCTGTCCGGTTTTGTATCATATGGTTAGAGGCCGAATTGGCCTTTGCTTAAAACATGAAAGTTTTAGGTCTTGATGTGTTTGAGGTTCTTGTAAAATTTATGGTCATTTGGAGTAGTGTAGAGTGAGATATGTCGATTTTACTGTTGCTGTTCTGGGTTGATCAGAATGTGCGAACTGCGTCTGAAATGGGTTGTTTTGGCTGGGATTGTTTTGGATATTGTTATTGGTGTCTTCTGATGAAATGTAGCTTGATCTCCTAGCTATCATATGCCCTTTGGAATTTCTGCATTTGGACCTGTATAGACTGAGTTGTACTGATTACAGCATAGTGTGATTTGTAAACCTGCAATTACGGTTCTGGTTTGGTATTCTGCATATTTGACCTAGTTGTGCTAGGATTTGGACTGAGTGGCCTTCTACATTGTTGTAGCCCTATCTTTTAGGTTCGATATGGTGGGTCTTACACCCTCATCCGATAAGCGTAGTGCAATTTGTGCCATTACCGCATAATGAAGGTAAAACTGTTTTTGTTGTTATGGCCAAGATGGCTACATTTCCTGATTTTCTGGCTTGCTATAATGCTTATATATGTATATGAAACCTTATTGGGGTTGTGGTTGGCATGGCTTTATGATTAGTTATCGAGTCTCATTGTACTTGTTTGTGTGTTTTAAGGCTTACTCTTATTCCGGTCATTTCCTAGCTAACTTTTGTACTTGTACTACTTTGAGCCTAGTGAATGGCTTTTGGAAATGAGGTGAATTTTGTGTGAGATGTTGGGACTGATTCGAGGGAATAATGAAGCCTTAATGGCTGGAAAAGTAAGAAATTTAGGGGAAGTGCTGCCCGATTTTCTAGGCCGTTTGGTTCTTTTAAGTTGGATTTGCCTTTTGGTAGAAATAAAAGGGCTTTTGGGTTATTGAACCTAGGTCTTTATGCTATCTTTTTGTTCCCAAAAATCATGTTGTGTACCCTTGCATTAGTAATTATTTGGCGAGGCATACGACTGGTAGTCGAGCCTCATGTGCATTGTGTTTACTCGATTACGGATGTGAAACCTTCAATTGGTTTATTTTGGTTATTTTAGGGTTTCTTGGCGATTAAGGCCAATCTGAAGTAAAAACTTTTGAAGTTGAGCCGGTGAGTGTACCACTCCCCTCCATTGCTGTCTAACTTGATTTCTGCTCTGCAATCTGTTAAATTTGTTTGAGACGAGGGTGTACTTTATCACACTCGTTCTTCTATCTGTTCATATGCCAATTTTGAGTGCCTATCTGAATCTGCCGTCTGAATCTGCTATCTGAATCTGCTATTTTGTATCTGTATCTGAATCTGTTATCTGTGTCTGCATCTGTTCGGATTTCTATGACCTATGAGCTCAATCCTGTGGCTAAGTTATTCGAGTCGGGCCGGCAAGGGCCTGGACGATTAGATAACGAACCACGGTAGTCTGTTCGGGGATTTTTGGGTATTGAGACCCTTGATTCCGGTATACTCGAGTATTACCATTTCTGTTCGGTTACGGTAAGCGGGCCCCGTAAAGGGGTGTTTGGTGGACGAAATTCGGTGTAAAGAGGGGTCTACGGACGTTTTGGTTCTATATACGTTGACGGAGAGTCAACCGGTTTGGATCAAGTACTGCGCTGGAAATTTGGCTCCTGAGAGCCACCCGTATCCTTCTGATTTGAATCATTGGTTCCTTTGCTTTACATCTGGCATGTGTATCTGATTTGTTAAATGTGAAATGCCATGATTTTCTGCTATATGTTTGGTACCTCATTGAGCGCAAGCTCACCCCTTTCTGTTCCTTTTTATTTTCCTTACAGGAAAATAAACCCTTTTGGTCTGGATTTGACAAATGGCTGCCAAATTGAGCTAGTTGAACATATCTTTTGTATAGCTCATGTATTAAAACCCTAAGTGTACTTTTGGGGCGTTTTCTCTTTTGATTTGGCAAACCGTGTGTATGTATTAACTTTTGAAAACTTTTGTATGTCATTTTGGATTGAAATTTTGGATTGTAATCGCTAAAGTTCAGATGTGAATGTTTGCGTGCTCTGTCGGTTGGGTTTTGACGGGTCGGTTACTATCATGGCCGACTCCGGATTTCATTTTTCTTATTTTGGGTTATTTTTTCCATTTTGACTTGTTTACGCTCGTTTGTAAGTTCTGGATCGCAATAGATAGTTCTAGTCTGCATCGTTAGTCCTGGCGAGAGCTGGGCAGGCAGCCCGCTAACCCCTTTGGTTCGCCTTAGGGGAAAGTGGGGCTGTTACAGAGAGAACTTCTGGAATCTCTCTAAGGCCCTATCTTGCCCCATATCGGGGTCCCTAGGTTGATTTACAGGGGCTTGACCCTGTTGTTCCACTAAACGGGCCAAAATGTTAGTGATTTGTTGGATTGCGGTTGCCACTTGATCTTTCCCTACAGCCTGGGGTTTAGGTTGTGGCTCAATCGTTGCCTCTCTCTCCTCTCTCGGTTCTTGCACCGGCTCCTATGCTTGTCTACCCCCACGGCCACGACTAGAACCGCGTTCTCGGTTAGTTCCCCTGACTTGACTTCTTCTACCCTCCATGTTTTGGATTTAACCAACTATAGACATATAAACAAAGTAAGGTATGGCTCGTATCATACGTTGCAAAAAGATAAATAGAGGCAATAAAACACATAATAAACAAGTACTTGATATACATAACAAACAAGTCACATATACATGCCACCCTAGATAAGTCAAAGGCTATACTAGCCAAGGAACATAGAACAAAAGAAACCCTATTTACATCCATCGTGACACGTCAAAGTCAAAAACAAAAGAAAACGTGTCGTCCAACTATGTTCCTAACTATCCCACAAAAATCTCCTCAAACCTCAATCCTAACAAGTCGTCTGGCTAGACGCCGACCCAACCGATTCTGAGGATGCACTCGGCTCCTCCTCCGGGTCCTCCTCAGGATCCGCCTCCGGATCCTCCTCAGGAGTACCAAGAACGACAGGAGCTACAGGCGCTTGACCGTCTTCGGCCAAGTCCTGTATCTCAGCATCCACCAGTGCCTCGTACTCAGTCAGGATGTGGCCGGTCCGGTCTCTGATATCCCCAACTACTCGCATAAGGCGTCCAGTCGTCGCCTGAGCCTGCTCGCGGAAAGCATCAGTCTGCTGCTGCTCCTCCAGAATCGAAGCCTCCAACTCTCGAATCCTAGCTCCCTGATCTCGGAGAGTAGCCTGGAGACTCTCTATCTCAGAATAGCACCTACGATTGGTGCTACCCAATCGTCTCCGCTCGTCATCCACCGCAAGCACTACCCGGTCAGGGTAGGAGTAGGTCTTTCAGCAGTCGCAGCGTCGGATCTTGTGCGCTGGGGACCACCGTTTCACTGGCCCACCGAGGCTCTACTGATACGTGATCATGCGACAGACGGGCCCCTCCAGATGTAGCTCGTCAATAGGAACGTCAGCAGGTACGGGCTGAGACGGCCCAGTACTCCCAGATGCATCAGTACCCGCCATCACCTAGGTTTGTAAATAACATTGCAAGGTAAGTACAGGCGACGTAGAAAATAAGGCTAAAGGCTAAACTCAAGGATAAAACCCTAGCCTATCGTGTCAAGCTCTCAATCTATCCAGCACTCAATCTATCCGAATCAATTCACAACCTAGGCTCTGATACCACCTGTGACGACCCCACCTCCCCCTAAGGCGTACCAAAGGGTTTGGCGGACCGCCTGCCCAACTCTCGCCAGGATTCACTCACTCGTATCACGTGCATACATCCATGGACCATAAATAACATCTTAATTCAGGCTTATAATTTACATTGATGCACAATCAAGATACAAAACCTCAATATACCCAAACTGGTTCAAAGTGTATACAATCCAGATACAAAACATGCTATTCGAGTAATAGCGCGAGTACAAGTCAAAAGACAAAATAACTAGACTACTCTAGTCTTTACACGTCTCACGCCTAGCTCGTACCCCTGTAAGGAAAACAAAACTAACGGAGTGAGCCAAAGCTCAGTGAAGTTCCAAATATCTAATTGGCCATCAAACAAAATACTAACAGTGTAATAGTGAAATGGCGAGCAAACAAGTCCAATCAAAGAAATAATACTTCAGGTAACCAAGAATATATGGATCATATTCACATGCAAGGATACAGTGGCTCATGTCTCTGCTCCATCCCAGCTTGATCGATTGGTAGTTGACATTACGTCAACTTTCAAGTAATAACTAGTCCAGAAAGAAAACCCCACTTCACGCCAGTCTCCGTCCACCGATCAACCCCCTTATCCGGGCCCGCACGCCACACGAAACACGGGTGGTAATACTCGAGTATACCGATTGGTCGAGGAGATAATACTCCACTCGATTTTACTAGTTACCCAGGATTCTTTATCTAATCGACCAGGCCCTTGCCGGCTCGACTCGATTAACTAGCCACAGGGTTTCTGGAATTCCAGACAAGATATAATTTATATGCATGTAGAGCAAGTCAAGTGAAATCGGTAAACAAGTACAATTCTTGCTAGGGCAAGTGCGATAAATTACACCTTTGCTCGAGCAATCATTTATATATCATGTAATCACATTGGTCAAAGATAAATCACAAATACCAAGTTCAATCAGATATTTAAAAGCACTCACCAAAACAAGAATAGTGCTTTTAATGATCTCGTCCAGGTGGTACTCCTGGCTTGGAGTCCAAATCTGCGATAAAACGTTGCTTAAGAATTTGGAAGATCAAGTAAGGTTCGAAACTTAGACGTTTCGTTCAATAAGAATCAAGAAATTGAAATTCACTTGCAGAATAGTCGTGAAACGTTTGCTCGCTTTTCAAACTGAAAAGTTTTGTAAGATGTATACTTGGAAATAACTTTTTGTGTTGAAAGTGCAAGGAAAACAGATTTATAGTGATTATTACCATTTTTCCTAAGGGTACAAGTTCGGCTAGGTTCTAACGTATAACCCTCGATAACCAAGGTAGCAAAAGTCCTAGATGGTTCAAGTGTTATTCACTTACCAACTTTACCCAAGTCGCAAGTATATTTCTCTAGTCCTCGAGCGTAAATTTGGGCAGCATGCCCTTTGTGTTTACCTAATTTTCCAGCCATTTTGGCTTCATTATTTTTCTCATTCAAGCCCAAGTTTATACACAACACAAATGCATTTCAATAGCCGTTCCATAGGCTCAAGACAATACAAGGACATAAATCAACTAATAACAAATGCGGAAATGAAGTTTACAAAAGACAGATTTGATGGGTTTTTGCGGAAAGAACACATCTGAGGCTACGCTTATCAGATTGGTGTGCAACGTATACCATTTCGAAGCTAAGACGAAGTCCTACAACTTTCATGAAGATCACTTGGTCAAATTTCTAGTGTAACCTAATCAAATTCCCAGTTCACCGAACCAGGTTCCAACTAATCGGTTAATTAACTGTACTACATTTAAATGGCCATATCGCAGGCTACCAATGTCCGTTTAAGGCGTTCTTTGAGGCGTTTAAAAGCTAAGATAGAGTACTAAAACTTTCATGTTTTCGAAAATGGCTAAATCAGCACGGATCATAGTGAATAAACATAGTCAATTGGATGAACTGTCCAAAACGGATCACTGGAAATATCCTAGGGCAGCGAGGGTATTTAGGTCTTTTCACAGGCTACGTTGCTCCGATTAAGCTGAAATTTTGTAGGAACCTATAAAATATCATTCTATACAACTTTAATGTTTTATGCTAAGCCTAATTTGGCCTCTAACATGATGCAATAAAACCGGACAGAATGGGCTAAAATTTTCCAGAAATCTGGAATTTTTCGTTTTCAATGCAACCTTTCTTGATTTCTTGCTCCAATCATCACTACAACCACTTATATAAGCTTAGATACAACATATATCATCCATATAGCAAGTATAGGCAGCAAATACCTCAAACCCTAACTCACATATATCACCTTTAAATCATCATAACAACTTGTATCACTACTAATCCACCCACAACATGAATTATACAACAACTTAAACCAAAATAAAAGAACCAAAGCCATGGTTTAGCCTTATACCTCAACAAATGAAGCTTGCAAGAGTAATACTTCACCTTCTCTTGGAATTCTTGGTTCCCATAGCTTCTCAAGCTCACAACTCACACTTTAATCGGTTTAGAATTTTAATTCCTCACTTGGATGGCTCAACTCAAGAAGAAGGAAGTTTGTTTCTTGCTCTCTTTCTCTCCTCTCTTGTCTCGGCCAAGCAGCAGAAAAATGGAGGGAAATGGAGCAAAATGAAGGATAAGAAGATTGGACTTTTGGCTTGTTTAAGTAGCCATGGTTGAGTGACACTTGTCACCACTAATACCAACCAAAATTTTCTTTTTCTTTCTTGCATTTTTAGCCCTAAAATTCGGTCAAAGCTAGCTGGAAAATGAGAGGATATTTTGCTCAAATATTAATGAGCTTGTATGGTAAGAAAGTGGTGATCAAGTGGTGTGTTCAATCGATAGTGCACGGTACACGTCGGTTCGCACCGTTTTTCCTTAAATCACACGTACTAGGTTTTTTTCTTCCTATTCACTAACTTTATATCATTGTTTCTAATCACATATTATTTCTCACCTAAAAGTCACTCTTAAGCACCAAATTTGATCCTCGCTCCGTACTGGATAATTACACTACGGATACACGTGAAAACCCTAACTTGCTCCAACTTGAAAACGAAAAGTGAAACCCTACTTTCTAGGTTCATTTGCACTTATTGTGGAATGATTGGGTTGTAGGGCTATAATAAATGAATAATTTCCAAATAAAAAGGCATTTTTGAGAAAAATATAAGGAATTTGCAAGTCCTCACAGAGATCCAAGTAACGGGAGTAATACAAGTGGGGAGGGATTTGAATCTGCTCGAGAAATAGAGGTTGTTGTTTTACCTAGTCTAGACTGGCTTTTGGAAGTGGTAATCTTTTGTAACTAGGGAAATCCTTTTGTTGTTTTGTATCTTGGCAACTCGGCACATTCTGTTATGACCTTTTCGTTTCCCTTCTCCTTTTGAAATGATTTGATAAATCTATTCCAACTTGATGTAACTACGATGATCTTTTATAACTATGACAATTTACTTGCTTTTAATTGATTTCATAGCTTATAGGTATATTTAAACTTTGCCCCACACCTTTAGATTGGTGATAAGATATGAACGGTAATAGACGTGGTCGAGATTGTACTTGAGAGCATAGACAAATTGAGGTCTTGGAGGTGACCAGGGATCGGCAGTGGACCAAAAATCGATAACTTAGGGTTAAAACTGGTACCCAATGCTTGATTGCCAACTTGATATATTAAAATTGTGAGATTTGAGTTGGTGAAAGGAAATATTTGATAGATTTAACGAGCCTAACGAGTAAGGAACCGGATGTAATATTTGGAATGAAAGTTTGAGACTATACATAGACTATCGAAACCTGAACAATGTGACCATTAAGAATAAATACCCCTTTGCCTTACATGGGTAAGAATTCGATCAACTGTAAGGAGCTGTGGTACTATCCAAGTTAGATTTAAAATAGAGCTATTACCAGTTGAGGATCCTAGAAACTGATGTACCTAAGACCGCTTTCAATCCCAGGTATAGGCACTTTGAATTTTCAATTACGTCTTTTGGGTTGATGTGACAGCCCCACCTTCCCCTAAGGCGAACCAAAGGGGTTAGCGGACTGCCTGCCCAGCTCTCGCCAGGACTACGGGCAGTTACACGTGATCTAGAACGTTTCGGGAAAATAAAAGCGCGCTCGAACAAGCCACAAGAACCAAAATAACAAAATACGAAGGAAAATGAATACGATGAATCATGCCTGGAATAGTGGAATCCGAGATCCCACCAAACCTTAATACATAGCAATTCAACATTTACAACCACATTGGCATGTCAAAAGCGATACATAAGGGATACACATATTCGGTTTGCCATTCAAACAATGAACCCAATACACATTAGGGTTTCATGCAAAGAGCTACAAAAGAGACATATACAAGGCTCAATTTGGCAACCAACAAGTATGAGCTTCCAAAAGTGCTTATTTTCCTGTAAGGAAAACAAATGGAATGGTGTGAGCTAAAGCTCAGTGAGCAACTATCACACAATCAACCCAGATCACTTAAGCATAATCGTTCATTGCAAATATTCAAATAAGAAGTAAAACAATTCAGTAAAAGGATACGGTCGGCTCTCAAGAGCCCATTTCCACGCTACATGCTTGATCTAACTCAATTGACCCTCCGTCAATATTAAAAGTACCAAACCGTAGACCTCTCTTCACTTCCATTCCTTCCACCCAACATTCCCCAACCGGGCCAGCACTCCATTCAGTCATTTTGGTAATACTCGAGTACACCGGAACCAAGGGTCTCATTACCACAAGATTCCCATTTCAGTCCCCGTGGCGAGTCAATTTTCACGACCAAGCCCTCACTGGCTCGATTCAATTGAATGCCAACGGGGTCGAGCTCAGTACAGTAGGGCCGTTGGATACTCGTCCAACCAACACCCAAACAATTTCCATGAATGAAATCCAAGAATTCATATAGCAGTACAGTAATACAGTAAAACGGTAAACAATCGGTCACAAGAATAAAAGGAATGAGGGCGGTTAAGTACACCCTCACCCTAATCATTTCCAATAGTCAAACAAGCCTTCAAGGCATCACAATCACATAGAGCAAAGCCACATTATAAATCCAAGTGAGTAGTATACTCACCAATCGATAAAATGATGTTTCATGCACCGTCGTTAAACGAACGTCGTGCACCACCGTTTCCTCCTAGAACAAGTAAACAATTACCATAAGACTCGATAACGAGTCATGAATCAACACTAATCACAACCCAATAGGGTTTCATATACATAAACAAGCATCATAAGCAAACCAGAAATTGGAAGTAGCACTAGCCTTGGCCCCGAATAGAAAAACTGTTTTGCCCTTATTATGCGGTAATGGTGTCAAATTCACTACGGTTATCGGATGGGGGTGTAAGACCCACCGTTTCGAAGCTATGAAACAGGGATACAACAATGAAGAAGGCCTCTCAGTCCAAATCCTAGCACAACTAGGTCAAAAATTCAGAAAACCAAGCCAGAACCGTAATTGCAGGTTCCCAAATCACACAAAACTGTAATCAGTCTATCTCAGCCTACACAGGTCCAAATGCATTGATTCCAAAGGAATATGAAAGCTAAGACATCAAGCTACATTTCATCAGAAGATACCAACAACAAAATCCAAACCAATTCCAGTCAAAACAGGCAATTACTATCGCAGTTCGGACATTCTGTTCACCAAAAACAGCAACAATAAAAACGGCATAACTCACTCTATACTACTCTAAATTCCCTGAAATTTTTCAGGCACTTCATACTCATCAATACCTACAACTTTCATGTTTTGAGCAAAGTCCAATTCGGCCTCTATCTATGACCTAAAATTTCGGACAGATTAGGGGTTCATGAACCCTAACTTTTCACATTTCATTCCAAACCCAAAATTGATTGCATTTATCAACAATTCACACCCACTAGAGTCAAAGCCCCTTATTACCAACCATCAAAAACAACCACACCATCAAGATCATATGAAACCAGAAAATTCCTCAAAAAATAAAAAACTCAACCAAATCACTTCAAACCAAGAAATAAATCACATATACCATCACTCAAGCTACTTCTAAGCATAACATAAACATCATTAGGTGTAGTAGGGTGTTCAAGCATCACTTACCAAGAAATTAAGAGAGAGAGAGATGTTGGACACCTTAGCTCTTCAAACAAACTCCACCAAACTACTTACTAGCACTAGAAGAAAGGTTTTTATGGAGTAGAATCTATTCTAGGTGATTAGTTGTGGAAGATTGAGTGAAATGGAAGCTAGAAAGTTGAAGAATTTCCTTCCTTCTTGCAAGAGAGAGAGCCGGCCAACACAAGGTAAGAAAATGGTAATTTTTTGTGAATTTTTGAGATATTTACTTCCTTGGGTCAAAAGTCAAAATAGTGAATAGTCTTTCTTAAGTCAAATCCAATAACTATGTGACACTTGTCACTCTCATAATTGCAATCCTATCTTTTCTTTTACCTCTCACATCAATCATTTCACCCACTGTACTTATCTCTAAACACCCGATAAATTTTTCACCGTATCCGAAACTTAACCGTATTGGCCGAATTTTCCCAAACTTTTCGCACTCGTGGGTCCCACATCCAATATATATTCTTAATTTTCTAAAAATTCTCCAATACTAGAAAAAGCATCTAAAAACCATAATTGCTCATAAAATCCACCAAGAAAATATTCCTAGGCCAGAAAATGCAGAAAACATGAAATTTAAGGGGGGGAAAAACCCTAGGAAAATATTAGGGCAAATCTGGGTTCTCACACTCTCTCCCCCTCAAAAGAATTTCGTCCTCGAAATTTCTCACCTCAATTCCCGAAAAGGTTTGGATACTTCTTTCGCATTTCCTCTTCCATTTCCCAAGTAGCTCCCTCAACTCCGTGGTTTCTCCACAGCACCTTTACTAATGGAATTTTCTTGTTGCGAAGCTCTTTGACCTTCCGATCAAGTACCTGGACCGGTTTCTCTTCATAGGCCAGTGATTCATCTACTTCGATATCCTCCAGTTGCAATATATGGGATGGGTCAGGATGGTACTTCTTTAGCATCGAGACGTGAAATACATCGTGGATTCGAGAGAGACTGGACGGTAGTTCCAATCGATACGCGACCGCTCCTACCCTCTGAAGGATCTTGTAGGGTCCGACGTACCGCGGTTGGAGCTTCTTTCCTTTACCCGTTGTAAGACTTCGTAATGGTGTGATCTTGAGAAATACGTGGTCTCCAACTTCAAACTCCAAGTCTTTTCTTCGATTATCCGCGTAACTCTTTTGTCGACTTTGAGCTGTTTGAAGTCGTTGCCGTATCAACTTGACTTTCTCTTGAGCCTCTTCCATCCATGGAATAGTTGCCGGGTCTAAAGCTTTCTTTTCGCCAACTTCATCCCAGTAAATCGGCGAGCGGCATTTGCGTCCGTATAGGGCTTCATACGGAGCCATTTGGATCGACGAATGGAAGCTATTGTTGTACGCAAACTCTACCAAGGTCATGTGTTGACCCCAGTTGCCTCCGAAATCCAGAATGCAAGTTCGTAGCATGTCCTCGAGAGTTTGAATCGTCCGCTCTGACTGTCCATCCGTCTGAGGATGATAGGTCGTGCTCAAATTCAGTTTAGTCCCCAAGGTTTCTTGAAACTTCTGCCAAAACCGAGATACAAACCGTGGATCCCGGTCGGAGACGATGCTTACCGGCACACCATGTAGCCTTACTATCTCATCCATGTACAGTCGGGCCAACTTGTCCATTGAATACTTCATGTTCACCGGCAAGAAATGAGCCGTCTTGGTTAACCGATCAACGATCACCCAAACGGCATCGTGTCCTCTTTGCGTCCTCGGTAAACCTAAAACGAAGTCCATCGTGATGTTTTCCCACTTCCACTCGGGTATCTCCAAGGGTTGTAATAAACCCGATGGTTTCTGATGTTCCGCTTTCACTTGTTGACAAATGAGACACTTTTGTACGTATTGAGCAATTTCCCTCTTCATATTGTCCCACCAATAGGTTCCCTTCAGGTCCCGATACATCTTGCTGCTGCCCGGATGGATTGTATACTTGGACCGATGAGCTTCCTCCAGAATCTCTGCTTTCAACGACTCATCCTTTGGTACCACTAGTCAGTTTCGATACTTCAAAATGCCTTCAGGACTCAAATTGAAGTCCGAAGTTTCTCCCTTTTCCACTTTCTCTCTCCACTTCTTTACCATCACATCTTCGTTTTGCGCCTCTTTAATATGCTCCAGTAAAGTAGAGGTTACCCTAACATTGCCAAGTATCACCTTATGACTCCCAAGACAGGGTCTCCACTCGCACACGGATTCTAATAAATCCCACTCCTTAATCATCAACCCTGCCACTTGCACTTTACGACTCAAAGCATCTGCTACCACATTTGCCTTTCCCGGATGGTAGTTGATTGTGCAGTCATAATCTTCCAGGAACTCCATCCACCTTCGTTGCCTCATGTTTAATTCCTTCTGGGAGAAAAGGTATCTAAGACTTTTGTGATCCGAAAACACTTCGAAGGTCACCCCATATAGGTAATGCCTCCACTTTTTCAGTGTAAAGACAACTGCGGCTAATTCCAGATCGTGAGTCGGGTAATTCTGCTCGTGAAGCTTTAGCTTCCTAGAGGCAAATGAAATCACATTCCGATTCTGCATCAAAACACACCCCAGGCCTTCTCGCGACGCATCTGCGTACACCGCGAACCCATCCACGCCATTTGGCAAGACCAGTACCGGAGCCATGGTCAATCTTTTCTTTAATTCCTGAAAACTTGTTTCGCATCGGCCGTTCCAGATAAACTGGCCATGCTTCTTTGTCAAGTCAGTTAAAGGTCCTGCCAGTTTGGAAAAATCCTTAATAAACCTTCGGTAGTACCTCGCTAGCCCTAGAAAGCTACGAATTTCCGTGGGGGTTTCTGGCCTCTTCCAATTTGTCACTGCCTCTACCTTTGCCGGGTCCACCGAAATACCTTCGTGAGAGATTACGTGCCCTAGAAATGCTACTTTCTCCAACCAAAACTCGCATTTACTAAATTTGGCGTACAACTGATGTTCCCTTAACGTTTGCAACACCACTCTCAAATGCTCCTCATGCTCCTCGCGTGTCTTACAGTAGACCAAAATGTCATCGATAAACACAACAACAAATCGGTCTAGATAGGGTTTGAAAACCCTATGCATTAGGTCCATAAAGGCGGCGGGAGCATTGGTCAGTCCAAAAGGCATAACGGCGAACTCGTAATGCCCGTATCTCGAGTTGAAGGCAATTTTCGGTATATCCTCCTTCCTAATCAACAACTGATAGTATCCTTGTCGGAGGTCCAACTTTGAGAAGACCACTGCTCCTTGCAGCTGGTCGAACAACTCGTCGATGTGGGGCAGTGGATATTTATTCTTGATCGTAACATTGTTCAGGCCTCGGTAATCAATACACATTCTCAAGGTTCCGTCCTTTTTCTTCACAAACAGGACAGGCGCTCCCCAAGGAGACCCACTCTCATGAATGAATCCCCGCTCCAAAAGATCTTGTAATTGCAACTTAAGCTCCTTAAGTTCTGCAGGCGCCATTCGGTAAGGGGTTTTTGAGATAGGTGCGGTTCCAGGCAACAAATCGATTTGAAATGCTATTTCCCGTTCTGGAGGTAAAGCTACTAGTTCATCAGGAAATACATCTGGAAATTCCCTCACTACGGCCACGTCTTCCACTTTTAACTTATCTGTGGGGGTGTTAATAAAAAATGCCAAAAATCCCTGCGCCCCTCGACTTATCAATTTCCTAGCTCGAATGCCCGAAATCAAAGCGGATGAGGCTAACCTACCCCTTATATCCAACCTCAAGGTTGCCTCGCCAGGAATGTGAAATTCTACCACCTTTGTTTTACAATCCAGTTGGGCGTTATATTTGGCTAGCCAGTCCATACTTAGAATCACATCATACCCCTTAATGGACAAGCTTATCAGGTCGCCTAAAAATTTCTTTTCACCGACCCATACATCACAATCCCTATAAACCATACTAGTCACCAAACGTTGATTTCCCGTAGGTGTACTAACTTCTAGGTCATAAGGTAAGCTAGCAGGTTTTATATCGATGCCACACATGAAATCAGGGTTAACAAACGAATGAGTGGCACCAGGATCAATTAAAACTTTGGCAAAGCGGTGGAAAATAGGGATCGTACCTTCTACGACCTCCGAAGACTCTGGGACCTGATGGGGCTCTAAGGAGTAAACCCTAGCTGGAACTTTCGGTTTGGACCCATCTCCCTTCGTTGGTCCAGTATTGGTCCTCGGCGGGGGTTGGCTTCCCTTTCCATCCTGTTTCAGGACCGGGCAAGTAGCCAGTTGGTGGTCCGCGCTTCCACATCGTAGACATTTACCCTGCTTCCTCCAGCAGTTATCCTCAGTGTGGTTTGCTTTTCCACAATGCCCACAGGGACCACGAGGTGCCGAAGCCGAGCCACTCTGAGCGTTTCCCCTTTGTCCTCGCCCAGCTTGACCACCCCTGAACGGAGTCCCTCTGCCCGGACCAGAGTGTCGACCACTACTCGTTCCTCGTCCAAACTTAGAAGGAGTGCTCTTCTCACCTTGTCCAGACGTACTCCCAGGAAAACCACGCTTCTTAGCCTGGAAGTTTCGGACCTGCAGCCGTGCACTTTCCACTCGTTGGGCTTTTTCCATTGCCTCGCTAAACGTGGTAATTTGAGCCGCCGCGAGGTCTTTCTGGATCTCAACGTTCAAACCCTGAATGAAGCGCCTAACCCGTCGTTGCTCAGTTATGATTAATTCCGGCGCAAACTTGGACAGGCGGGTAAACTGACTCTCGTACTCTGCCACAGTCTGAGCCCCTTGCCGGAGCCGGATAAACTCGTCTTCCTTCCTCTCCTGGACTAAGGGAGGGAAAAACTTTGCATTAAATTCCCGGATGAAGTTCACCCAAGTCCTAGGTGTCTGCTCCCGCTCCCATTTCTGTCTAATTACGTTCCACCAGGAACGGGCAGCCCCCTCGAGTTGAAACACGGCAAAAGTCACCTGCCGTTCGTCTGGGTAGTGTAGAGCTGCAAATATATCAACCATCTTCTCGAGCCATTTCTCAGCAACGTCAGGGTCGGGTCCCCCAACAAATTTCGGCGGAGCGAACTTTTGGAAACGTTCGAGAGCTCTATCCTCGCTCTCGACATGGTGGCCAGGGTTTCCGGGGTTTCCAGGGTTAGGGTTTGGGTTCTGAGCTTGTTGCTGCACTACTTGTGCAAGCAGGTTTGTCATTTGCTGCATAGCAGCAGCTATCTGGGCATTAGGGTCGGCTTGGGGTTCAGGATCAGGTCCAGTCGAGGTTTCCCCCGCACCCCTAACCGGTGTGGGTTGTCTAGCACCGCGCCCACGTCCCCGACCACTCCGAGTACCTTCCATAATTTACTTGGTCTAGGCAAGAGTACTAAACCAAAGTCATAATACGGCATCGTAAGTAACATGCAAAACTTGTACAGTAACACATATGGATATATTGCAAACAACATATATACAAGCCAAAAGCCACACACATATATACAAGCAGTCAAGTCATGTACAGGCAAGTCAGAAACAAACATAGAAAATCCCCCGAGGATTGGCCTTATCAAAAGAGATTTACACGTAGCTAATCTAACGACCCTAAACGATTAGCTAAGGCTCTATCCCTATCCCTATGTACATACAAAAACCACCAACTATCCCAAAAGAAGCCTAAATATCAAGGCCTAGTCAGTTGCCGGGGTCTGGGACCCAGGCGACGGGGTAGACTCCTCCCCAGGGTCGGCCTCCGCACACGACGCCTCGTCGCTACACTCTTCCAGGCCATCGTCACACAAATTAAGGATCGCCTCAGCGCGACCCCTGACCTTGCGAGCTCGCTTAAGCTCTCGCTCTCGTGCCTCCCTTAATTGCGCGCAAAGGTCGTCAACTCGATCCTCGGCCTCAAGTACGTCGTATTCTAGCTCTTTAATTCGCGCAGCTTGCTTATCATTGGTCGCCCTATCCTGGATCGCATCGACCTCAAGTCGAGCATTCTCTCTAGCCAACACCTTGCGCTCCTTATCTAGCGCAAACACGAGAGTGTTCGGGTAAGCATATCTCTCCTTACACGGGCACCGTCGAAGACGGTTAGACGGGCTCCAACGAATGACGGCCCCTCCCGGCCGTATCTGATATGGAATCACGGGAAGTACTTTGCGAGGTCTAGCCCCCGAAGGACCAGCACTAGAGTCACCCTGTCCGGCCATCCTACATCACAAGAA